>NW_022900932.1:37961458-38008147 GCF_012274545.1 Fukomys damarensis
ATACATACATACATATATGCTTTGACCATAAGAAATTTAATTTATGAAACATTTAAAAATACAGTTTAGGGGCCAGGGATTTAGCTCAGTGGCTCAACTGCCTGCCTAGCAAGCTCAAGAACCTGAGTTCGATCCCTGGTACCAAGGGAGTGGGGAGGAAGTAAAAATACAGTTTAAAACTTTCAAACTCACATAATTTGTACCAAGCAATAAAAATATTGTCCAGAGACTAGCCTAATACATAAAAAGATATAAATTATGTGCCTCTCAATTAGGTTCCTAAATTGGTGGTAAGCAGTTGGTTGTGACGGGTATTATACTAATAAAGTATCATGTCACATTTATAAGAAATAAGATCCAGGGCCAGGGATTTTAGCTCAGTGGTGACTCTGCCTGCCTCACGAACACAAGGACCTGAATTTGATTCCCGGTACAAAAAATAAAAAGAGAAAGGAGATCCATAATAATCGTGAGAACTAGATATTATTTTCATTTTGTATGTAAGGGAACTATGTGTAAGTAACCTGCATTAAGTCACCTAGATAGTGAATGATGGAGCTGGGAGAGATAAATTCTGCAAAATGTCTTTCCAGGTATAGTGTCTAGCTTATTAAAACAAAGCTCATGAGATCTGAAAGTCACACTTTTTGAGGAATCTGGGTGGTGGTCTACGAGGTTCTTGCTTTATTATTTTCCTAGAAAGAATCTAAATATTCTGGCTTTCCAGAATTTAGGTGACTCAAAATTCATATTTTTTATACACAAAATAAAATTCAGATCCTGACAGGCTGAAAAAAAAGTTAACCAGGCTTTCTCTAACTCCTTTATCTCTTCTCCTAAAAAATAACCCAACAAAAAACTCAAGTAAATACATATTTTTAAAACTGTTAGTCTGGCAAACATACTATTACATCAATTAACTTGAAGAATATAAAATAAAGCTCTCCCAATTGGACTGAAAAATAATGTAAGGGGAGACTTCAAGGAGAAATTTGGACTACAAAACAGGGTAGTTGGAAAAGCATGTTCTTTGGAATTAAGCCTCCCTGAATCCTAACTGCAATTACACACTGTAATCTCTAGGCAAGGCACTTAATTATTTGGAGCCTCAGTTTTCTCATCTGAAAATAGTAGTATTCATATAATTATTTGCAGTAATTTTATAAATGGTATTATAATTATTTGGTGTAATTTTAAATATATTTTATGTTATATTGTAGTGTAAATCTCTCCCCTTTATATGTAGATCCTAAATGTGGTGCCTTTTCATGGTGATATATTTCATCCTAATTCTTGGAAGTATTCATGGTGTCTTTGAAATCAAAACCCTGAAGCAAAAATGAATATTGTAAGTTGTTAGGAAATACATCTTAATTGCTGAGATAGCAGAGAATGCTACAGTTCAGATTTTGGAGTTTTTAAGTTAATAAATTTATGGTTAAATGTATATCTCTGCATTTATGTGTTTTGATATTAATTGTTTTATCTACTATTATATAGTTTCATCTTATTCTTTATTCTTCATCTTTATTCTAGCTTTATGATGAAACTATATATAATTCATTCCTTCATGGAGGGCATACATGTTCTCTGTACATATTCAGAAATAGACAAATTTGAAATTAGATATTGGCATATACATGAAAATATTTAGGGATACACATATATTTTTAAATTGTATATGGGTGGGAATATAAACATATGAGTGACTAGTACTTAGGAAAGAAAATATTAGTGGGCTGGTTCTTGAGTTGTCTTTGAAAGTAGGGGTTTAATTTTTTAAAATTTATCTTTGAATCACTAATGTTTAAAACTCATACTTAATAAATGTTCCATACATATTTATTACCTATATGAATCCATGCATTAATGAGAAAAATATACAAAGAGAGAATACAAAGCGTTACATAATAGGTTATAAATGGAAACTATTCAGTGTATTCAGTTAATAATTTTATGCTGACCATATTTGTAGCGGCACAGTTTGTAATAGCTAAAACTTGGAAACAGCCCAATTGCCCATCAGTTGGAGACAGGATAAAGAAAATGTGGTTTTTCTATAAAATGGAGCACTACTCAGCCATGAAGAATGAGAAACTAGAGTCATTCATAGGAAAATGGTTGCATATTGAGGCCATAATCTTAAGTGAAATAAATAAGACACACAGGTGTAAATACCAAATAGTTTCTCTGGTGTGAAAAACTGAAAGTGTAAATAAGATCCAAATTGTATAACTGACAATGTGAAATAGGAAGAAAAGGGCTAAAGGAGTAGGGGAAGTGAGAAGGGTAAGGGAAAGGAAATAAGGGAAAAGAAAAAATATGAGAAAAGGGAAAAATGGAAACAAAGTGTTTGTAAATAGGAGAGGGAGGAGGGGTGAAGAGAGGGCAGGGTTAAGGGGAAAAAATGAGAACCAAGACCTGTCATGTAAAGGTACAAGATCCCAAGGATGAATGTAACTGTACTGTATACTTAAAAGGTACCAAAAAACTCAATGAAAAAAAAAAATAATTTTATGCTCAAAGGTTTGCTTTCTTTATCCAGAGCCAAATAATTTCCTACTGGGGCTACCCTGATGAAGAATATAATATCATAACTGAAGATGGTTATATCCTTGGCCTTTATAGAATTCCTCATGGGAGGACAAACAAAAATAATTCAGGTAATATTTAAATGCAGATAGACTGATGACAGTCTGGGGCCTGAAGGTCTTAACTTTTATATTTCCAAGGAAATATAACTGAGGAAATAGAAGGATTTTAAGATTAAGTGAACTTCTACTGCATATTCCTGCATTTTGAGAGCTACCCTATCCATATCAGATCAAAGTTGTTATGCTTGTGCATGTAGAGTTAAAAAGGACATGGGGGTATTAAAAAATGCCTGAGCGGAGAGAGTCACTTCTGTGGACCTAGTAAGTTTAGAGAAATCTACGATTGATGTTTTTGAAGTTCTTCCCAACAATACTTATCTTAATACTCACCTTAAAACTCAAGAGCCCACTTTGACCTATTGTGGCCCTAAATATAGAATAAATTATGCCCAGTGCCAAGAACTCAACTTTTCTGCAGTTCTATTATTCTTACAAATGGTTCTGACCAAAAATTTCAACTCTATTTTTCCTCAAACTCCAGGGCATGCAGGTGTTTAGATGCTACCAAGGAGGCCTTACGACTTTCACATTATATTTTCACGGGTGACTGTTTGCCTGAGCCTGTTATTTCTTATCTTCAAAATATTAGCACTCAGCAACAACCACTCAATCCCACAGACTACGCAATTCCATATACTCCCTATCTCTCAACTGTCAGAGACGCTGTAAAAACCATTCAGTCCTTTTCCGGATTTAATCCTAGTTCACTACAGGTGACATCCTAGCCATTGGAGTACTACAACATGCAAGCTTCGAGTACTCCACCTACAACCAGTGATAGGATGTTGCTCACCATCCTGTAAGTAATTCAATTCCATAGTCCTGTTCTGAATCGTCTTCCTCCTTGATCACACAGTGGTAATTCTTAGGTTAATTTCCCTAGAAACAGACAGAAATTCTTATGGGATTCCATGGTGATCGTCAAGACATGAATTTGGCTGCACAAGATTGTTTGAGGGAATCTCGGGGATAAGGTGATGGGGGAAGCAGAAGAGAGCAGAGGAAGGGGTTAAGAAAGGGTAATTGTGACTTTAGTGTTTATTTTTAAAGATTTATCATTGCTCCTTTCTCTGCTGAAATTTCCCTAAGGCAAAAGGAGATTCTCTTTAGGCAGTAATTATCTGATATGGAATGCAGAAAATTGGCTCCTGAATTTCAGAGAGTGATAGGCTCTGTGGTTTTCTTTATATTCTAGCCTCAGGCTGTTGACTTCATTTCTTACAGAATATGAAGTAGATCAGAGTCATCTAGCTGTGAGGCAAAGAATTCAGCATTTTCCCTCTTTGTATCTCTTAGTCAAAGTATGGATTTGTCTGCTTCCTACCCCAGAGTGGGGACTGCCTTATAGCCAAATTTACATTATTTGAAATATGTAATTTTTCAAAATCCCTTGAAGTACAGGTTAAAGCTCTGGGAAGTCAGGTGGCTAAAATAATGGCTGTTATGCATGACATCAATATTGAATATGCATGTGAAAAATATAATCTTAAGATTGTTTTATGAAATGTGGAAGTGGGAAAACCAAATAAGAGATGTTCATGTAGCTACTATATGATTTATAAGGAAATTTTCTGCAATTTTTACCTAGCAAGGAGGCTTGTTGTTTACTTGCAACATGGTTTGCTTACATCTGCCAGCAATTGGATTTCCAATCTTCCAAACAATAGCCTGGGCTTCATTCTGGCAGATACTGGTTATGATGTGTGGATGGGGAACAGCAGAGGAAACACCTGGTCTAGGAAACATACGTCCCTAGAAACAAATTCCCAAGAGTTCTGGGCTTTCAGGTACAAATAAAATAAAGTAACTTTCATTTTACTTTTAAAATATACTAATCATTTAATTCTCATTCTGGGGAAGATAAGATATAAGTCTCGCTCTTTTCTCAATTAAGTACTTTCTATAGACCATAAAAATTTTTGTAAATTTTAGCTTGAAAGTTTAGAATGCTCATTTGATTATGACCTTGTTACTCATTTTTCATCAGTACGTTTTATTTCTTCATAGGTAACTTATTGACTAACCCATTCTATTTTACCTGCTTTTTCCTTGGTAACTTATGTATTGGATCTACCCCACTGTATTTACAACATACAAATACCCTCTTTATAAGACTTCTTGGGATCATATTTCTTTAGATTCCCCACAGAAGTTTATATTGTATATTGTACATTATCCCATATAACTTCTTGATGGTACTCAAAGCGGATTGAAGATTGCCTTTATTCATTTACCTATTCAGTATCTCCAAATGTTAATATAACACTAGAAGGAAGTACAATTTTTATTTTCCTGTTTATTTTGTAGTTTCTATGAAGTGGCTAAATATGACCTTTCAGCTTCCATCGATTTCATTGTGAAGCAAACTGGACAAAAAGAAATATTTCATGTAGGCCATTCACAGGGCACTACTATTGGTATGCTAAAGAACAGTACTGCTATGTTCATGTTAATGGCTTTAAACGAACAATAGTATATAATGTTTAATATCCTAGGAAGGCAAGAAGTTTTAAAATAAAAATAAATATTCAAAAATATTTTACATTTATTTACTCTTACCTGAGGTGTAAAATTCATATATGTGACAATTATACTTATCTCATTTTCATCATTGCTAGTTATACAAGAGGCCAGTATTTCTAATTTTTATTCAATATAATTAACCTTGATTTTAAACTATAGTGCTTCAAGTCTGCCTTACTTCTAAATTGTCATCCTTTATAATTCTCTCTACAACGCTATGTGTGGTCAATATACTGTCACTAGGTGACCAAAAATATTTAAGTGATTGAGCAATGGATAAATAGTCAATTGGTCAAAGACTATTTTTGAACCTACTCTTATTCTCTATGATGTCATTTTACACACTAGTAATTGCTTAAGAATAGTTTACTAATTTATATACTATTTTCTTTCAGCTTTCATTGCATTTTCGACAATACCAAAGATAGCTGAAAAAATCAAAATATTTTTTGCCTTAGCACCAATTTTTTCTATTGAACACACAAAATGCCCTTTAATTAAAATGGCAAATAAGTTTAAGTCAGTAATCAAGGTATGTTCTACCTTACTTTTGTGTAGTTGATAAACTAATGTAACAATGATACTGTGCTTTCAATTTATGTTTATACAACCACATATTTGAATTGGGGTTTTAGTTTCATTTTCACTGGTCTCTTGTTTTTGTTTCTACAAGGAATAAAGTATTAGTTGTTATATCTTTAGATAACTCATTGTAAGAGAAAACCTAGTGGTGAAAACCATTTCTAAACCTGATTCCAAGTTTATTCGTTAATGTAAAGTTTCTACACTACTAAAAGATAACTCAAATTGATTGTATATATAGTAAATTCGCCATATAATTTCTTAATACATTATTGTGGTCTTAGCCAGTCATGGTGGTGCGCACCTGTAATCCCAGTACTATGATAGGCTGGGGAAAGAGCATCATGATTTAGAGGCTAGCTTGGGCTAGAGAGAGAGTTCAAGGTCCACCTGGAACATAGTGAGACCCTGTATCACAAAAAAATATGCTATTAAGTGAAAAAATAGCTACATTAAAATTGTCATGGTCTTCTAAATGTGAGTAAATTTATTTTACAGGCTTTTTCTGACAATAAAGACTTTCTACCTAAAACTTCACTTAACAGTTTTGTCGGTTCAAAGTTCTGTTCACTACATAGTTTTGATAAAATTTGCCTCAACATTTTGTTTATGATATTTGGATCTGACCCAGGGAACTTAAATATGGTGAGAACAAGTTGCATTTCAAATGTATCTCTGCCAATTTTAGAAAGCAGCTCTAAGTGCTTGTTTTATGCATTATGTCATTTATGATTCATCTACATATACAAGTAGTAACATATACTAATAGTTAGATTCTTAGCCTGATTTTATGACTATATCAACATTGTGCACCTAATTTGCATGAGCATGCTGAGATAATTTTGATTCCATATTTGTCTTGCTATCTATAAAGCTTTCTAAAGCAGCTGCTCTGATGAGTATCTTCAGCAGCTTTTTCTTTTGGGCCTTAGTTTCCTGAGATGTTTTATATTTAGATTGTCTAGTCATCTGTTTTCCATAACTCTTCTTCTTATGCCCTGGTTCTTAACATTCCTCCCCTTCTTTTTTTATCCTTTCATAATTAGAATTAGTGCCTGTCAGTTATCAAAGCTTCTAGCATTCATCAGTACTCTCAGAGTGTTGTGGTACTCAAACTATTATTAAGACTCTTTGGATTGATTGTATATATGTTCTCGTAAAGCTGTAGGCATGCACTCCAAGACTTTCTGGTAATATTAAATAAGTTCAGATTTGGCATAGTCAATTGTAGCATTTGGATCGTGGCTGGTTCTTGTACCTAAATCTTTTTAGAACTTCCCAATAAGAGCTAATGAGCACATTTTTTCTCTTAGTTCTCAACTACATTCTCATGCCAGGAAGACATGTTGATTTTATTCAGTCTCAAGAAAGTGTTTTCTCATTCCCTAAACACTATATAGGCAATTACAGGAATATGAAAAAAATGTTTCACAATATAAAACTTGAACTCACTTCTCACCTTTTTGCCCATAAAGTAAGAGAAATGTACTTTTTGATATAAAAGGTATAGAGAATGACATTCATATCTCCTCTCCACACTGTTATCATGCACTTACTATGAAAAGCTTGGAAAATGATAAAAAAAATTATTCTTGCTTGCCTTATTCATTCATTTTATATTTTATGTAGTACGGTTTTATATTTGTTGGAATTTCTTCTAGGACAGAAGTTGATAGTGTGTAGGTTGTAATGTAGCTGTATCTTAAATCATCTGAGACTGTAGAAAGTTAGAAGTGGAAAAATTTCACAGAGCACTAAGGAACAGTAAGAGCAATGCTATAGTTAACTTTGCATGAGTCCACTTGAGCCTATCACTTACAATTCCCTTTTCTTACACTTCTTGTTCTCACTGAGGTATCTGCTTGTGAGGCCCTGTTTCAGTGAATCGTGAACCTGTATTCATCTGCCTGTCTCGCCACAGATGTGTCCTGTTGTCTCAGTATTTGGATGACTCTAAGAAGAATGGTTGATTTTCAGATGTTTAGCTTTCTACTTGTTAAAGATGGAGTGGTGACTTCCAAACTCCTTCCATGCTGGACCAGAAATAATAATTTATGTTCCTCTCAGTTTTTAAGGTTATTTTACTTATTGTATGTGTGTTCGTGTTGCTTAGGAGTGTTAATTTTTTTCTATGATAATTTTAAAGAAATTTTTCCTGTCTCTGGTTTCCACAGCTTCAAATTAGCCATAAATTTCATAGTTATATGTTTCAGGTAATGTGTCTTAATGTATCTTTTTTCTTGACATCTTTAATATTTTCTGTCTTTCTTTTCTAGCATTTTGACTGATATTTGCCTAGGAATAGATGGGGTCTTTTTCTTTGTTATATTATTTGGAGTTTACTGAACTTCTTTCATTAGATTTAGAAATGTCTCAGCCAATATTTTTTATTTTTTTCTCTTTTTTTAATTTCAAGTGTCTGTTTACACAAACAATGGACCATTTGACACTGCCTGACATCTTTCTTTTCTCTGTTTTATTTTTTCCTCTATTCCAAAGTTTGAATATTTTCTCTGAGGTTGTATTTGGGTTTATTAGTACTGTCTTGCCAGTTCCTTAATGGTGTATGCATGTGTGTCAGTTTTGATTATTTTATGAGGGGACATGAAATAACTTAGAAATATAATTATAGTTTCTACATTAATGTAAATTTTTTAGAATTTAAAAGGAACATGTATATATTTAAAATATAATTTGACTTGTTTTTATTGATATTATTTCTTAAAAATTGACTTTCACTTAATTCATTAAATATCAAAATTATGCTTTCTCTGATTGAACTAAGTATGAAATGTTTTATTTACCCCTCAGAGTCGTTTGGATGTATACTTTTCACATAACCCAGCAGGAACATCTGTTCAAAATATGGTCCACTGGAGTCAGGTATAGCAGTTAAAGTGCATTTCAACATAATTTATAATACTATGGCTTACTTTATCATTCCATGGTTCAGGCCATTGCCACAGAATGGCAAATTTAGTAGGATAAAATAAAATAATTCTGTATTTATATAATTCTTTATAATTTATGAAATGTGTTAATGTCATAATCTGTTAGTTCCTCTAAACTCATCAGTGAACTCATCAGAGCAGTATAATTCTCTACATTTTAAAAATGAGAAAATGTTAGTCAGAACAATAGACAAGAGAGGTTCTGTCCCACGGCCTTCATTAACTGCCCAAAGATTCAAAGATTCAAAGGTAAGATTAGAGCGCAGTTCTCCTGATGCCTAGTCTGGAACACTTTCTACAGGCTCCAGTTTCTCCTCTCTTTAGTTGTGAGCTGCTTGAGGAACACAAGTAGATTTTTGTATTTCCAAAGCCAACATTTCTTGGCATATAGTAGCTACTTAACTAATATTTGTTCAGTGACTGATATTGATAAAGGGAAAAATCCAGTGTAAATGTAATCTTAATGTTGAAAGCCAGGATAATGTAGTAGAAAGAGCACTTTCTTGAGAACAAAGGACCAAACATTAAATTGTTTCTTTGAACTTTCTTGGCAACAAGACATTGAACGTCTCATTTAACCTTTCTGAATCATTTCTCAATTTTTAAAATGGAATGATTTGCTGTCCTAACAAAAATATGAGAATTAAACAGAATAATTATGAATATACTTTAAAGTCAGTGAGTACTAAATAAATTTAAACTATCGTTATTATATTAGACAAGGTTTTCTCAATGTTAATATGTGCTTATGAAATAATTGTTTTGATGTAAATTATTAAAATACTATAATTTAGATTTAGTTTATCCATGATGATTGCTGCATTAGAGAAATCTACACAAAATTTGTTTTTGTTCATGCATTATAATATTTATCAGGCGGGGCCGGGGATTTAGCTCAGCGGTTCGGTGGCCTGCCTTGCAAGCGCAAGGACCCGAGTTCAATCCCCAGTACCAAAATAATAATAATAATAATAATAATAATAATAGTAATATTTATCAGGCACTTACCATATGCCTTTATTGTTCTACGTTCATGGAATATACCGATGTATAAAAGACTCCTATTTTTCTGAAGGGGGAGGAACCAGTACCAATAATAATAATAATAATAATAATAATAATAGTAATATTTATCAGGCACTTACCATATGCCTTTATTGTTCTACGTTCATGGAATATACCGATGTATAAAAGACTCCTATTTTTCTGAAGGGGGAGGATATGGTCCTAACAAAGATCAAGCTGGCCCCCTTACAAAGGAAAATAAGGTTTGAGCAACAGAAGAGGCTACAGATCCTAAAAGGTTCAGTCTGCCCTGCCAGGAAAAGCACAGGGGCCAGTCTTATGGAGTGCCGTGGTGGCTGGGGCCTGTTAATCGTTATCTCAATGCTAGTTTCACAGTTCTTGGGGAATTCTTATGGCTTGAAGTGCACTTCGTTTCCCATGAGATGACTGTTCCTGAGAGAGGCCTTAGTTCTCATCATGGAGCAAGTGTTCTCGCTTGGGCATGACCTCATTGTGGGGTGGTCTGAAAGACAGCTTTTCCTGGAGTCCAGGATGACGGAAGGTTGTGGACATTGGCTGGAGATTTCGAAGCATTGCTTCAGATGTTCTGCAACTGGACATTATAAAATCTGGAAATTGAATATCGGTGCAGATTCTGAAAATTACTTTAGTTACTCTTATTTTGTTGCCGTTAGAAGGGGGATGAAATAGGCTAGGTAAATCTAAGATAGATAAGTTTTGTATTAGTGACACTCCCTAAGAGATTAACATGCTTACATGTAGAACAGATCAGTTTTAAGATAATAAAGGAAACAAGGAATGAAGACAGAGATGCCAGTGTTTCTCCTGCTTTTAGTTACTCTTTGAACATCTTAAGTCCAGCCTCTAGATCCCTGTTATAACAGGCCTCAGTGAGTTGGTATCATTTGAGGAAAGGTTTCAGAGAAATGAGAGAATTATCCCTCTAGACATTGGGTATATCTTACTCCGTTCAGGCTGCTGTAATAAAGTATAAATCAGATAGCTTATAAACAGTACAAATTTATTTCTCACAATTCTAGAAGCCTTAAAAACCCAGATCAAGCAACTGGCAGCTTCGTTGTCTGGTGAAGGATTGTTTTCTCATTCCTAGATGGCACCTGCTAATACTGCCATCTCAGTGGTTAAGATTTCAACATATGAATTTGGAAAGACACAAATATTCAGGTCACAGTATGGGAATGAGCATTCCAGATAGAGGAAAGAGCCAATGCAAAACCCCCTATTGAGGAACATTTCTCAGAGGCACTTAAGGAACAAATGCATCTAAAGTAAGGAGTAAGAAAGAGAGTAGTAGGAAAAGGCAATACACAAATAATCCAGGATCAGTTGGGATTTGACTTCTTTCTATGTGAAATTTCACACTGAAATTTCAAGAGCCTTTACGGTCTTCATTTCCATGAACTTTCTGGTCTTCTAATCTCTGACCAGAATCACCCATCAAGATCAGTTTATAGCATTCTAGGACTTCTCTAGACCACATATCCAAACTTTCCACACTCCTCCAGCAAACCAGTCCAAAAGCTTTTGAACCACATAGTCAGATATAGTCACAGCCATGCCTTCAATTCTCTAGTACCAATTTTCAATATTAATCACTTTCCCATCTCTGAGACAAACCCCAACACCCACAGTTTAAGTGAGGAGAGGTTTAATTTTTGATTCATAGTTCAGGGAATTCAGTCCATATATGGCTGACTGGCTGCAAGCCAGAAATATCATGATGGAAGTGCGTGATGGAGGAAAAGTGCTCCATAGAAGACAAGAAGTAGAGAGAGAAGGAAGAAGCTGAGTCAATATACCTTACAGGCTGTGTTCCTAGTGACCCACCTCCAACAAGGCCCCACCTCCTAACAGTACCTTCAGCCACAAAGTCATTGATTTACTAATCCCTTAATGAGTAGAGCACCCCCATGATCACCTTCCAAAAGTCCTACCTCTGAATATATAAGACTTTTTCAGGGGGATGAATTTTAGATCTAAACCTAACAGTTGCCCAGAAGTCTGGGTGAAGAAATGAACTAGGGAATTATAATTGCTAAGCAAGAGTAATGGTCTACATGAGGTTTGTAACAAGTTTAAAGTGACTTCATATGCACAGGTTTGGGTTTTCCTTTTATTCAGTCTCTTTAGTATAGTGGATGGAAAACTGAGGTTTTCCAGGTTGTGTTTTTATAAAACAATAGAAGTGGAGAAGTGTTAATAAATGTCAGAGAATGATTGTAATGCTGGATTGTGGGGATTTCAGTTGGATAAGGAGGGGAGAGAGGATATCGAAGAGAAAATAAAATATAATGAAAAGGTGGAAGGATGGATGGACTCAAGATCTTGGCAGAATTGAACGATTTTTGAAGTTGATATGCTAGAACTAGTAGGTAATGTTCAGAAAAGAGAATGAATAAAAATTAGACTATGAAGGCACTGCAGTAATAAAAGGATATGGTCATAGGGTGAATGGTTGTGTAAGGTATAGGTCAAGATCATTAGATAGAAAAGCCCAAGGAACTTACAGGTGAGGTTGTTGGACTAATTGTCATTAAAGGCAAGAGTAATTTTTGAATAAACAGGAACTACACAGGTAAAATATCCTTAAGTTTAATAGATGATAGCAGCAGCAAAAAATAGTGAGTAATTAATTTAGTGATGAGATTCATAGCTTGAAGGAGACTTCTTAGGGAGAAGGAGGAAGTATGAATTACCTGTAAGAAGGAATAAATAGCCAAGAGAATTAACCTAAACCCCATGGCCAGATATATAGGGGTGGTAGCACCACTTGAAAGAGCGATAGGGTAAGATTGTCAATAAAGGAAGAAGGTGACCGAAGCATTTCAGAGAATTGGTTTAAGATAGAGGGTCAATGATAGAGTTTTAGAAGTTGAGGAGAATTGGAAAGAGTTAAAAAGAGGAGTATGTCGTGCCTTATAAGTATAGAAATCTAAACATGATAGATAACCTGAGTCTGGCTTTCTTGTGATGAAAACATTCAAGGAACAATGAGCATTTGATCTAATAGACTTACAGCAAATAGTAGTGGTGAGCTTGAGAGGGTTAAAAAGAGACAAAGGATGGCTTTTGGAACAACCTTTAGAGTCTTGCTATTTGAGGCAAGGATGTCTAGGGATGTACCATCTTAGTCCCAATGTGAGATACTCACTTTTGACTTCTGTCAACAAAACTGAGGATTTCTGAGGAAGCCTAACGTTTCCTCAAACTCGCACACCCACTTTGTGTAGTAAGAGGACTTGGGGATATGCACTTGTGTGAAGAGCATAGCATCTTATATTTAGTTGCCCTTTTCCCCATCACACTTTACATTTCTTACAATACTAGAAGGCGAGGAGACACAAAGAAATATAAATATAAGAAGACCCAGTACAATGTGGCATAAATACAGTGCATATCTAACTTGTATCAGTTATTGCTGTATTAAACAAATGAATGTAGTCTTATTTGTTTTCTTTCAGCTTTTATATTCTACTCACATGAAATCTTTTGACTGGGGCAGTCCTCATCTTAACTTGGTTCATTTTAATCAGGTACATAATTATATATAAACTAAAAGTCATTTCTTCCTAATCGACTTAGATGATTTTGTTCTAGATCCAGGGTTATCTATAAATCTCCACAGTGTAATAACACTCTAAGAAGGACTGGAAGATGACAATTGTATTGACTTAATTTATATTATCACATCTAACCAAAGCAGCTTTTCCATGTTTCTACTTATTGTAATATTATCAGGGAAAAATCTAGAGAAATTGACAGGAAGTAAAATAATTCATCACCTCTTGAGAGGAAAAGTATAATGTTGTATTATGTATAGCTCTCTAGTTCATTAAATAGAAAATAAAAGATAAACTATATTTCTTGACCCTAAACCCAGTTATCCCATTTGGGAAATAGAATAAGCACATGTATAACCAGGAATGACTTAGAAGTTAATGCGAATGTGCTAAGAATGTTATAAGTATGATGACAAAATTCTTGAAATATTAAGATCCAAGTCTGTCTGACTTCAAAGTTTATACTTTTTCACCACACTTTTCTGTCTTGGCTAAACTCTAGGCCTAATTTTGTCTACTCATTAAAATATTTGAGCTAAAATTTGAAGATCAAATTTAATGAGATCAGAGTTGACCTTGACTGCCAATATGTATAATTTATTAATAAATATAGTCAGAAAATTTGATTAAAATATTTTTAAGTAATTCTGAAATTACCTCTATGGTAATGCTTAAATACTCTCAGAACAAACTACGTATCTAGTTTTGTTGTTGTTGTTGTTTGTTTATTTGTTTTTGTGGTACTGGGGATTGAACTCAGGACCTTGTACTTGTGAGGCAGGCATGGTGCCACTGAGCTAAATCCCCAGCCCTAATGTGTGTGTGTGTGTGTGTGTGTGTGTGTGTGTGTGTGTGTACCTGGGCTGGATCTCAGGACCTTGCATTTGCCAGGCAGGTGCACCACCACTGAGCTAAATCCCTAGCCCTACATATTTAGTTATGATTTATGTTTGATTTATTTCCAAGTAAAACTTACAGTGCCTATTCTTTCATACTCTTTGCTTTCATAGATCTATTAAGTTGAATCCACTAGATTCAGCTTATTTCAAAGTAGTATTTAAATTCGCTATTGTAAAACTTATCAATAGAACATTCTAACGTGTTATTTTCTGTGGGACCCTTTTTTTCCTCATTTATTTTTAGACAACTTCTCCATTGTACAGTATAGCAAATATGAATGTACCAACTGCAACTTGGAATGGTGAAAGTGACTTGTTGGCTGACCCTGCTGATTTTAAAACCTTACAGTCTGAAATTACCAATCTCATTTACCGTAAGACTATTTCTTATTACAATCATATAGACTTTTTGTTTGGATTAGATGTCTACCATCAAGTTTTCCATGAAATCATTAATATCATTCAAGACAATCTATAAAGAACTGTAGTACTCTGCGTTTACAGACCTGTACTATTGTTATTAAAAATCTATTATTACTATGTAAATTTTCTCACATATTTAATAAAGTACAAAATAATTTTCTCTTTATTTTTTCCTTTCCTTATGTCTCTTGTTCATTACATTTATAGTTATTTCAAGAGAAATGATAGATTATAAATCAATTAAAAATTTATTGAGTTTATTAACAGAATTAAATAAGTAGTACCAGAAACAATAATCTTAACCATTTCTAATTGCAAGAAATAGCTTTTTAAGAAAATTTTTATTTTCTTCAAAAGAATATGAATTTACATTTTTTTTGGTAAAAATAAAAAAATAGGAGATAAGATGTTAACTTGCTTACCTAATCATTTTACTATGTATATGTGTGGTAACATTTTTTACATCTTAAATATATACAATACAAAAAATTGTTTTGAAAAATGTGTATGCTGGTGATGTTGGTCGGAATTTTCTTCACATTTCAATGAGATCATGTGGGTCAATGGAACTGTCAATTCTATATGCTTTCTTTGTATGATTTCTTTATTAAAAAAGAGTATTACATTTTCAAGTATAATTATGGAATTGTATTTTTACCTTACACTGCTTTCAGTTTATTTCTTCAGAAATTCTTATGCTCTCTTAGGTGCATGAACAGAATTTTTGCCCTTGATTACTTTGATTCAGTTGTCATTACATGATCTGCTTTATTTCTGCTAATGGTCTTTTTTATAAAATTTACTTTGTCTATTTATTACTAATATGGCAACTCTAACTTTTTTTATTACTGAGACCTTAGTGTAAATTATATTATTAAAATTATAGTTGTTTAACTTATTCACTTTTTAACATGTAAAGGGAGTTTCTGCTAAGAAATAGAGTTGGGTCTTTTAACTCAACCCATTCCTGTTGTTAACTGACTATTGTAGTGCGGTTAGAAAAAATGGAGCTGAAAAAGTTACTCCTTTCCCTCTATATAATTTTAAACAGTACCCTAGAGCCATTCCTTCTTCCAGTGTCCTAATGGAGGCAGAGAATCACATAACAAATAAAAAGTAAACCTCTGATGCTGTAAGCAAGAGCACATTCTTGTTGGATTTCAAGTTACCTTCACCCTGATCCAACCTTATAAGCATTCATGAATAAGCACTACAGCTCCTGAATGTAATTGAGATCAGAGCAAATTCTGATTGACAGGGGTAGGGATCGTGGAAATGGGACATTGCCAGAACCCCTGCAGTGGGACCTGCTCTCCTGTGAGCCACAATAGCACAAGGTGAATTAAACAATAAAGACAGGAATCAAGACTTAGAGAAGAAGCTGGGCTCTGGGACTGATCAATGGTGATATGAAGAGCAAAGATAAAGGCACCTCAAGCTTGCCACTATTTATTAGGTTCATAGGAAGTAACAGATGATTCAGAGGGTGGTGATAATCCTAAATTGACAAGGATTTTATAATAAGAGGAAGTATTATATATCTCGGATCTTATGCCAATAAGGATCTTAGGTTGATTAGGATGGTAAGATGATCAAAGAAGTTCTTACAACAGTAGGTGGGATGAGTTAAACTCCTCAGATAAAATATTTCTCTTAATACTTGGTTCTCAAGGAGCCAGGATGTCCTCAGCTGATGTAATCTTGCCCTTGAGTGTCAGCATCGTGGGACCATTGAGGTCTCAGCTACGACAAAAATGGAGTTATGTTTCAGCAAGTCATAGCTGGCCTGTAGGCAAGAAGACTAGGCCTAATCATATTTAATTGTGAAATGATTTCTCCCCAAAGCCATGTAGAATGGCTCCCAACAGGCATGTATCCATGTTGTGAGCCCTTGAAATAGCACCCTGTTAATCCACCTGGGCTCAGGTTACATATCTGTTAAATTTCAAAAGCTTGATTTGTCTGGCAGCTGATACGCTGTGCTGTGTTATATGATCTGTGTGCAGTACTGCTTTTTTGTCACCCTGGCACCACTTTTATGTTTGTGCTATACATTTTTTTTCTTTTTTGGTATCAGGGGGATTGAACTCAGGTCCTTGCACTTGAGAATCAGGCAGCACCACTGAGCTAAATCCCTGGCTATGTGCCATATATTTTGTTGGCATAGATTTGCCCTGAGCACAACGTCCCATGATTTTCAATAAAATAGCTGCTTTACACTTGCTTTCAGGTGTACACTTTTTAATTCTTTGCTTGTCATACACAAAAACCTGACTTATATCTGCTGAGTTCATCATGTAACAATTGTGTTTAGATCATTTATATTTATTGTGATTATTGATTTACAAATTATAAATCTTACATTAATTTTTTTGGTCCAAATATTTTCATTTGTTTTGGTTACTGTATTATTATATGTTGATTCTGTATTTTTATGATTTAATTTTATCTCCTTTACTGTCTCATTAGGAATACCATATTATTTTTTGTGTTGCTGCTTTTAGAGGTTTATAGTATGTATCTCTTGGTATTTATGCTATTTTTACCTTTTTACCTGTAAATGTTATGTTTCAGATGTGTTGCTAATATTTTTCTTTACAAATATTTATCTTTTGAAATATATTTATAAAAAAAACATGTTTTATGCTAATTGAATTAGTATTATTTCTGATGTTTATCAATTTTTTGTATAGACCTAATTTCCAGTTAATATGTTTTTTTTTTTTTTTTACAATGAGGGCTTGCTTTAATATTTCTTTTATTGGACCGGGGATTTAGTTCAGTGGTTCCGGTGCCTGCCTCACAAATGCCAGGACCTGAGTTAGATCCCTGGTACCAAAAATCTATTGCTGGTATTAATTTATTGTTACCTTATGTCTGAAGAATGTTTATTTTCCTTTTGATCTGGAATTATTTCTTCTTGTTTTTTACATACTAAAAGGTTTTATTCTTAATGTTTTCTTTTATACTGGCTTTGGTGTTAAACACATTGAAATATATTTTCTTAGAGAAAATAATTTATATTTTTAATGAGACTATACTTTCCTTACATTGTTCAAAAATATTATTTTACAGCATAGTATTATTTCCCAGTACATCTATAGTTAAGTACGAGAAAAGCCATTGTCAATTAAGATTTTTAAAAATTACCTCAGGTAATAATGCCAGGGATTTAGCTCAGTGGCACTGCGCTGGCCTCACAAGTGCAAGGTCCTGAATTTTATCCCAGGTACCAAAAAAAAAAATTACCTCAGCAAAAAGATTAAATTCTAGTCTAAGATTTGTTTGAATTCCTCTTTACAAACACTAATAGAGGAATCTAACAAGCTGTCAAGGAACACAATCCCAAGCAGAAATCACAGAAGTTGATGATGTGCCAGGACACCTCTACTCTGAAATAAGTGATTACCCACAAAATGCTAACTCTTCAGTACTGTACTACTAAGGGTTAAGTATTCATATCATTCTAAAAATCATTTTAAACTGTATTACTGTGTTATATATTTTCCACTTTAGTAAAAATCAGATTGAATTTCTCTACAGTGCTCTGAAAGAAAATAGACTTGTTTAAAAATATCCATAGTAGCTAGTGCTTTGCTGATTGTTTTCCTGGATTTTTAAATTCCATCAAAGCAGGGGCCAGTGATTTCGCTCACTGGCACCGCACCTGCCTGGTACCAATAAATTTCATCAGAGCAGTACTTTGGAAAAGTTTCTTTAGCTTAAATTTAGTGTCTCTATTTTGAACTCTTTGTAAAGGAACTCTGTGTTCATTCTTTTAGCCTGAAACTACAAAATAAGGCTAAAAATGTTGTTGTTGCCTGCTACCATTAGACCCTTTGTGGCAGCAGGGAGTGGAGCACATCTTTGGTCATCTAATCTGGACCCTTGACATTTTACAAGGATGTCAAAGCCCTCATTAGGTCCTTTCTATCCTTGGTCACTAGGTGGCTAAGTAATGGAATCATTTCAATACATGAATATAGAATGTACTAGTCAAATCTAGCTTCTGTTTATTTAACTCTAGTACTTGCTACTCTATATTCAGGTAGACTTTTAAACTTAAAAAAGACAGAAAACATATATTTGTCTTTCTGTGGCTGGCATATTTAATAGCATAATGTCCTCTGGTTCCATCTATTTAGTACAAATGGCAAATTGTTACTCTTTATGGTAGAGTACTAATCCATTGTGTATATACATTTTTCTTTTTGACCCTTTCCTTCCTGTACTAATGGACTTCCTATTAAGCATATAGAAGTCTACTTGATGATGCCCTGTTGGACTCTGAGGTTTGGTTCTTGTTTCTTCATTCTTTTGTCTTTTTCTTCTTCATGATGGATAATTAAAACTTGCCACGGGGTTCTGAAAGCTTGCAACCCCCCGCCCCTTAGAGCATGCAGTTCCCTAGCTATGCACTAGATTTGGTATATGAAGGTCAGCTTTCCCTGAGAGGCTTGCCAGTTCAAGCCTTTTAAATTGCTATGGTCAGGCCTGAAAAGTCACACAGGTTGCTGTTTGTTTTTTATTAGGCGCCAGATGCCTCAAGATAACTGTGATATTCTTTACAAAATCTAACCTTCCCTAATTTAATTTTCCCCTATTAGTATGTCAGGATCTTTCACACTTAGAGATTCCATGAATAAACATAATAATAAACTGAGTGTAAAAATTATATTTACTTCTACAATAAATCACACAAAGCACTTCACAACCAAATTGCATACAATTTATAATTTTTTAAAAATTTAAAGCATCCAGAAAAAGAAGATATTGCATATATGAGAAAAAAAATGATAGTGATTGCAGATTTCTTGGAAAAAATGCAAGGCAAAAACAAAAGAAAAAGAAAGAGAGAGAAAAAAGAGACAAGTGGAGTAGTGAGCCCTAAAGCTCAGTGCAGTGTCTTGTGCTCGTCTGTCAGGAGGCTGAAGGGTCTGCGGGGGAACATTGAAGAGTGTGCCCTGGAAGTCAAAAGACAACGTCCAACTACAGATGAAGATGGAGTTTTTCCAAAGAAACAGAAGCAAGGCTTCCTTTTATTTTGATATTGGGGATTGAACTTGAGATCTTGCGCTTGAAAGATAGGCATCAGCAACACTGAGCTAAATCCCCCAACCCTTATTTCCCTTTTATTCCAGCCATGTGACAAGCCTGTTGGGTGGTGCCACTCACACCAAGAGTCTGTCTTCTGTTTTAGTAAATCTGCTCAGCCACACCCAGAACTGTGGCGATCCAATTTAGTTGGTCCTATCTTACTCAAATTGACACAGTTGGTTTACTATCATATTAGCTATAATCAGTAACATCTTTGTTGGCACAATCGGTTAACTATCTTCAGTAGCATCTCTAAATTTTAAGGACAAACACCTCCAAAAACTTAGACTTATACCCCAATGACAGTATCTCAAAGAGGTAGTTGAGGGACAGTAGGAGAGACTAGATGAAGTGGAAGGAGTCATGTGACCTGTCAAAGGCAGTGAGCACACAGACCTGCCTAGGCCAAGTGCTTTGACCCAGTGCTCACCTTCTGACCACACCTTGAGTAACAGGGGTAGCAACTTTTGATGAGCAGTGAGGTGAGATGTGTTTACAGGCATTGCAGGTATTTCCTGTGTGGATAGAGTTTTTCTTCTAGTTCCATTCTTGTTTAATTAAATGAATGTTGAGGGCCGGGGATTTAGCTCAGTGGTTCGGTGGCCTGCCTTGCAAGCACAAGGACCCGAGTTCAATCCCCGGTACCCCCCCAAAAAAAAAAGAATGTGTAAATTTGGAAGGTGTCAAGTTTTCAAGTTTCCAAAAATAAAAAAGACAAAAATAGGGATTCTTCTGATAGCATCAGAAAGCATTCATAAGAATGTTGAAATTTGGAAGGTGTCAAGTTTTCAAGTTTCCAAAAATAAAAAAGACAAAAATAGGGATTCTTCTGATAGCATCAGAAAGCATTCATTAGCTATACACCAACAAGCTCTACCGGGATAGTCTTGTAGTTTTAGACACATATTTTTAAAGAAATAATAAGTGCTTATTTCCCCATGAATTATTCTAAATTCTAGGATAAATATTTTTATTGAATAATATGGAAAGTTGTAGCTCTATATAATTTTCAAGATGATAGGTACGATTTTCTCCTTCAGCTTTGTTTCATGTTTCCATTGCCAAGAGACTTGCCTAGGTTTTTCCAGTGGTATGCTGGAGATAGCTTGGCTTATACTGATTTAATAGAGCAAAGAGTCCACATTTTTCTTAAATTTACACTCAATAACAGCACATCAATAACATAAAATTGAGAATATCCAACCAAAATGTCAAATACCATAGGCCATGGTGGTTTTTTGTCTTTTGGTTTTGTACAAGCAAATCACTTACCAAAATAGTACTGTGTGTGGTGATGAAAATAAAGCTAATTCCTTCCTTGAACTTGGCTGTCCAAGTATCATATGAGTTAAAAGTATTCCATATTCTTTTGCACACTGGTTTGGAATAAACATTATACTGAATATAATACAATGTAAACATTCATATATAATATTAGAAAGATTCTAT
Source organism: Fukomys damarensis (assembly GCF_012274545.1). NCBI lineage: Eukaryota > Metazoa > Chordata > Mammalia > Rodentia > Bathyergidae > Fukomys > Fukomys damarensis. Next base: position 37,982,644 of record NW_022900932.1, read on the forward strand.
TAATTCTGCACTTAAGAACCTAAGATAATCTTAGGAAAGTTAAACAGGTAATAAATGAACTTATGTGGTGCCCACACATCAATTAATTTCCTCAGTAATACTGAAGGTATAATTTATAAAGACCCATCCATCTAAAACTCACTGAGTCATTCCCACATTTCATTAAAATATATTTTAAAGCTATTAAAGTAGAAAATATTATGTCAGTACAATAGCAATAACTACATCAACTAAAAAAATATTTATTATGAAATCCATTTCAGGGCAATGGAAAAACTAAGCATATTGAAATAGTGCTACAAAGATGGTAAAATTCAATGAAAAATATTAAATGAGGCCAAATAGGATGTTGCTTTTTCTCAAAGTTAAGGCAATGACTAGGGCAAGGCTGTGCAGCTGGCGGATTAGATAGACATCCAGGCTAATGACCGAATCTTCTCATGATCATTAGCCATTCCAGCTGCTGCTATGTCTAGGCAGTTATTTCTAATTCTATAACTATCTATGACTTCAAGACAAGAAGCTTAATCCAGAATTTCATTAGTTGGTCCTTGTTTTATTTTTCTTAAATTGAATATGTCAGACCTTGGTAAGTTTGCTATTAAGAAGTCCATCCTCTTTCCTTGCTTTATGAAACAATGTTGCCTCCATTTTCCGTGTACTGCACACTATTAAACACTAATCCCTGATGAAGCATCAAAACTTTAGCCACTTCCTTTTGAGAATGGAAGACATACATTTCTCCAATGGTTAACTTTATAATTTATAATTGAAGTTGTCTCACAGATAACATATTGCATTTATGCTCTAATGTCATAAGTAAAAATTTAGCTACTATTTAACAACTTCCCTATGAAAAGTTTCTTTTACAACCTACTTTCAGAATATCCTAATTTATAATTTATTATCATCATCACTCATAAGCATTATTCAATATTTTGTGTGGATGTGCCACAAATGTTCAATCGTGTCATGCTTAATTTGCACCCATGGACCATGAAATGTAAATATCAAATTTGGATATATTATATAATTTTATTCCTACCTTAAATTAGACATCGTTTTACCAGCAGTGTTGTGTAACTTTATCTTACTAGTGATTTCATACAAAAGCATATCTTGTATACAAGAATGTTGTACAAGTTGACAATATTATGCACTATTGCATTGTTTTTATCTACTTACACGTTAACAAAAGCAGCTAAGAACACTTCATTTTACCATGTTTAAGCCTGGCTAAAACTACATGGAAATTTTTCTTTCAATCAATTCTGTTTTACCTATATCATCTCCTATTTTTTCCTTACTTATTCCTCATTCTCTCTTGTAACTGCTTCTGGAATTTATTTTGCATATTTATATTTCCATGGATAGCAGCATTGAAGGGAACTTTCATTAATTATTTAGTAGTTGTTCAAACAGCTATAAAACCCTGATGGATATTTCTGAGTATACTAATATTTGGTTTCAAAAGGCACATATACAGTTCAAAACACTATTTGTACTGTTGGTGATTCATTTTCTTATTTTCTATAGCAATAACATCTTTAGAAAAAATGAATGCACTAAGATACATGGTGAATTTGTTCTTATATTTAACAATTTTTATTCTTTCCATTTCTGGGAATCTACAATTCCTGTAAACCATTGAGTGAAATTCTCAGTATGTTTTCCATCTAGAGAATGATTTTAAGGTTCAAGATAATTATTTAATACTCTAATACCTCTAGCTATTTTATTCTAAAAATAAGCATGAAATTTCTGGATCCAAAAAATTATTATGTGCAACAACTTTATCAGTTTCCCATGTCCCCTTTTAGAGCTATTTGGTGACAGCCAGATGATTAGGCTTGTGTGTACTCAGAAAGATTTTCAGGTGCTGCAGGAGAGGAACTCCAGAATTATGAATCTGGTAGTTTACATAGTATAAGGACACTTGTTTAGCTGTAACCTCCCCTTAGAGAGGGAACAAAATTTTGAGGGTTCACTTGGAATACAAATAACTAATTCCATGACCTAGATTGTCATTAGCTTTCCTGTTGCTGGTACATAATACTCAACACCCACACTGAAAGTAAGAGAGGGTTAATTTAGCTCATGGTTTTGGGGGATTTAGTCCTGGTAAGCTGGCTTCCAGGCAGGAACAATTATGGCAGAATGGTGTGGCAAGGCAGAACTGTTTAGTTCATGAAAGCCAGAAAGCAGAGCAGGGGGAGAGTGCCAGAGAAAACGGGGTGAGGGGCCGGACATAGACTCCCAAAGCTGTAACTCCATGGCTCACCTAGACATAACTGGAAGTGTGCTCCACCAATCCCCCTGTGGATCCCAAAGCCAATCAAGTCGATACTCCACCCTCATTAGCTACATAGTTTATCCCTCCTTGAAATGTGAACAAAGTGTCTTAAGGAAAAGCAAGCATTTGACTCCAGGGAGTAACTTTTATCATTCACTTTGAATTGGAGAAGATCACTGATACCTTCTAACTCGTCATTTAAAACGGATCATAATTTCCTTTGCTCGGAAAGCACTGACCACGTGAAAATGAAATTATTCACTTCCCAGTAGTAATTTGGGTACACTGACTAGTAGCATAGTTAGAATATATACAATAGTAGAGTGGAGGGCAAATCAATATACAGTGCATGGGCTATTCCATGATCGTGAAGACATGGCGAAATTCTGGTGAAGAAACCAGCTATACGGAATCACTGTCAAGGTAAGTTGGTTTTAATACTAAGCTTTGAGGATGAATGTGATCTCATGATTATACATTTTTAATATCTTTTGGATTCAATTTTAGTAGATCATAGGTGACCATACATTTTTCCATGTATTCTAGGTTTCTCAATTTATTTACATATAATTTTTAAAATATTATCTTATAAACCTATGAATTTTAGTAGTGTCTGTTGTAATATCCTGTTTTCACTCTATAATTGTATTAACTTAGGTCTTCACTCTCTTTTGTTAGTTTAGTTAAGAGTTTATCAGTTTTGTTTATATTTTCAAAGAACTACATGTTTCATTGAATATTTGTATTTCTTCTTTAGGCTCTATTTCATTTATTTCTGCTTTGATCTTTATCACTTTTTTCTTCTACTGACTTTGGATCTGATTTGGTCTTGTTTCTTTAAGACTTTGCATCATTAGGTTATTTATCTGCGCTCTTTCTTTTTTAAAAAAAAATGTAGACTACAAACTATAAACTTCTCTCTTAGCACTGCTTTTCCTGTATCCCACGAATTCTTTCTGGTACGTTGTATTCCCATTCTCAGCTTGCTTTCATATTCCATTTGATTGCAACATCATTTTCCATCCTTTCACTTTCCATCTGTGTATGTCTTTGATAGTGAAATACATTTCTTACAAGAGCACGTTTAAAGTATGTTTTAATTCACTTATCTACTTTTATCTTTTACATTGAGGATTCACTATAGTGGCTCTCATAACCTAAAAACTATTTATAGTGATCTACCTATTCTGCATTTATTTGTAAATTTTTGCAGTAGATAATGATTACATTTCTCATGGGCAGTTGGTACATGTACATACACCATATTCATTATTTTCATCCTCTACTCCCAATTACTCCCTGCTCCTTCCATCTTTTGGTCCTTTCCCCATTTACAAAGATTCTATTTCCATTCTTCCCTTCAATTTTTCCATCCCCTTTCCTTTCCTTTCCCTTCCTTCCCTTCCCTGCATCGTTTCCCTTTCCCACTGGGGAAAAAAAAATCTCTTTACTTCCGTCTTTTTATTCTTTATTTATATTTTGAGTCCACTTTGCCATAAAGAACAATAAACTCAAGGTAATTGTAGGTAAATGGATTCACTTTGAGACCATAATACAAATGAAAAATGGAAATGAAATGTTTGTAAATGGGGAGGCGGGGTGAAGGGAGGGCAGGGGCAAGGGGAAAAAATGAGAACCAAGACCTGTCATGTAGAGGTACAAGATCCCAATAATGAATGTAACTGTACTGTGCACCTAAAATGTACCAATAAACTCAATGAGAAAAAAAAAGAAATAAAATAAACACATAAATTTAAAATTGTATGCTTTTTTCTTATATTTGATCCACTTTTAGGAAACCATCTCACTTCTGTGTGTAGGAGAATATATGTGTGTTCTGCACCCATCTCTTAACAGAACTGTGTGAACAGATGAGTTAAGGGCATGTATTTTAACGAGGTTGATAATTTTAATGATATTCTGCAAAATTTAAGTTCAGGTGACATTTTTTTAGCTAGCCAGTATTTTTCTATGTGTGTAGATTTACATGCAGAGTGACCTCTTTGACCTAAGTTCAGTCATGACAGCCACTCTATCTGTGCATAAAATGATCAATTCAGTTTTCCTGATGTTTTGTTATTCTCAGACATGACTAATTCTCTGCACTGTTGTGTTGGTTGACAACAAAGTGCTCATAAAATATCCTTATGCACATCCCCTGAAAAAATATATATCACAGTAACAATCATTATAACCTTAGTGATATCAGTATTAGTAGATTTGCCAATCTGAATTGCATACCAAAGTGACTCATTAATTCTCTTTAACAATTGTGCCTAAATATCTTATGTCCTCTCATTAAATCTTCTAGTTACAGTGCTAGCCAAAAGAGGAATATATGCCACCTTTTAAACTGTAGGCTCTTCTAAAAGTTCACCTCAAGTGTCCTAAGAGGCAGGCAGGATCAACTCTGTACCAGTAGTGCAGGACTTCTTACTTTTAGCAATCAGTTACCTACTAAGAATTATACTCTCAAGGCAGACACACTCGATAAAGTGGTACTCTTCAATAATTGCTTCTGTTCTTTGAATTCATTTCTTTTTATTTTTGAAAAACTCCAAAGTCTCATCCTTTAATGCAAGGTGCTTGGTCTCCATGTGGTGAAGCAGTTTTGAAAGTCATGGATTCACTGGATAGCCAGGCCCCATATTATACAGAGCAGTCTGGGAGAATGTGAACCTGTCATTTAAGTAGGACTGCTGATATTTTATTTTAAATGTAGCTTTCTTTTTTATTGTCAGTCTTGGAGTCTTCTTAGATCTTTCCCTTGTTCAAAGACACTTTTCAGTGATGTTTAGTTTTTACTATTTTGGCCAGAGGAAGCTTGGCTAGATCTTGACAAAACTATGACTGAGACAACTTCACAGAGCTTTGAGTGGAAGTCATAAATAAAATAATTGGTGGGTTAATGTGGACTAAAATAAGGGTCCAATTTTGACTTGAAATGCTACAAGACACACATATACAATTGAACTACTGTATATCCCCTCACTTGCCACTATTAAGTCTGTCACCAGATCCATCTATTTACTTGCCTCCTATTGATAGGGTTTTGATATAAACCTGTAAGAAATTGACTTGTCTTGGTCTCTGTGCAATCAACCCTACCTGGTAATGTTAATTTGAATTTGCAGCCTCTCTCTGAAGCCAGCATTAATTACTGTCTTAGTGCCAGCTCAGGCATTAGACTCTCATAAGAAGAGGTGTGACCTAGATCCCTGGCGTGTTTATTTCACAGTAGGATTCACACTCCTATGATAAACTAATGTTGCTGCCTCTGACCTGACAGGAGGCAGAACTAAGGGAGTAATGCAAGCAATGGGGAGCAGTTGTAAATATAGATGAAGTTTCACTCACTCACAGGCTGCTCGCCTCCTCTTCTACCCCAGTTCCCAATAGGCTACTATCCGTGGCCTGGATTTTGTGAAATGCTTCATTAGGACAACTTCCCCAGAATGCTTGTGTGAAGGTTATTTCAGTTAGTGAGACAGAATTGCTTTACTGGATTACTGAAGAAAATACAATGGAGAGATGGATATCTTTTAGAAATGATGGGATAAAATATTTTTAATTTCATTTAAGCCATTCTTTGAAGTACAGAACAATTCCAAAGAAACTTAATGGACTTTCAATTATTTTGTAGAAACTTTCTATTGTGCCAGGGACTAAGTAAGAAATTATGTTATGGCATAAACACCCTTCAATTTGGCTAGGTGTGAAGCTTCAGCTCACATGCAAAACTGTAAAGGCAAGAAAACAGATCCTGAGTAGACTTATGTGGACATGGGAAAGACTGAGAAGTGTGTAGGAAGCAGAGGCAAGACAGTAGAAAGGGCTACTCCTGTTGAATTACTAACTATATCTACCTCAAAGGCAGACAATATTCCTTTCCTTTTTTGTGTGTCTTGGACCAGACTACTTATTGCTATATGAATTCATCAGGGTAAGAGAAGAACTGTTAGAATCAAGACAACAGCCTTTAAAATAAAGCCGCAATTATATATCAGGGTTTCATGTAGGAGTAGGTGAATTTAGAGATCAGAAACTTTGTGAAAATTACTGGCCAGGGAAGGTTGACAATACCGAATCTCCAGAGTGGGTATGTTGTGGGAGTGGTAGTTAATGCAGGAATCACTAGGCAGAGGAAAAATTTGGCATAGAAATTTGAAGTAGAAATAGAATCAAAGACCCTAATCTTTTGAAATAGCTGTGTCCTGATAAATTAATTGCATGAAGTGAATAAGCAAATGTTACTTAATATACCATCTTTATGTTTAGATATTTTAAGCAATAACACAATTTTCCTCTACTATGAATGCTTGGTAGCATTTAGCCTGCCATTTTGAGGCAATTAAAAGGAGCTGTGACATATAAAATAGATGATGATTCATGGTCTGTCTTGTTTTTTTATATAATGCCAGTAAAGATCAGTCTAGGTAATGATTTTTGTTTCTCTTTTGATGTACGATAATGTCAGTTTCCTAAAATTGCCATGGCAAAGTTTCACAGACTGGGTAGCTGTGTTTATAATTATTCCTACTGGTGATAATAGCTAGTCATGGTTCACTGCCTGTCTAGGTCTTCAGACTATTTCACATCATCTATTCTATGTTTTGATCCTTATTTACATTTTCAGTTTCTCACGCTAGAGAAACTCGCATTTACACATGTGTGTCCTATTTATTAGTATTGTTTTCCACCCTTTAACTTTCAGTCTATAGGTTTCTTTTTTAATTAAGTGTGTTTAATGTATGCAGTATATTATTGGATCTTGCTTGTGGGCCCATTCTGCCAGTCTATTTCTTTTGATTGGTGAATTGAGACTATTAACATTGATGGTTATAACTAATATGTACTGACTTACCCTTGTCAAGTCCTCTTCCTGTTGGATTCTTCCCCTTTACATTTAATTTCTTGCCTGATGGATTCATTCTGTTGAGCTTAATGGTATTTTGACTCTTATTCTTTTCCAAGGATACTGTTTAATTTTTTTTTGAGTGCTGGTTTGGTATTCATGAAGTTACTAAGATGTTCTTTGTCATGAAAATATCTTATTTATCCATCAGTTTTGAAATATAGTTTGTCAGGGTACATCAATCTGGGTTGGAGCTTGTTTCTTTTAGGGCTTGAAATATTTCACTCCAGGACCTTCTTGACTTGAGGGTTTGTGTTGAGAAGTCTGTTGTGATTCTGATTTATTTTCCTTTGTATGTGACTTCTTTCTTTTCTCTAACTGGTTATAGAATTTTATTCTTCTTTTGGGTTTCTAGAATCTTGACTATTATAAACCTATGTGCAGATTTTTTTTTTTTTGCCATGGCTTGTTGAAGTCCTATATGCCTTGCTTATCTGTATGTCAAGTTGTTTTCCCCTGCTTGGGAAATTTTCTGCATTACTTCTGTGAACAGTTTTTTGTTTTTTTTTTAATGGCATTTGTACCATCTCCTCTTTATTGATTCCAATCAGTCTTATGTTATTCTTTGCATTACTGGAAAGCTTCTGGATTGATTTCTCTTGGTCCCTTGCTATTTTTAAGATATTGTTCTTTTCCTGATCACTAATTATAATGCTGTCTTCTATATCTGATATTCTGTCTTCACATTGGCTCATTCTGATGCATGAACATTCAATGGAGTTTTTAATCTCCTAGATATCTGTTTGAAGGCTTGCATTTGTTTCCTATGTTTTGAGTCTGTCGCATTTCTGAGTTCCTCAATTTTTCCTTTATTATTTTCTCTCTCTCTCTCTCTTTTTTTTTTTAACTACCAGGGAATGAAATCAGGGCCCTGTGTTTATAAGGCTGGTGCAGTGCCACTGAGCTATATCCATGGCCCTTTTCCTCTATTTATTTTTAATCTATGTCTGCTTTAGAGTTATAATCATGTCTTTCACATGAACACCATGTCTGTTGTTAGCTGAGAAATTATTTCTGCTTTTATTTTTCCCAAATCCTCTTTCATTGTCAGTTCAGGTGTTTAAATTTCAGATTGTTCCATCTTGTTACCTTTTGGAGATGCTTTTGGTGATCTGGAAGTCTGGTTTTGAGTGTTATTTATGTGTCTTCTCATTTCAACTGCTGAAGTCTGCTGCACCTTATTAGGTGTCTCTTTTCTCTCCCACTGGGCTTCAATTCTCAACAAGTCTTGAAGTGGACTTCTCTCTAATGATCACCCCTGGGCCAATTCCTGGGCTCACAATGATGGCCTCCTGGATCCCTGTACTGTGCTGTTGTCCAAGTGGGCTCCTGGCTCAAGCCTGTGTGCACTTACTGATGTGGTCTGAGCAGGCCTCTGGCTGGGGCCTTCATGCCTGTGTAGGTTTTGTCAAGGTGGACCTTTGGCTAAGGTCTGCATGCCTGTCCAGCTGTTGTTTGGATAGACTTCTGGGTAGGGTCTGTGTATCCACACATTGTTTGCTGGGGACGGCCTTTGGCTGGGCCCTGTGCACCTGCCCAGCTGTTGTCCGGGCAGGCTTGTATCTGGGGCCTGCATGCACTTACTGATGCTACCTAGAGAGAGGTGATTTTTTTTTAACATTTTCTACATATGAACCTCTTGAGTCTCACATGTTCCTGCTTCTGCATATTTTTATTTTTCATGTGATGTGAATTTTTTACTTGATAATAATATAACATGTAACTTCCCCAAATCAAAAACATTCACTCAGAAAGTTTACATGGAAGTAGCTAGGACAGAAGAAAATAATTGAGACCCGATACAGGTAGTGATTCTTTTGCCCTAGGGAAGAAGTAATAATATTTATTGGTATAACATAAATATAATTAATTGTTAACACATCACTTTGGGTTACAAGCCAAATAGTTTCATCTATATCACAGTCCCTTAAAAAATTATGCTGCAATTTTTAGTAGACTGTAATGCTATAAAATATTTTCTTTGCTTTCTTTTCAGTCCTAAAGTATATTTACAACATAGATTATTTACAGCTTCCAGTGCATGGATTTCCAATATTGCCAACAACAGCTTGGGCTTCATTGTGGCAGATTTTGGTTAATATCAAGGAGAGAAAGGGAAACAATTATTCCAGGAAACACGTGTACCTAGAAAAGTATTTTGGGAAAAATTATATTGTTTTATTTTTCCTTCATTTTGAATATTTATATAAATTTTTAGAATTAGATTGAAAGCATTTTACAAAATATCTAATATTGAAAAAATTTAAAAAGATGAATAGGGGAAATTTCTTTTAATTTTATATTGTTATTAATATGTTTATGAATTAATTTAAAGTAATGCAAATGTAATTTCTTATATGTATCTCTAGTTCTCAAATATTAATCATTTTCACAATCCAGCCACAACCTTTTAAAAACAGCTTCATTAAAGTATTATTGCTATACATATGCAAATAAGTATTATATACAATATGATGAATTTAAACACATACCTACACCTAGCATCCACTACTTTTACTTCAGTATGGATCCTGGTATTTTTAGAAAAAATAGAGGAGGGGGAAAAGACAAGGATAAAAATGTACATGGTTACTTTGTGTCACAGAGTAGTGGAACTATTTAGTGGACTCTACTCTCATCAATTTGCTAATCAAAAATCCTTTCTGTTTTCATCTTTACACCTCTAGTAAATTTTCCGGTAATTTTTTTACCTGCTCTCAAATCTTGAATAGTAAATTGTTCATATTTACTTTACAGAAAAGCTCTACAGTGTAGCGTCTTAGAACCTGGGCTGTAGAGAAAATGTATTCTAAAACATAGAATGCCGTTTAATTGTCTATGATCTTACATATTTCCTATTTTTTCAGCTCTACAATGTGCATGATCATAGGCTCCTCTCAAAGTATTAAATCATAGACTCTGCTCAATATATATATTCATATATATATGTATATATATATATATGTATATATATATCATAGGACGTATACATTTAATGCTTGCTTTTATTACTCAGATCTCTGTTCAGAGGCATTGCTATGGTCATATTTTAAAACATAAAAATAAGTTTTTATTATTAATAAAGAAATCAAATTTTGTCCATTTTTGTTTCATACAGTTATGATGAAATATTGCAATATGACCGTCCAACCACTATTCATTTGATTATGAAGAAAATAAGACAAATCAAATTTATTACATGGGCCATTCCCAGGATACCCTTATTGGTATGTTAAAAGAATCTGAAATTTGATCATGTTGTAATTTTTATTATATAAAACAATGCAAAAATTGTTTTGAAAATCATTTTATTTTTATATATCACATCCATTATTATAGCTACCTAGAATATACAGGGAAGCCAAATAAAATGTAGATAATAGGAAACAGGGAGGTGGGTCTTTTGTAAATGAGGAGCCCAAGAGATAGAGGGAGGAGAGAGAGAAAGATGTGTAATTAGAAATACAAATACTTAAGATTTGTAATGTATGTGTACCAACTCCTGCAATGAAGGTAATCGTTAAGTACTGCAAATATGTACTACTGAAAATAAAAATTAAAAATGCGAAACTAATACAAACATACTTTATGTCAAATTGACATCAATTTTGGGAATATCCAGGAATTGATTATAAAATAAGTTTAGGAGCCTATCAGGTATATATGTAAATTATGATAAATTTTCCTCTTGCTCTCAGAAGACACTTCCAATGTGGCAACTAAACCATAGAAGACAAACTCAAGTCATAATATTAATGCCATATGCCAAGGTATAAATTGATATTTATTCAGAAGTATCTTATTAAGGATTGTTTTCACTCCATTACAAGCCATATATCATTGAAATTCTATTTAATTCTTGTATTTCATGTCCTTGATTCACATGAAAATTTGGATTCCATTGATCTATAATTAGTAAAATGACAAATGTTACATTCTACAAAGAGAGGCCTCATTCTATTTCTTTGTTTCCAAGTCTGTTTAGGATAGTTCCACTATCCCAATATTTACACATTAAAAAAAAAATCTATGTCACTTATAAGTCTGACCATTACAATGGTATGAAATCCCCATTTCTTAATTTTATTCTAAATCTGATAAAATTATTTTCACAATACAAATATTAGAATGTTCAAAATTCCTTTCTATTGGTGTATGAAAGGAATTCTTCACTAAAAGAAAATTCCACATAAGGGATAAAAACTTTTATTTCATATCAATTTTGAATACAAATATTAAGTAACAAGCTAAAGGATAGTTTATGTCAGTTGAAGTGTAGAGCAACAAAGCAGTCTTTACGCTGCTAATAAACATATTACATACTTGTAAAACCATTAATTTGGATTCTGATGATGTGTAACATTTTATTATTAACAAATACTTACAGGGTAAAATATACTTCAGGCCATTATAATAAAATATAGAAAATGTATTGATATAACAAATATTCATTTTAAATTAGCTTGACATAGATCCCTCACAAAATTATAATTATTATTATATTTTTCATCTTTTGTGGTATGTTTTCTTACTGGACATTATGATAATAATCTCTAACTCTACTTATTATGTAAGATTTTGTAAGTAATAGCATATTTTATATTTATTTAAGACTGTAAAGGTTCACTTAAACTAATAGTTGAGAAATCCATCCCTAAATATTCTAAACTATAATCATTTAGGTTTCTTTTTAAAAATGCAATGATTTTTTCTTTTGAAAGATATAAAGGAAAATATAATATAATAATATAATATAATACATCTAGTCAAACATTTTTAAAAATATTATGGTTTATATTTCTCAGAAAGATGGCATAGATAAAACTTGGTATGGCTTTAAAGTCATAAAAGTACTCATTTTATTATGATACTATACAAAACACATCTCCATATATGTGCCTTGATTTTCAAAACAACCTTGTGACATTTATCTGACATTTACTGATATCATTTTACATGTAAAAAAGGCATAGAGGTTCTATTTTGAGAAAATCATTCAATGCATGTGATTTAAAGCTTAACTGAGCATCCATTTCTGTCGAACAGAAGCTGAAGTTTCATAAATAATTTCTATGGAATTATAAACTAATTTCCATTATAATTTCACTGAAGAGATTAATCAATTTACTGTTCATAGTTTGATATGCTGATAACATAACATTGTTATTTCTGATTTGCTTTAATCCACTCTATTATATAGTGTGGGAATCATAAAGGAAACAACTGCAATGTGAAGTGATGGATAAGATAATTTTATTGGATCTAATAGACCTTTAAATTTGGAGTTCAAAATCTCCAATCTCAATAACCATAAGAAGATTCTTTCCTATAATCATCTTGATTTTATAATAGGTATAGATTCTTCTTGTCAAATTTATACCAAATATCACAATTATGAATGAAATTCACTGATGTTGAAAATGTTCTTTGGTTTTACATAAATTTTTCTATTTCATCTGGGTATCCTTTGCTTTTCTAAGTGAAAAGATATTTTTGCTTGTCTTTTATCTTTTATTTTTTTTTTTGGGTACCGGGGATTGAACTCGGGTCCTTGTGCTTGCGAGGCAGGCCACTGAACCGCTGAGCTAAATCCCCGGCCCCTTTTATCTTTTAAATGATCTAATTTTTAAGTTAAAATCATTTTGTTACATCGTTTGCATGGCCCAAAGCAGTTTGAGCACTAATAAAACATTTTCTTATAAATGCTGACCAACTCATGAAGATTGCTCTATTTCCTACAAGAGAGCTCTTTGAAGACTAGGTATGTTTATTATTTGCAGTAAGACATCCTGAAATATTGATGCAAGAAGAAGCCAAGTATATAGCATTGTCTTTGGAGAGTGTGGGGACTAGAGGAAGGACTGTATAAATCTCTCTCTCTCTCTCTCTCTCTCTCTCTGGCAAGGAAGCCAAACTGGGCCTATCAATTAGTCTTCTTGCTTGAAATTCACAAATCTTTTTTCACTGGTCTAGGCACAGGACTTCTGTCTATGACAAAAAGAAAAAAAAATATTTAAAATCATTTGATCTTGTTCTTAAGATCAGTAGATCCAGGGAGAAATTTTCTATTTGGTAGTTAATTTAGGAAAGATAGCCTCTTTAATAAATGGTGTTGAAAAAACAGTATTTCAACTTGTCAAAGATTAAAAGTAGACCCCTATCGTTCACCACGCACTAAACTAAAATCCAAGTGGATCAAAGATATAAATATTAAAATAGAAAAACTAATGATAAGTTAGGTTGAACTCCTGAATATATCAGCATAGGAAAAGACTTCATGAACAAATCCTTAGTAGCAAGGGAAATAGCACAAATAATCAACAATTGGGATCTCATCTTTTTAAAAAGTTCCAGCACTACCAGAGAAGTCACAAGCAGAACTAAGAACTAAGAAAAGAATTTTTATCAGCTGTTCCCCAGACAAAGGTCTGCTATAACAAATTCTGGCTGGGAGTGTGGGGAGAAAGGAACCCTTCTTCATTGTTGGTGGGAGTGCAGATTGGTGAAGCCACTGTGGAAATCAATATGGAGATACCTCAAACAACTAGTATTAGAGGTCCCATTTGACACAGCTATTCCTCTGCTGGGTACCTTCCGAAAGGAATTAAAAGAATCATATCACAGCAATATATGCTCACCCATGCTTATAGAGGCATAGTTTGTAAAATTTGGAAACTTAAGTGAAGACTGGATAAAGAAGATGTGCTTTTTTTAAAAAAAAAATAAAATGGAGTACTATTCAGACACAAAGAATGAGAAACTAGAAATAATTATAGCTAATTGGATGCACATTGAAGCCATACTCTTTAAGTGAAATTAATAAGTCACACATGGGTAAAAACCAAATAGTTTCTCTGGTGTGAAAAACTAAAAGTATAAATAAGGATCAAAATGTATAAGTGATACTGTGTGATAGGAAGAAAAGGTCTAAAAGGGTAGAGGAAGTTTGGGGGTAAGGGAAAGGTTAAAAAGGGAAAAGAAAAAATATGTGAAAAGGAAAAACATGGAAACAATGTCTTTGTAAACAGGGAAGGGTGGAGGGGCTAAAGGGAGGGCTGGGGAATGGGGAAAAATAAGAAACAGGTAAGTCATGTAAAGGTACAAGATCCCAATGGCGACTATAACTGTACTGCATACCTAAAATGTACCAGTACGCTTAATAAAGATAAAAAGACATTATTTGTTCACTACATTCATTTTTATTACATTCATTCATTTTTAGTACATACATTGGTCTAAAAAAACTGTCATTAACATATGATGACAGGATCGAGTCATTTCATGTATGTTGGTTGAAAGCTCAAGAATGATATTAGGTAGACAAAAATATTTGGTCTTTTCTATTTATCAGTCCCAGTGCACTATCCAATAAAGTAGTCACTAGGCACAGGTGGCTAGTTACATTTTAAATAGAATTAATTAAGTTAAAATTTCATTTTCTGGGTGTTACTAACCAAATTTCAAATGCTTAATACCCTTACATGGCTAATGGTTACCACACTGGAAAGCAAAATAAACAACATTCTCTCACTGCAGAAAGTTCTACTATAAAGTTTTGGATAAAGAAGAAAACAAAACACCAGGAATAAAAACTGTAGAGTTACCATAAGAATTTAGAAAATTCTACATATACACGCAGAGCAGAAAAAAAGAAAGGTGGTTTGTTGTATCAGTTACAAAGCATTGGAAAATACTGCTGGTGAAATTTAAATTATCACTGCCACACAGAGGTTGGAAATTTTTCCAAACTGTTTCATAGGGCCTTAATTTGGATAGATTGTCATAAGAATTATGCAGGCATTCTCATAGAAACTATAGTCTGCGATAACATTTAATACTAGTTATGAAAGTAGCTATCTTACATCTGTGTACTTGGTATACAGAAATTGCTAGAATTTTGATGGAATCCTGAAGGCACTAACCATGATAGAAAGGTCCTGATAATTATGAAGATTTCGTGTGCTCTTTGAACTAGAATTTTTCCTAGATCTGGGTAGTCTATTCCTAGGTTAAGATAGGAATTCATCAAGAACTGAATGGAGAACATTGTTCTCCATAGCATTTTTATTAATTGCAAAATACCAAATTGATAAAAGTAATATTTACTTTAGAAACAATAGAGACAGGAACTGTTACATAAATATTAAACTTTGAGAAGCAAAAAGAAAAAAGCAAGCAATTTTCTAAAATTGTTCACATTATCTTCTAATCAGATGCAAAAAATGAAATTATTTTCTTGTCACTGTGAACTGAAAATCAATGTGGGAAGTTGAAAGAATTGGAGAAATCAATGACACAGGAAGGAGAGCCTGGAGAAGTTTGATCATTCAACAAATATTTAATAGAGCAAAAACAAAGCATTCAAAATCACTATAGCAAATACTGGGATATATCCAAGAGCAAAGAGATTAAATTCATACCTTCAAGGAAATTTTATGGAGAAAAATAATAGCTAACATCTACTGAAGATAAAAATGTATCCTGGGGATTTTATAAGTAATATTAAATCTAATATATTCCAGGGTTATGTATATGAGAATACATAACTCCAACATTTCTCAAGAATCTACTTTAGGATAAGAACAATTGCTGTCTCTAATTTACAGATGGAAAAATTGAGGTAAAGAAAGGAAGGATCATTTTGTTGAAAATCCCATTGATTGTGAGCGGCAAGGCTGCACTGAAGCACAGGGAGTCCCACACCAGAGCCTAGGTGTTTAATCAATTAAATCAATTAAATTTTACACAATTAAAGGATGCTTCCTGTTGTTTGGGCTTAAGAATTTGCCATTTATCTATAGAAAAACAATTCATAGTCCACATTAAACCATACTTCTGTATCTGTCATTTATAATTAATATTCCTTTATATTTGATTTATACAAATAACATAAGGAAGTATATATAATTCACTCCATATCATACCTTTAAATTCTGTTAATCAAGTCATTTATCTTATGAAATTTCAAGTGAAAAGAATTCCTTTCTGCAACACATGTAATTTAAGTTGGACCCTACTATACACATTAATATCTTTATATCACTAAGGTTGACTAAAATAGTTGATCAGATTCCGTTAAAGAACAGTTCTCAAATAGAAGAAAAAAAATGGAAACAAAGCTTTTGTAATTGGGAAGGGGAAGAAGGATTGAAGGGAGGGGAGATAAATGAGAAAAAGAGAATTAAGATATATTATGTGTAGGTGCAAATTCCCTTTGATCAATGTGATCATTGTGTATGGTAAATATGCACTAATAAAAAAATAATAATAAAAACGAATGGTTCTCAGCAAGGCCATTTCTAGTAATGGTCTCTCAGACATTCTAAGGTTACCCCCTTCCTTAAATCTGATGGAGAGGCAGAAGTGCTTTAAGTATTTAAAAAAAGTGTTAGCTTGTCCTTTATATGGGCAACAAAAAGGTATCACTTTCCCAAAATTTTTCATTCAGCTGCTGAAGAGTATTTTAGTTCGGGTTAGATTGCTTGCTTAAAGATATCTCAGATATTGATCATGATCTGGATGGAATAGATCCATTCTTTCATATCAAACAGAGACTGGTTTAGATGAAGGGTAGTGATGCTAAATAGAGACCTGACAAAAACTTAAAAGCATGAGAGATAATATGTCTTAGATTCTATATAGGAAGTTTGGGGAAAAAAAGCATATTTCTCAAATGAAAAATGTTTGTATTTCCTGCATTATATCTATAGGAGCTATGATGAATCTTTAGCTATAGTAGGGAAAAATATAATTTATTTCTTAATTTATTCAATTTCACTCAACAAACATTTCTTAAAAATCTATGAACAGATGCAGAACAACTGATATTTGATTCTCACAAAGCGCTTAAAAGACAGTACGAGGGATGAAAGGAAGTATAAGTTGAAATCAGGAGTTGAATTATTAAATGACTCAAGCAAGATCATGCTGATGGAAAATGTTACAGCTGGACACAACCTGAGTAGATCCTCTAATTCTCATCAAGGAAAAAGTCACCTACTGTAGAGATTTTTCCAAGTAACTTCTTTTGCAAGCGTCTTTCTGAAAAATACAAGTGAATAATTAACTATATTAGAAACAACATAGGAGAAGACCATGAGGCATTATCCAAGATTTCTTTTCTGCTATAACCATAACAATACCACCATTGCTCTATCTGTATACACATATGATTTCTTGCAAATGTAGCACCTTAGTTCAGAACCTGTCTCAAAATAAAAAAGTGTAGGAGATGTAGCTCAGTAATAAAGTCTTAAGTTCAAACCCAGTCATAATAAATGAATAAATAAATGTAAAAATTAAAATAAAATATTAACTAAATAATAATAACTATATTAATAGCTTAGATATAGGTAACATAGAAAGATAAGAAATGGGATATGACTTGAAAATATGGGGAAGACTGGAGTACAAATGTAGAATTTTTGTTATAACTTTTCACTCTTTTTTATTTTCATACTTTTATTGTCAGTGTTAAATTGCCATCTTTTCAAAATAGCTTGTTATAATCAAAGGATGCTACTTCAAAAAATTAAACACAACCAACAAACTATAAGTTTGATGAGAGAGAGAGACAGAGAGAGAGACTTCAAATTCAGAGACAAAAATGATACATTAACATTGGCACTACAGAAACACAGGGTTGTTATGGATTATTACGAACAACTATGCACCAACAAATTTGACAGTCAAAAAGACATGAACAAATTATTAAACATACAATTTACCAAGAGTGATTCCTGAGGAAATAGAAAACCTGGACAGACCAATAACAATTAGTGAGTTTAAATCAATAATAAAATACCTTCCATCAGAGCGAAGCCCAGGACCAAAGCATGAATGCTGAATTGTAGCAAATATTAAAAAAGAACTAACACTAATTTTTTTAAAGTTATTCCAAAAATTGTAGAGCAGGAAATTTTTCCAAATTCATTCTATGAGTTCTGCATTGTCCTAGTACTCACCAGGCAAAGACACAAGAAAAACAGAGATTTATAGGCCAATATCTCTGATGCATATGGATGAAAAAAATCACCAACATTATACTAGCAAACCAAATCTAAATCTCATTAAGATACTATTTACCATGAGCAAGTGGAATCCATTTCAGGGATGCAAAGATGGGTTCAATATATGCAGATCAATAAGCCTGACACACTCCATTGACGGAGCAATGGACAACAATCGTATGACATCTCAGTAGCTGCAGAAAAAGCACTTGATATAATTCAACATCCCATCATGATAAAAAATATGAAAAATTTAGGCACGGAAGGAACACACTTCAACATATAATGAGCATACTGCTTCATTCCAGTTAAAATGACTATGATCAACAAGACAAAAGATAACAAATGTTGCCAAAGATGTAGAGAAGAGGGAATCCTTACTCACTGTTGGTGGAAATATAAATTAGTACAGCTATTATGGAAATTTTCCTTAAAATATTAAAAATAGAGCTGTTTATATCATAGTAGCTTTGTAGTATAGCCTCAAATTGGGGATACCAAACTTGATACACCCTACGTTATCTTTGTTGCCTAGAATTGCTTTTGCCATTCTCTTGTTCTGAATACATTTTTGGATTGTTCTCTCTAGTTTAGTGGAGTATGCTGTTGGAATTTCAATTGGGATTGCATTGAATCTATATAGTAATTTTGAAAGTATGACCATTTTCATTGCATTGGTTCTTCCTACCCAGGAGCAAGGGATACCTTTCCGTTCTGATATCCTCTTTGATCTCTTTTTTTTCACAGTGCTGGAGTTTTCAGAGTAGAGGTCTTTGATTTCTTTAGTTAGACTGATTCCTAAGTATTTCACTTTTTGAATGCTATTGTGAAAGGAGTTGTTTCTCCAGTTCCTCTTTCAGTGAGTCTGTTGAATAATTTATCTGGTGTGAGAAATCGATAGTGTAAATAAGGATCAAAATGTATAATAGATAATGTGAAACAGGAAGAAAAGGTCTAAAGCAGTAGGGGAACTGGGGTAGGGGAAAGGAAATAAGGGAAAGGAATAAATATGAGAAAAGGAAAAATGGAAACAATGTCTCTGTAAATAGGGTGAGGTGGAGGGGCTGAAGGAGAAGACCTGCTCTGGATGTGAATGGCACCAACCAAGAGCCTTGCCACCTGAATAGAATAAAAGGGAAAGGAAGAAAGAAGCTTTGCTTCTGTTTCTGTGGAAGAGCTCCAGTCTTCATCTTCACCTTGGACATCTTCTTCTGGCTGCCAATACAGACTCTTCAGATCCCTGGCTCTTCGGACTTCTAGTGCAGATCCTTCAGCCTTCTATCACAGACCTTTCAACCTCCTGATATGGATTTGCATGATATACGACAGTGAGCTCTAGGCCTATGACTGTATCCTTTGGATCTTCAGCCAACAGACAGCCCTTTTACACTATTCCCCACTTGACCCTGCAGGCTGCCATTGTAAGCCAATTTTATAAATTCACATATATTTGTATGTCTTGTATTAAATGTTTCTATAATAAACACTGACTGATACTATACACCCATTACAACTGAACCATTTTTACTCATGTCATTTGTGACAATATAGATAGAACTTTAGATTGTGTTGTGAGAAAAGTTCCCCCCAAAAGACAAATATCACCTCATCTCACTCATATGAGAAATCTAAAATGTTTATCTCATAGAACTTGAAAGTAAAATAGTGTCTACAGAGGCTGTGGAGAGTAGGAGGGAAGGAGGAATAAGGAAATTTTGAACAATGGGTACGAAGTTACAGTCAGATGGGAAAAATCAATCTGGTCTTCTATTGTACAGTAAGGAGACTATAAGTAATAACAATGCACTGTGTATTTCAAAGAAGAAGAAATAATAATTTTGAAAGTTTTTACCATAAATGAATGCTAAATGTTTGAGAACGTAAATAAGTTTACCTGATTTGAACATCATACAATAATTACATGTTTTGAAACATCATATAGTATTCCATAAGTATATTCAATATCTATATGTTGAGTAAAACAACGATGTTACAAACATGTATGATAGAGGTTCACTTCTCTGTAGACCTCTTTTTATAAAAGCTATAATTTATTATCTGTAATACTATCCTCTACTACTTATAGAAGATCCATGTTAAAAGTTGGCACTTACACTTTTCTATCATTGTAGAAAAATTACATGAAAATTTTGATTTTATTCTAGAGGTAAATTAGTGCTGGAAGAGAAAAAGCAGTCTGAACCTGGTATTGTAGCTACAACTAATAATAGCTTGGAATGGGGGTGAGAAAGTGACAATAATGATTAGTCATTTAGATCAAGGATTAACACATTTTTCTGTAAATGTTCAAAATAAAAAGATTTTGTAGGCTATATGGCCAGTGTTGCAACTCTTCAATTCTTATTGTAGTTAAAATATATACACCCATAAACAGAGGAGAATAGCCATGTTTCATTAAACTATTTATTATAGTTTAGCTTTTATATAGCTTTAATGTCACAGAATATGGCTATTCTTTTAAGCATTTAAAAATATAGCTCAGTGGTTCTGCTGCCTACCTCACAAGCACAAGGACCCAAGTTCAATCCTGGTATAAAAAAATCATATATATATCATGTATATATAAATAGTACACACACACACACACACACACACACACACATATCTGATTAAAGTGAAAACAACAGCTATGATTAATTTTTTAAATGACTTTCTTAGAAGCCTCCTTCCATAAGGTTCTTGAGGTATTACTATCTCCTGACTCTGTGCGTGGGTTAATAAAGAAGAGAAAGAAGGAAAAATAAGAAGTATGGAAGACAAGGGTAGAAGCAGTGAAATTGTGGATTGCTGAGCAAAATAATCTGACTACACCTTTTGCAAAACTGTATTTGTGTTTTATATTTTATTTGCAGAAATACCTTCATGATAATTGACAATATTCCTCTAGTTTGTTAGGAATTTTAGATCACACTAAACATTTTATTTAGTATTAAATAAAAATATATAGAAAGTGAAAGGAACTAAACATTTCTGCCTATTTGAAAAGTTCAACAATCTCTCTATCATTTCTTTCCTTGTTTCTTTTTCTTTCTTTGTCTTTCTTTCCTTTCCTCCCTCCCTTCCTCTTTCTTTCTTTCCCTTCCTTCCTTCCTTCCTTCCTTCCTTCCTTCCTTCCTTCCTTCCTTCCTTTCTTTCTTTCTTTCTTTCTTTCTTTCTTTCTTTCTTTCTTTCTTTCTTTCTTTCTTTCTTTCTTTCTTTCTTTCTTTCTTTCTTTCTTCCTCCTCCTCCCTCCCCACTTCCTTTCTTGTCAACCCAGCAAGAAAAATAAAAATATAATAAATTTCAAAAGTAAAATGTCCCACATAAGGTAAACTCATCTTCATCTTTCAGCCAATAACCAGCTGAGATACATGGCTTCCCCCCCCCCATAGGCTTTAGGAAAAGTTTAGGGTTATCTTAACTGTCCTATGGGCATATTCTATATCATACGTGTGGATATTTTTTTTGCTGTATATATTCATTGCTTATTTTTCTCCTTTCATCAATGTTTTTTCGTATCAGCTGAAAGCATTGTATTTTATTTCTGGTAATGTTCTAGTCATCCTGAATTATACATAATAATAAAAAGGTCACCGAATTATGTTCTAGTTATGACAATGCTAATAAAAAGCTATATACCTTTTGAATTTCAACCTCTGAAATAAGAAGTTTGGTCTAGATTATTTCTAAGCATAATTTTCTTTTCTTTTTTCTTTTTCTTTTTTTTTTTTTTTGAGATGGGATCTTGTTATTTTGCCCAGGCTTAATCTCAATTTGCAATCCTCCCACCTGAGATTACTGAGGAGCCAGAATTACAGTTATTTTCCACCACATTTGACTTCCCAAATAATTTTGATAAATTATTACCACTAAAGGTAAATCTTATTTTTCAAGGTGACATTTGCTAAGACAAAAATATACAGGGAGGCCCTATTTTCCTGTGTTCTAAAAAGCTCAGTTTCAAAGGTGTGTGTGTTAAGTGCCCCTTGAATATAGCAAAAGCAAATCAGAATTGATATATGAATGACTATGCAAATTATTATATTGTTTAGGGAGCACCATGCTTTTTCTTTTTGGTCCTGGAGAGTCATTTATTATCTAATAATTATTGTGAGTTCTTTAATCTTCCTTAAATATTTCTTTCTTAAATATTCCAGTGGGCCCCTGACAAAGAACAAAGAGTTTTAGATAACAAAAAGGCATAAAGACAGTAGGAGAATAAAGAAAATGAAATGAAAATAGATACTTTCCAACTTAATGTGCAAGGTAAATCTTTCTATCTTTATGGCCTACCTCACTGTTCAGAATATTACTTGTACATATGGTGTTTCCTATTTCCTGTGATTTTTGAACACCTAGGACAGAGATAATTTAGTTAGGTTCTGGTACTAGAATGCAAGCAATAAACTTTGGAGAAGCGTGGAATTTATAGAATTTCATTTATAGAATTTGTTTGGAGGTTAGCACTGAGGTTCAAAGTGCGTGTGTGAAGGGGGAATTTATCTTCATGTGAGCTTCCAGTGATTCATGCTTTGAATGTTTAAAGATCAGAAGTAGTAAAAAGATTATCCTACATGTTTGAGCTAAGAGTACTTTAGTGATCAAAGCTATGGGCTTGATTTTCTGTAGTTGGCTGCAAAGATGTACCTAAGAGAAAGTAGCCTAGGTTTAAGCACAGTATAACTTATCAAAATCAAATCCACAAAGACAGAAAAAATTTTCCCAAGAGATTGATTCTTATCTCAGTACTCTTGTCATGAGTTCCATCTACCGTCATTCTCTGACCAAAGTCTTGGCTAGTTACTAATTTTATAATGACTGATTTTATTTTACCCTGTGATTCATTGTTATTATTAAAATCAAATCTCATCAGTGGATGCATTTGAAGTTTTATTTTGCCATCATAGTTCTGTATGATTTTTACAAATTATTTTGCCTCATTATTTGTAAAATAAGCTAGAAAGTTAGATTTGTAGCCTTGTTTATTGTTTTGTGCTCTATGTTACCATCCTCTTTCATCTTTTAAAAGTCAACTGGGCTGGGAATTTAGCTCAGTGGTTCCACTGCTATCTCACAGTGCAAAGACCCAATTTGATCTCTGGTACAAAAAAAAAAAATCAAGTGACTGAAGAACTAGTAGTGGGTTCTCTTTTTGCTTTAGAGTTTCTCCATAAATTATTGCAATTATTTTTATAGCTTTAGGTACTTTTAATTAAATAACTTCAAAATTTATTGCTCCAGTCCAAACCTCATCTCTTAGTTCCAGTTGAAAAATTCTCATTGCCTCTTCAGTGACTTAAAAAGTGATTCACACATGTTTCAAAGTAAATAGACCACATGCTAAATCTATCATCTTACTTTTAAATCTTGGTTTCTCCAGAGAATCAATCTCCACGAATGGCACATTATCACCAATATGCTCAAGTCAGAATCTGATCATTATTTTTGACATCTCTATCTGCTTAACTCCTCATTTCTAATTAATCATTAAGTTCTGTTGGTTTTGCCTGCTCAGTGTCTTTCGTATCTTCCATCCTTCTTCAATACCATCATCCTTTGCCAAGTCCTGTCATATTTCACTTGAAGTTCTGGAAAACCTCCCCAGCTAGTTTCCCCATATGTAGTCTCCCTCTTTGGCCCATTTCTCACACTACCAACAGAGCAAGGCTTGACAAAAGCAAATACAATATTGTCAATCCCCTCCCTAATATAATTCAATGACTTCCTTTGTTCTTAGGATAAAACTACAAATCCTAAATATGACCCATAAAGTCCTGTGTTTCCTTGTGTATTAGTCTAAACAGTCTCAGTTAAATTCCTTGTAAGAAAAGCCTTAGTGTTTAGAATAGGTCGAGAATTTTTTGTTCTTTTAGTGCATATTTGTAATACAGGACAGTGATGTTCAATTTAGGGAAATGGTACATGCATATTAAATATGTTTATTGTTTATGATCTCTACCACCTTCATGAAAGAAAAAAATGTGATGTTTAACTTTCTGAGTCTGTCTTATTTTACATAGCATGGTGGTCTCTAATTCCAGTTACTTTCCTGAAAAATGACATGATTTAATTCTTCTCTATGGCTGAATAATATTCCACTGTGTTTATATACTACACTTCATTTATCTATTCATTGGATGATAGCCATCTTGGCTGTTTCCAGAGCTTAGCTATTATGAATTGCATTGCTCTAAACATTGATATGCATGTACCTCTACAGCATGGTGTTTTTAATTCTTTCAGAAATATACCCAGGAGAGGTATATGTGGGTTAAGCAACACACAGTATTCCTAGTATTAGTCTGTTGAGGAATCTTCATACTGATTTCCAGAGTGGTTGAACTTATTCATATTCCCACCAATGATTTAGGAGAGTTTCTTTTCTCCTACATTCTCACCACCCTTTCTTGGTTATGTGTGTGTGTGTGTGTGTGTGTGTGTGTGTGTGTGTGTGTGTGTGTGTGTGCTCTTGATAAGATAGATTTGATCTTGGTAAGGTGGACTCTCAAAGTTGTTTTAATCTATATTTCATTGAAGGCTAAAGATGTTCAACATTTCTTCAATACTTATTCTCTACTTGTCCTTCTTCATTTCATTGTCTCTTCAGTTCATTTGCCCATTTTTCATTGAGTTATTTGGTTTTTGAGGGTTAGTTTTCTTTTTTTAACCAACCCCGATTTTCTTTCTTGATGGGTTCAGTATTAGTGCGTAGGAATGCTATTGGTTTTTGTATGTTGGTTTTATATCCTGCCACTTTGCTGAATTGGTTTAGTAGCTCTTTAGTCTTCTGGTGAAGTTTTTTGGGTCTTCTATGTAAATATTCATATACCTGCCAATGGAGATAATTTGACTTCTTCCTATTCATCCCCTTTAGTTCTTTCTTTTGCATCATTATTCTGGATAAAATTTAAGGATTATACTGAACAGAAGTGGCAAGAATGGGCCTTCTTGTTTCATTCCTGATTTTTAAGGAAATAGTTTCAGTTTTTCCACATTCAGTATGACATTGGTTATGGATTTGTCACATATAACATTTATCCTTTTAAGGTAAGATCCTCATACCTATTTTCATCAAGGTTTTTGTTATGAAGAGATGTTAAATTTTGTTGATTATTTTTTGTGTCTATTTAGATAATCATGTTATTTTATCCTTGACTTTATATATTGTATTACATTTGTTGATTTGCACATGTTAAGCTGTCCTTCCATTCCTGTGATAAGAATGATTTACCTTTGTGTCTAATCTTTTAAATAAATTTTTGTTTCTTTTTTTTTTTTTTTTTTTTT
>NW_022900932.1:38011120-38076962 GCF_012274545.1 Fukomys damarensis
ACCTTCATGTTAAAATCAGGAACAAGACAAGGATGCCCACTATCGCCACTTCTCTTCAATATAGTTCTGGAAACATTAGCCACAGCAATTAGACAAGAGAAAGAAATTAAAGCAATAAAGATAGGAAAGGAAGAAGTTAAACTATCATTATTTGCTGATGATATGATACTCTACATTGAAGATCCAAAAAACTCCACCAAAAAACTTCTAGACTTAATTGACAGATTCAGTAAAGTATCTGGATACAAGGTGAATACCCAAAAATCAATAGCCTTTCTATACACAAATAACAGACAGACAGAAAGAGAAATAAGGGAAAAAATTCCTTTTACAATTTTTGTTTCTTTTTAAGAATATTATTGAGAATTTTGTATCTATGTTCATGAAGAATACTAGTTTGTAATTTTTTTTACTTCTTATCCATCTTTGTTATCAGAGTAATGCTAGCTTCATAGAGTGAGTTTTGATGTATTCCTTGGCTTTCTACTTCTACATGGAGAAGCTTGATGAGCATCAACATTAATTTTTCTCTAAATGGCTGGTAAAACTCTATAGTAAAGCCATCAGGTTTGGGGCTTTTCTTGGTTGAGTTTGTCTCCTGCATGGATTTCTTGTTGTTGATCTATTTAGAAGTTTTATAACTTCTTGGTTCAATTTGGGGGACCACAGGTATCTAGGGATTTATCTGTTTCTTCAGGATTGTGCCAAGTGTGGTGGCGCACGCCTGTAATCCCAGCACTCAGGAGGCTGAGGCAGGAGGATTGCTGTGAGTTCGAGACCAGCCTAGGCTACATAATGAGTTCTAGGTCAGTCTCAACTGCATAGTGAGATCCTGTCTCAAACAAACAAATAAACAAACAAACAAAGATTCTGCAATTATTAGAGTTTATATTTTCAAAATAATGTCTAATAATCTTCAGGTGTCCACTGTGATCTTGATTTTCATCTCTAATTTTGTTAATTTAGCCCTTCTTTCTCCTTCTTTTGGTAAGTTTGCCTAAGGATTTATCAATCTTATTCACCTTTCCAAAGAACTAGCTCTTTGATTCATTAATACTTTGTAATTTTGAGTTTCAATTTCCTTAATTTCTGTTCTGATCTGTATTATTTCATTCTTTCAAAATAAGTAGGTTTTTGATTCCTACTCTAAGGCCGTCTAATGTTCAGATCCAATTTCAGGGTGGAGACACGTGTCCTTGATTAATTTTCAATGAATAAGAGTTGATTATAAATTTGATCTCTTATACCTTTTTAGTCCTTATTTAGACTTTCGGTTTCAAACAATGGAAAGAAAGACTGTAGATAGGGAGGGAGGGAGGGGTTGAAGGGAGGGCAGGGGAATGGGAAAAAAATGAGAACCAAAATTGATTATGTAAAGATGCAAATTTCCAACAACAAATGTCATTATATTGTATACATTAAATGTACCAATAAAATTCATTTTAAAAATAAAATAAAAATAAAAAATAAATGTGATCTCTGAGGTTACTTAAGCATTAACTCCCAGCTTCCAGAAAGCATGAGAAAGATGTTTATATAATCTCAGATTTAAAAAATCTTACTATAGAAATCATGTGTCATCATTTGCAGCCATCTTCCTCCCTTTGTTTTTCAAGCATTCACTGACTTTCTTCTATGTGTATATATCTTTACAGTTAAGCCATGGTTTAAAGTATCTTACAGGATTCACTTCCTGTTTCCAGTTCTGCGGGTGTTTTGAAGACAAGTACACCAAGAACTTCAACACAGAATGATACACATTTATACAAACAGAAAAATGAATGTCTTCCCATAGAAAACCTTAATAAAAAGATCACAATATCCACATTAATTGAGCTTTACATACACTGTCTCAGTGAATTCTTGTATGCTAAATCAGTTAATAACACTTCTACTTCAGAGCTGAAGAGACTGGGTTTATAGCAGTTAAATAACTTCCAAAGATCCAAGAGATAATAGACAACAGAATCAAAATTAGACTGCAAATTAACAGTTGCATATATGGTAATGGAATTTAGGAAGACATTGGGTTAAATATATTGGAAGTCATCTGTAAATGAAGAAAATGAGCAAGTCAAAGAAAGAATGAGAGGAGTAGGGGAGCACTAGGTTGATGACAGGATTACAAAACACTCAAATTTAACATATATTGTACATGTATATATATATATATATATTATATAGCAAAATACAATATACTCTATTCATTTATGGTTTATTTTTCCTCTGAAGAAATGTAACTTCTGCTTCTGGGAATTCTGGAAAGAGCATCAGAGTGGAGCATTCTTGGATTTCTAGTCTTGACTTGCCTACTAATAACTATGAGCCGTGACCTTTAGTAAGCCTCCTTGTTACAGAGCTTCTTCTTTTTGTAATGGCGTAGCACCTGTAATTCTTTATTTTTCAATAACCAAGATTCCCCCTTCCTATTAAAAAAAAGACAGTAGGAAAAGATACTGGTGATGCCGTGTGGATGTCAGTAATCCAGCATCAGAAATGATTAATGGTTACCTATTATATTAGAGTATAGGTAGTTGTAATTGAACTAATTCTTTGATAGCCAACAGATAGTAATATTTTAATGCAGTCATAGAGACATGGTAGATCAGTGGGACTAATTCTGTGATGTACAAACAAGCATTAAATTATTTAATTAGTAATACTAATTTATAGTAAGTAAAAATGCTTTTGTAATAGTGAAAAACATTACTTGCCTTTTATCATTCATATTCTGTCATCAGTATACAATGTAGTTTTCTGTGAGCCTTCACAGTACATGATACATATAGATAGATGATACACTGAATAAGGCACAAATATGAAAATCCCACTTTTCTGTTAAATCAGACATTACGGAGATTAACAAAACTATGAATAGGCGTCATATGTCTCACTGATATCTATCATACAGCTATCTATCTATCTGTATCTATCAGAGAGAGACATAACTCATAAAAATTTGTAAGGTCCTGATAATTTTAAGAACTGGAAGATTCTTGAAAACAAAAAGTTTGAGAACTAGTGAATTAGAAAAATGAGTTCTCAGTTGAATTTCTGATAATTTTCTGGAGGATACAGTCAAACCACAATTGACCTGCCACTTGGCTTTAACTAAAATTTTTATCTCATTTGATAAGAAAGTTTGCATTGCTTTTAACATTGCAAAATGGTTTCATGAACCACTTAAGATAGGTTCCCAGGGGAAATTCAGGAGGTTGAGAAATGATGAAAGTATAACTCTTGGTAATGAAGAACATCATGTACCTTCAAGCCTCCTATAGAAGGGGACTTTCAAAATAAGTGATTTAAGGGAAAATATTCAAATGAGATAATCCTAGTTTTTGAGGAAAGAGAAGCATAGTATTGTCTAAGCTTTGATTAATTTATTGAATGTGGGATTTGCATACAATGGAGTATTACTCTACCATAAAGAATGATAAAGTTGAGATATTTTTAGGTAAATGGATATACCTCAAGGTCAGAATCTTAAGTGAAATAAATTAGAAACACAAGTATACACATTGTATTGTTTCTCTTGGGTGAGAACCCAAAGTATAAATAAGGAGCAAACTGGAATATAGATATTAGGAAGTAGGAGGGACTTGTTCAAATTAGAAGGGGAATAAGAGATTAGGGGAAAAGGGAGAGAAGGAAGGGAAAAGCATTTTCAAACAGCATTAAAGTAAAAATAGAAATAGAGTTTTTATAAATGAGGAAGGGAAGAAGGATTGGAGGGAGGAGAGGGGAAAGGAAGGGAACAACAACAACAAAAAGAGTTAAGCTGTGCTATGCACCTGTACACATCCTTCATGATGCATACGATCCTTATGTACTACACGCATGTACTAATAAAAATTAATTTAAAAAAGGAGAAAGTGATTGATTTTAAGGAGCCAGAGTACAAATTACAGATGAAAAGCAGGAAGTAAAATTAGAAGGTGGGATTTAGAGATAGGAACAATAGATCAAATTAGGAAAGTACATAAAACAAGATAAGATTTGAATATTACCAAATTAACTTACTCACATGAGGTTACCCAAATATTAAAAAAGTCTGGCAAGATGCTTAACAAAAACCTATTTGTCCCAAAGGGCTACAAACTCTGACATAAGAATTCCATAAAAGGTTACATTAAATATTTATATTCAGTTATATTTCAGAATTCCTATATCAACATTCAATCCTGCTTATCTAAGAGAGTTTTTAATCTCAGGGCTCAAAATTATTATTTTCTTGGTGTTCATTCAGGAATACTCTCTGTAGTCAGAGTTTGCAAAAGAATACATTTAACACAGGACACATAATTTATGGGATTATTTTATAATATCCACCCAAAAAGTCAAATGCAGAGATTTGTCTACACACAAGAGACCCGAATAACCTGACCAAGGTGCTGGATCCCACCTCAGTATTTTGCACAAGTCCACCTAAAGTCCAATAGCCCAAGAGAATAGCCTCCATGAGTCCAGCCAGAGGCCTACAGCCAATGGCAACGTCTCATGTAAGTCCTCATACAGGATCTGCACCAGAGAAGGCCAAAAAGCTAGTGGTGGAAGCTAGAAAATAAATATAATCTGTGCCAGCAGACTGAGGGATGAGTGTCCTGGTTCAGACCAGAGCTCTCCTGACAAGAACAGCACCATTCCCAGCAACAGCAAGGACCTGAGCTCCTCAGATGATGAGAACAGTCAAGTTTGCATGAGGAAAACCAGCCATGGAAGCCTCCCCAGAAAAATCAATAGCTTACCATCTTCCCCTCCATTTCTTTTTTTATGTCTTTGGCAATAATCCTGATGTGGGTCTGCCATGCACAGAACAATGCTGACTGAGTTCAGCAGAGCATTCCAAGTTGACCATTAGTTAATACACCACACTCTCTTAAAGATGTCATTAATTCTTTCTCTTGCTACTTTATACTGGGATGGTAGATATTTCATAGATATTAGTGTCCTTTGAAGATTATTCTCAGTTTCTGCTAATGTAAGGTTCAAAGTTCATCAAAATATTAATTATTATTATCTTATTGTCTTCATTGGACTCTAAAAAATGTTTGGCACTATGAATTTATTAGCCCCAGGATTGCATTTAGGTTTTAAATCTGGAGTCTGATTTTTTGTCTTTATCTAATGCCTTTTCCCACCGGGGCTCTCCTGAAGCGAGAGACAACATTCTTGTCCCTTTGGTCAAAACTTCTTGCTTTGGAGATCACTAAGAAACTGATTTACTAATTGGTAGAAATATATATTCTGCCCAATATCTTGGAAAAAACTATTAAACATCCTTTCTGGTTTCTACTGATTAGATTTTAACTACTTGTTTATTTTAATCCCTATGATTTCAGTAAAAAATACAAAAAGGGGTAAATAGAGGAGAAAGCTAAAAAGGAAAATAATGGAGGCCATTAGGGTGAGGGAGGTCGGTGGATCTAGGCTAGGAAATGCAACCTATTCTCTTCATCCTTCATTGTTTTAGCTCTTTCCCAATAAATTTGAAATTTTGAGAATGGGTTTGATCAATATGGACTGGGGAAAATCAATTATTAAAGAACAAGTAAGGTTGACTAATTGGATTACTGTTTCTGAAAATTTTTTATCACCAAGGGGAGGTTTACAATATCCTCTAAAGTGATATGGAACCATGAAAATGAAGAATGAGAAGATGCCAAAGTATATTGTCCTACCTATCCCTACTGATTAGAGCCCACATAAAATTAATTATGGATCATAGTTATCCTGCAGCTTCTGAAGAGACACTTGCTATTTATTAGTCTTCCTTTTTCCTTGAAAGTGTATACAACCGAGATAAAATAAAATCATCCATTGACTTAAAAAAGAAAACAGCCAAATGTGTTCAAATTTTGAATTTTTTTAACTGTGAGTAGGAGCTTTGCTTACTTCAAAATTCCTTGTATTTGAAGAGTACACATGAGGTTGATGAGGTCAATAAAAATGACATGTTGGCATAACTATTGCAAATGCCTCAAATACTGGGAAAGCCTTTTAAACTAAAGTATGGTTTATTCCCATTCATATCATAAAGGTTAACATGTTTACAAATCAGTTTATTTGGTTTTATCTTTTAGCTAAATCAAGTAAACCTGGAATTAGTTACTGACTTGAAAAACTTGCAGATATAATGTCTTGATATGTTTTTTTCTTAAGATGTTAGACCAACTTTCTATACATAAAAAATTAGATTAATGGATAATATAATTTGATTAAATAATCAGTTTAGCTCTACTTGACTACTGCATTTTTTAAGCAAGTTGTGTTTAACAAAATATGATAAAATAAAATGCATCCTTTTTTTTTTTTTTTTTTTTTTTGGTAACAGGGATCAAACTTGGGACTTTGCACTTGGGAGGCAGGTGGCAGAACCACTGAGCTAAATCCCTGGCCACAAGACGCATTCATTTGACAAAGCCCAACACCCATTCATGACAAAAACTATGGAGAAAACTGGAATAGATGATCTTTGTCTCAATCTGATAAAAGCCATCTATGACAAATCAACAGCCAACATAATACTAAACGGTCAAAAACTGAAAGCTTTCATTTTAAAATTAGGAACAAGACAAAGGTGTACACTATCACCACGCCTATTCAATATAGTTATGGAAACATTAGTCAGAGCAATTGGACAAGCGAAATAAATAAAATGAATAAAGATAGGAAAGGAAGAAGTTAAATTATCATTAGCTGTGGATGACATGATATGTAGAAGACCACAAGAACTCCACCAAAAATCTTCTAGATTTAATAACCAAATTCAATAGCATAGCTGGATACAAAGTGAACACTCAAAAATCAATAGCATTCCTGTACACAAATAAACTCACTGAGAGAGAAATTAGGGAAACAACACCTTTCACAATAGCACTGAAAAAAGTTGAAATACTTAGGAATCAATCTCACAAGGGAGGTAAAATATCTTTAACTTGAAAATTACAGTACTCTGAAAAAGGAGATTATAAAGGATATCAGAAAATGGAGAGATATCCCTTACTCATGGGTAGGAAGAACCAACAGTGAAAACGGCCATACTTCCAAAATTGTTATATAGATTTAATAAAATCTCAATCCAAATATCATGAGCATAACTCATAGAACTAGAGAAAACATTTCTAAAATTCATCTGGAATCAAAAGAGACCTAGCACAGCAAAAACAATTCTGGGCAACAAAGGCAAGGCAGGGGGCATCACAATTCCTGGCTTGAAATTATACCACAGAGCTACTGTGATGGAAACAACATGGTACTGGCAAAAAAGAGTAAACCAACCAACCAACCAACCAAAACCAACCAAACAACAAAAAAACAAAGACAGAACCTGAGTGTCAATGGAACTAATTAGAAGATGCAGAAATAACCTCAAACATTCAGCCATCCTATCTTTGAAAAGGGGGCCAAACCCATTCATTGGAAAAAGGATAGCCTCTTTAATAAATGGTGCTGTAGAAACTGACTAAAACTGGAACTGTGTCTCTCAGCATGAACTAAACTGAAATCGAAATGGATTAAATATCTAAATATTAAAACAGAGACACTAAATCTGCTGGAAGAGAGATTGGTAGAACTCTTGAGAACATAGGTATAACATAGGTATAGGCAAAGACTTCATGAAAAAAAAAAAACCCAGACCATATGGGAAATGCTACAAAAGAATCAACAACTGAGATCTTATCTTATTAAAAAGCTTTTGCACAGCAAAAGAAATCACCAACAGAGTGAAAAGACAATCCACAGAGTTGGAAAAAAATTTTAGCCAGTGTTTCCTCAGACAAAGGTCTAATATTTAGAATATGTAAAGAATTGAAAAAAATCAAACCCCTCAATTTAAAGACCCAATCCCAAAATGAGCAGCAGAGATGAATACACACTTCTAAGATGAGGAAATAGAAATGGCAAATAAAAAATACATGGAAAAATGTTCAACATCACTGGTCATTCAAGACATGCAAATAGCTAAAACTTGGAAACAACCCAAATGCCCATCAACTGGAGGCTGGATAAAGATGTGGTTTTTCTATAAAATGAAGTACTACTCAGCCATAAAGATTGAGAAACTAGAAGCCAGGCATGGTGGCACATGTCTGTAATCCCAGCACTCAGGAGGCTGAGGCAGGAGGATCGCTGTGAGTTCGAGATCAGCCTGGACTACATAGTGAGTTCCAGGTCAATCTCAACTACATAGTGAGACCCTGTCTCAAACTACCCCCCCCAAAAAAAGAAAACTCAATAAACAAATAAACAAAAAACCCCCAAAATGGAATTAGAGGTCCAATTTGACCCAATCCTCCCCCTTCTCAATATATTCCCAAAATAATTAAAAGTGATAAATGCGTATGTATGTTTATCATGGCACAGTTTGTAATAGCTAAATCTTGGAAACAACCCAAATACCCATCAACCAATGAATGGATAAAAAAAGATGGTTGTTTTTTATAATGTATATCATGCATTTCTAGGTAAAAGGATGTACCTTGAAACCATACTCTTAAGTGAAATAAATCAATCACATATGTGCAAATATTACATTGTCTTTCTGGTGTGAGAAACTTAAAGTATGTATAAGCACCAAAATATGTAATAGATATTGTGAAGTAGGAAGAAATATATTATATATTCTTTTAGGATCATGATACACAGTGTGTTTACCATTGTCATTCTCTAATTATTTTTGTATGAAAAATTATTTTTCATAGAACTGTTTTTATATTTCTTTGTTAATACCTACTTGCATCACATTAAAATAAAAAATGAAAAAGATGCATTCAATATTTCATTTTTATTTGTTTAAATAGAATTCCATGACTATAATATGATTAATTTTGCAAATGTATTTGATATGCCTGGACTTTTTATTTTAATAATACACTGAACAACAGAAGAGACAAGTATATAGAATTTTCTATATGGACAATAATTTCTGAATTTTTTAGTTGGTTAGATTTAATGTCGTTTTTTATGACACTGTTCAAAGAAAGAATAAAATTTTTGAATTTTAGACAAATAATTCTTTATCTTTTCCTTTAAGATTTTGAGCAATTTCTAATAAGCTCAAAATTCTTAGAATATATAGCTTGAGGAACAGTCATTGAATAGTCAACTCTAAAATCAAGAAAGAAAGCTAGAATTGTTTGATAATAAATTAATTCAAATGTATCCCTTTAAATTCTTAGCACCTAGGAGATTTCTGTCTCCAAGGTGCAGAGTTTTCAATGATACTATTCCAACACCTCTTTCTCTTAGACAAAGCCTCTTCTTTGAGTCTCCATGTGACTTCCTGTGTCAAGAAATCTTTCAGAACATTTCTTCCTGTGTAATGGGAGGCCAATCTTACCGAGATTAGGGTTGAAACTTGTTGACTCTAGGTGGAATCAATATCCTTATCCCTAGGCCTATGGGATTAGTTCAGAACAATTGGCCAGACCAGGAAAATAGCCAGCTACTCAAACTGGTCTTTGACTAGAAATTCTAAAACCCACTTATCTTTCTCTCTTTAAAAAACAGTCAACAAAGCAGATCCGGTTTGATTTTCAGTAATCTATTTTACTGTTGCCTTAAAGATTAAGAATGAAAATATTGTCCTCTAATCTCAATCTGTATGTAGAAGGACACCAAATAATGTTTTTGGGCATGGTTGGGCTACTCTGGTATACACCTGTTACCTTATGCTAGTAGGCAACCGATCTTTGCATCAAGAGTTTATACATTTTAATGCTCACTTTCACTAACAATAATAACATAAATAAAATTCATGAAGATCTAATTTTGCTCCCCCTCCCCAGTACCAGGGATCGGACTCAGGACTTTGTGCTTGTGAGACAGGTGCAGTACCACTGAGCTAAATCCCAGGACCCCTGGTGTTTCTTTTAAGTGTGATTGTTCAACATCTTTTTTTCCTTATATTTATTTAGCCTGTTCCTCCACAATCCCATATGCCTAAGTGTCTATGAAAAATTCCAACTGTCCTAGGAAAGATCCTACCATCTGATCCTTAAAATACCAGCAAGTCAAATCCCTGACCTCATTCATCTTCTATCTCTACTTTTCTACAATCAACAGGATTGGGTCTAAGAGCACAGTGTGTTCCCAGGCATTTATTATTGTGTTCTTTCTTATAGTACTCTATTTCTTCACAGTACATTTCTTTATTGTATATCTCTTTGTACGTAAAATGTAAAGTTCTATAGGGCAGGAATCTTGTTTGCCTTTTAAAACACTATTTCTAGTTCCCAGAGCAGTGTTCAGTATTTAATAGAAATTCAATAAATATTTGATTAAAGGGTGAATAAGGTCTTGAGAAATTAGCCACTTTATTCATTATTTTTAAAAGCACCACTTACTATCTATGCTATACCTGATTCTAAGTACGTTGTATACATTAATTCATTTAATTTTTAATGATAACCATCTGAATAGGCATTGTTAGCCCTGTTTTACAAATGAAGGAAATAAGAAGGTGAAAATTGATATAAACTAATACAGGTAGTAGATAGCAGAGTAAAATTTTGAACTTAACCAGTTTGACCCCAGAGTCCATGTTTTTGAACATAACTACTCTTCTCCCTAATCAAAATAAAATGATAGAAAATTTTTACATTATGTAATGGGTAGCATCGGCTTGTGGATAGGCTGGAGTGCTCTTGGGGATGTTGGTGTTTATTCAGTAAGGTCAACATAAGTGCTACTTAAATACTATTTTGTTTATTTTCCCAACACTTTAAATTTTCTAAAATATTTGCTACTGTAGTATATTATCTCCTATGTTCATTCAATTAGTCATATGTCCACTCTTTCATTCATCATACAAATCAAGAAGCAGAACAGATAACATATTTAAAAAATTGCAAATTCTAGTACAGTGGCACAAACTAAAACTTAGGAGAACCAGGGGTAGAATGTGCTAACTCTGCCAGGCAATTCAGGGGAGTCCCTACCATGAAGGTGACATTTGAAGTGAATCTCGAATCTTGAGTAAGAAGCACCAAGCAACAAAAGCAAATTAAGTCACATATGTGACAAATCTAACAGGTAGTTGGGCAGACAGATTGTGTTATTGTTATATCCTTTATTATACAAACTAAGGTCCTGTGAATAAGTGGCATATCGAGGATGACACAATAATCATTCTTCCTGTTCTTGGCTTCTTATAGCCTGATGCAAAGACTTTTTTTCCACACTAGATTCGTATTCTGATTTGTCTTACCTAAAGCCTCAAGCAATTAAATGCACCATTTGTCAATGTCTGACTTAAATATTTTGTTATCAATGTCTTTTCAATGGAACAATTTATACAAGTCTTAAGTTAAATTTTTTTCTTTTAGCAGGATATAGCTTTCTAAGACAAATTGCATCTGTTCCCCCTTCTATGTGGGTGTTAACATTCATATGCTATGGCTAGAGGCTAGGAAGGATGGGAAAGGGCATCCGAACATAGATAGAAGAAATAAATTCTAATAGTCAATGATCAGTAGAGGGATTATAGTCCACAAAATTATATATTGAATGAATAAATAGAAGAGAAAAGTTTGATACAAATATAAAATAATGATAAGGAGATAGAAATGTCAATTGCCATTATCTTATTTGTACAATTCATGCACACATTGAAATATACTACTGAGCCCAACAGAATTATACAATCATTATCTGTTAATAAAATTTTTAAAAAAACTTGTAAGGAGATGGAAATTTTAACTTTCCTTGATTTGATCATTACACACTGTATAAAAATATCAAATTATTATACTGTATCCCATGAATTTATAGAATGAAAATGATTTTAAAAGAAAGTTTTCTATTGCTGTTATGAGTGTTGTAACATTTTATCACATTTTTCTTCATATATTTAAATGTTCTCTTCTGTGTTATACATCCATGAAAGTAATCACATCATTTTTTGATCTTTATCAGATGTTTTACTAAAAGTATATGTCTGGTACTACTATGCATAAGTGTATACAGATAATTGTACAATTTTTTTCTTTTTTTAACATTTTTTTATCGATTTATTTATTGGTCATGTGCTTTGTTCCAAACAAACTCTAGGTATTAAAAATAGAATAGTGATTGAACAGACTGCAGTTCCTGAACTTAGGGGTGTGTGTGTGCGTGTGTGTGTGTGTGTGTGTGTACCCTGGTAAGGAGATGTAATGATTTATCAATAAGTTTCAGAATAGAGGTATTTATAAGGCTTTATGGGTGCATAGGAATAAAGAGTCCTAGGCCCATGTTGATAGCAAGAGAACAATGGCCAGGTGGTCTTTCTCAAAAAAAGCAATGTATAAGCTGAGATCTAAAGAAAGACAGCCAGAGAAAAGGGACCATGGAGCTGAGAAAGCGCCATGTTTTCCAATGGCTTTCATAAAGGAGTAAGAAACAATTAGCTGTTGGCTGCATTGTCCTTTAGTAAGCAGTCTTTCAACAATTGCAGCGGCTTTCATTTTTCCAGACTTTTAACTTCAGTTATAGGAAAACACTAATGGAATACATCCTGAATTCTTTTTCTTAAATTTAGACAGTTACATAAAGAAACATGGTTGAGCTGCCTCCTATTTGCTAGTGAAGTTGATTCAAATTGCATTAAGGTAGCAAAATCATTTCTGGCTATCTTGATCCTTATAAAAACTGTATCTTCTCATTTTAAAACTCTGGTTATCAGTGAAAGTCTACAAAAGTTGAGTGAAGTCAGGATACTGGTA
Organism: Fukomys damarensis; assembly: GCF_012274545.1. Classification (NCBI taxonomy): domain Eukaryota; kingdom Metazoa; phylum Chordata; class Mammalia; order Rodentia; family Bathyergidae; genus Fukomys; species Fukomys damarensis. Next base: position 38,023,828 of record NW_022900932.1, read on the forward strand.
TATAAAATATGTAAATATTCATGGCATCTGATATACCTGATTTTTCCTAGTTTTTTCAAACAATGGAATGTTAGTTCGTTATATAGTGGGACTTGGTGGAAAGTATCAGCTTATAACATTATATGTCCTTTTCAACAATGGTCATTTCTTTATTATTTTTACCAGATATTACGTGCTAATAAGCAATCTGGATTTCTAAAACTAAATTACAAATGATATTAACAAGTCAAAATGTGATTGTATTTTTTTTTTTCATTACGAGGTACAGATGTTCATGGTACTTGTAAAGAATTAACTACTTCAAACAAAAAGTTCAAGTACGTAATTCACTTACAAGTACATTCACATTGTTCAAACTCTAACTAGTTGATTTTATACAAAGAAAAGGTCATCACTTATCTCTTCTTAAAGGTCAGGGCCTTGGTTTTGGATATTAGTTAAATCATTATGTACAGAGTAAGAGAGTCTGGTCAAAGACTATAATGAAACATTAATCTCTGCTCATTTGTCTAACCACCTCATTTATCACATTTCATTTATCTAACCATCTACTTAGAACAGCTTTTGTGCTGCATTTTTAAAGAGCAAGAGCTGGAGCCTTTTACCACCTTAAGCCTCCTTATCTGAACCAAACTTTATATTATACATGTGCCTCATAATTTTTATATATTTAAGCTATCAAGAATTATTTTAATGTTTTTTAAATCCTTTATAATCATCAAAGCTCCATTGGCTAATATTTGCATCTCTTAAAAATAAAGGGTGTGAACTTAATATTACATGTGTGAACTTGAATGCATTGTTTGATTTTTAGGTTTGTCTTTCTAACATCAGATGATGTCTAGATAGTAAGTCTTTATGGTAATTTAATCAGAAGATGAATAATTTGGTCCACTGATGAAGGTTTTGTATATAAGAACTAAATGCACCATTAACCAAAATATTAAGCATCCAGAAAAACATAATCCTGTTTCTGAGGATATAGTAAGTATAACTTCTGCTGAGCAAAACTATTTGAATCCTCAGATTCATTTCTCTCTTTAATTTAACTGTGTCATTTTTAAAAGCTCATATATTTGTTGTATATACATTTATAGAAAGGTGTCAATCTGAATTATGGCTTATTCTTTTTTATTTTCTTTACATAAAATTCTTATTGAATGATGAGTTAGATTATTGTTGTAATGAGTGCCATAGGTGAAAGTTTATTGTCTCTTACTCTCCCTTTTAAGAAACAATAGACCAGTCCTAGGTATAATGTCATATGAATTGGCTGCTTTGATATGGTAAGACAAAAAATTTAATGTCAACCAAATCAAATCATTTTTATTTAGACATTATTAGTGACATTGCCAAGCTTCAAAGGTTATTGATACATTTCTTCAACTTATAAACCTCTTAGTAGAGAAATGTGGGCCCACTAATGTGAGTTTATCTGAGAATATTACTAGTAGATCCTCACAGAAGCTGGCTTAAGGTCATGTTAAAGAAGCACTCTAGTAGAGGAGAATACAATCTTTGAAAATAGGTTTTAAAAATAGGCTCATTTGCTTTCAAGACTTCTTGGCCACTTCATTTATTTATTTTTTATTTATTTATCTGCAAAATGGGAAATCCATGCTATCTACCTAACATGGTCATTATGAGAATTAAGTAAAATTATATAAATGATAACTATTTTTATTCAATGTTTAGATACCTGACATGTTAAAAGCTTTACTTCCATTACTGTAATAAATATTCATAATGACATCAAGAAATGTTTTATTGAACACTTTTGAGCCCATGTTGTTGACATGGGTTGTTGAAATGCACTTTAACTCAAACTATAGTTAAATCTTGCCATTTTACAATGACAAAATACTTAATGGAAGGAATAGAGAGTCTAAAATTATGTGTTTCTGAGACATTTGATTAAAATGTTCTGGTTTGAATGCTAGAACATTACTGGTTGGTCTTTATATATGAGTTTGTTCTTTCCTTAAATTTGATGATAAAGATAGTTTTAATTGGTGATTACAACACAGAAGGTAGTTTAAATGTTCTGAGTCTAATGTCAAATATTATCTTTACTCAGAAGCAAGTGATAATTACCACCACAAGATTAGAAAAGTAGAGTCCTATGGCACTGCTACTTTGAAGAATGAAAACTCTATAAATTGAAATTTTAAATGAAATGTGAAAACTAAAAACCAAAAAAACAATATCTCAATTCCATTAAGTTTGACTGTGTATTAAATACTTACTTATTGTCTCAGAAAATGCTGAGCAGTTGCCCCAGGGACCACATGTTGATATGCAAGGTTTACGAATTTTTAAATTGGCAAGTCAGTTTAAACTAGAACCTTCCTAGCTTTTATAAGAGATGAGATCTAGTAAGATCATCAAATGGCATATTTTTAATCTAAAAAGCACATTTGATCACTGTCCTGTGTTGCTTTCATCCTGTATTGCCTTATAGTTTAAAAGTCTACCAATTTTGGAGTGGCATAATTATGTGATCATTTATGCAATAGTGCTAATTCATTATATTTGAAATTATTATTGTTATCTAAGAAGTGGGTGGCTATTTTTTACCTGTAAAATATGCAAAGATTGCTTTAGAAAATCCATGGAATGCTTTTTCAAATACTAATGCTGATTTTTATTTTTGTAGTTAAATACTTGTGAAAAATATACCAGGTTATCAATACATTGCTGATTTATAATTTTCAAGGCTCCCTAAGTAATTTCAATGTGATAACATCTTAGCAAAAAATTAAAAGACCAATAAGTTTCCTACAATTATATTCAGAGATTGCTCCAATTATGGTGATATTTTTAGGAAGTGATGGCAATTTTTGAATCCCTGAAATGAATGAATAAATCAATCCATATAATGCTTTAACAACAAATATAACAAAATGGCACTATAAATCATATTTAAAACATTATGATAGGTAAACGTGCATTATAATAAGGTTGAATCTAGAGGCATTATGTTCATCAAACATCCATACAATTTTCACTCTCAGTTTTGACTCTCAAAATAAGTTGGCAAAAGTTTTAAAGTTTTATAAGAATGTATAAGAAATGTTTTGTATAAGAATGTTTTGTGTGATACTTTGAAGATTTTTTTTGCCAATTTAGATTTCCTCAATAAGACCTAGACATAAAGTAGGAAATGTTCTTAAACAAGCAAACAAAAAAATTAAAGAGTGAAAATATGTTAAATATTAAGATGAATCTGCTGGCATCCACATGTCTCAGTTTGTTGTCCAACAGAATATAATCAAACTCAAGCTTTTCTCTACTTTGCCTACAAGCGAAATTGTCACAAATGTGAGTATTAGGAAAGTGTAAAGGATTAACCTTGCCACTGGTTACTCTTGTTTCAGGCAGATCCAAAATGTGGTTGTTCTTAACAGTGACAAGTTTCATATCTGCACTTGGAACTACGCATGGTTTCTTGGGAAAAGTAGCTGACAGCCCTGAAGTATATATGAATATTGTAAGTTGTCGGGCACAGGAGAAAAACATGTAAGAATAAGACATAGTACTATGATTTAGAATCACAGTGGGTTTAAACTTTTAAGTAGCCAATTAAAAGTAATAATATCTATTCATTCGATGTATTTAAAAGTCAAAACATAAAGCACTGGGCTTTCCTCATCAGAGCCAAATGATTTCCTACTGGGGATACCCATGTGAAGAGTACGATGTGGTGACTGAAGATGGTTATATCCTCGGAGTCTACAGAATTCCTTATGGGAAGAAAAATTCAGAGAACAGAGGTATAACCGTCCCTTCCTTTGCTCCCTTCCCCCTTCTTTTCTCTTCCTTTCCTCCCTTTCTTCTCTTCTCCCTCCATCCTTCCCTACACCTCTTTCTTTTTGTTTGCCTTCTTTCATTTATAAGTAAGGATCTAATGCTTGCTTATTCTGGAAATGGAATAACAATTAGCCATCTTTCCAGCTTTCAGGGAGATCGCCATTAAACCAATGAGATAGATAAATAGACTAATGATTGTTGTGCACGACTATTTTTTTCTCATTGAGTTTATTGGTACATTTTAGGTATACAGTACAGTTACATTCATTATTGGGATCTTGTACCTCTACATGACAGGTCTTGGCTCTCATATTTTCCCCATACCCCTGCTCTCCCTTCACCCTGTCCTCCCTGCCCCATTTACAAAGACTTTATTTCCATTTTTTCATTTTTTTCTTTTCCCTTATTACCTTCCCCTTACCTTTCCCACTTCTCCTACACCTTTAGCCCTTTTCTTCCTATTTCACATTGTCAATTCCACCAGCAGGATCTTACATACCATATAGTTTTTCACACCAGAGAAACTATTCGGTATTTATACATATGTAACTTATTTATTTCACTTAGGAGTATATCCTCAATATGCATTCATTTTCCAATGAATGACTCTAATTTCTCATTCTTTATGGCTGAGTAATATTCCATTTTATAGAAAAACTACATCTTCTTTATCCAGTCTCCAAATGATGGGCAAATAGGCTGTTTCCAAGTTTTCGCTATTACAAACTTGAGCACAGCATGTTAAACTGAATGCCCTGAGGAAGGTACCTAACCCAGCTAAGGGGAGTCAAGGAAAGTTGCTCTCAGACACAGTAGCTGAGTGAGTCCTAGAGGATCAAAAGAATGTAGTGGAGCATGCTGTGGAGGCAATTGAGAATGGGAAGACAGTTGAGGCTCATTTGCCAAATGAAGAAGGATGATTTTTGCTAGTCTGATTAAAATTTATGTTTTTCTCACTGTAGAAAAATCATAGCATACAGAAAGAATGAAATGTTACTACCCATTGCCCTCCTAGATTACTTTCTGGTTACACCTGCATATGTTCTGAGAATATAACTTTAATAACATTATTGAGGTATAGCTGGGATATAATAAACTGATAATCTTTAGTATCTTAGATGCTAACAGCATGAGAAAAGATAATTCAGATTTTAAGTATGTTGAACTCAATCAAGAAAATATATTTCCTTCTATTTGCATATTTATCTTAGAATAAAGAATAAATCTATGAAGTTTTTAATCAATTTTCTTCCATAGGCCATAGGCCTGTGGCCTTTTTGCAGCATGGTTTACTTGCATCAGCCACAAACTGGATTGCAAACCTTCCCAACAACAGCCTGGCCTTCATCCTGGCAGATGCTGGTTATGATGTGTGGCTGGGAAATAGCAGGGGCAACACCTGGTCTAGGAGAAATTTGTACTTCTCACCAGACTCAGTTGAATTCTGGGCTTTCAGGTAAGGAAAGAATCAATCAAAATGGACAACTAAAAGTAAACTTTGTGCTCTGAAAGCATGCATATTTTTCATCCCTAATCCACTTTCATTTTAATAAATTATATTCCAAGTAGGAGGAGAAGGAAACTGTTCTTCATTCTGTTTTTTTCTTGGAGTATTCTATTGTATCACTCCAAAGGCAGTTTTTTCTCCCGACTTCCTATGACCTTAGTACCACTATGAGAGGATCTTGAATATACTTTTCCAGATGGGATGAGAAACATATCTAAAGCAAGGAAATTTACTGAGCCTAGAAAAATCCAAAAGAAGCACCCATGTGGACTCAGGAGAATATTAAACCCAGTTGGGCATGGGATAATAGCAACCTGTGTCATCATCAAAGAACAAAATTCAGACATGGAGAGATCGTCGAAGGTTTTCCTATTGCCGGCCGGCTTGTACGCTATTCCTGGACATTACTGATGGAGACAGAACAGAAGAGAATTCAGTTGATCATGCTAGAGCAAGAAAGTTCTAAGAGTTTGCAGGAACACAGGGTCCTTAGTGCAGTGAGGAAGAGGGAGAGTGACCGGAGACATAACTGGAGAGGCTTTTATCAGGCATGCAATGAAAAACCACCAAAAAGTTTTTTTGAACTAGAGTTTTCATTTTCAAAATAACATCCTGAATGATTTGTGTAGAATTATATTTACAGAGAGAGAGAGATAGGATTCATATGAAATGGCATTGGAACACAGCATGCAAAGGCTTTTTAAGTCTGACTTTCCATTTCAGGGATGAAAGTAATTCCCAACTACAGATACTATCTTATTTGAATTAGATTGCAGCCACAGTTCCGAGCTTCAGAAATGGTGTCAGTTGTTTACAAGAAACCATCCCAAAGGGCATCTGACATTAACTAGCAGTTTACAAGTAGAAATTCTTAGAGAGTCTCCTTTTCCAATTCTCAGATAGAGTCTTATCTATAAATATGCATGGATTTTAGAAACTGTAGTAAAATATATTGTGCTTTTTTGTCATTTTTCTTGTAGCTTTGATGAAATGGCTAAATATGATCTTCCAGCCACAATTGACTTCATTGTAGAGAAAACTGGACAGGAGAAGATTTATTATGTTGGTCATTCTCAGGGTACCACCATTGGTAAGTAAAGGTACATTGAGACTAGGGAGTTTAGTTCTTATAGACCTCTTCCCAGTGAGATTGAGTATACTTACATTTGTTTTCTACTTATTATAAAATTTAATGCCTATGACAACCTAATTATATAGGAACAATTATTATCTCAATTATATAGAAGGGTAAATGAAGCATAGAGGTGAATGATTTGTCCAAGATAATGTGATGTATTACTGATAGGATCAACAGATATCAGCTCAGGCAATCTGACTTTCAAGCCAGCATCTTATAGCCTCTGAATTGAATTTATTTTATGTATTTAACCATATTTATGGAGAATAGAACTATCACATATCTAAAAATACAATAATAAAAATAGTTTAATATCTCTACATTCACACCATTTATACTCTAGTGGGAAAAAGCTGGGAAACAACAAAAATTACAAAGTGAAATGTGTACTAAAAATGGTAATGATATATACAGTAGAAAAAGAAAGCCAAAAGTATCTGTTGTTCTGAAAGACAAGGGGAGAAAGTACTTGAAAAAGGAATAGATAGTCATTTATGAAAAAGTTACTGACAAATCAAGTGAAATGAATTTTGAGAGCTAACCATTTAGCACTCTAGAAGTGATAGGGGACTTCTATAACAGCAGCTGTGGTCAAGCCGTTGGGATGAAAGCATAGCAAAATGCATTCAAGAGACCACAAGAGAAATTGTAAAAGAAAGAAAGGTGAGAGTGAGGTGGGGAGGTGGAATGGGAAGCTGTATGAAGATATCATGATGTGTTTTTAGTGCTGATCCTCACTTCTACCTGATGCCTCTTCTTCCTACCAGTTTCAAGTTATTGAAATGTCCACAAAGGGACACACATGCAGGAAAGTAGGTGAAAGCTGTGGTGGAAATTTGCAAAATTCTTCTCCAAATGTGTGTACTGATTTCAATAGTAGAATTTTAGACTCATGATAACAGATGTAGTGGAACAGGTAAGGTTCCAAGAAGATGAAGGTGAATTCTCAGGATATTTCTTGGAGAAGCACTTTTAGGGGAAAGGCAAAAAGCAAGAGTAGCCAGGAGAAGGTGGGCGAGGAAATAATCCCAGGAAGGCTTCAGTTGGCCCTGTACAAATGGCTCATCAGAATCTTTCAGAGTGGGGCCAGTGGGCCTGGCCTTCTTTCATACCTCTTGACCAGATGCAGGCTACCCTGGAAGGGTGCGTATAAACTTGGGAAAACAGGTCTTCTGTAGAACTAAAGCAGAGTGGGCTCACAGCTGTGTCAGTCACACTTTTCCTAGAGAGAGTGTTGAAGACCAGCCTCTGATTCATAAGGCAACCAGGCAGGAAAGAATCAATGATGCATGGTTATTGTCATCTGAGAGTCTTTTGTTAAAAAGTGGGAAGTTTCTTTAGATTAAAATTTACTCCTTTATTCTCCAAATCAGAAAAAAAAAAAGTTACCATTTTTGGATGGAAATCTATGACATAATCCTTTGACTTTTTTTAATGGTACATATTGAACACAATATACTAGCTTTTCTTGACTAGCTAGGGATATTAGATTAAGTTCATAAAGGTATTAAATTATTGAGATGCAATGTGATTTCCTTTGGGCCTTATTAAAGTGCGTAGAATTGTTAAATGTCAAATAACTCCAATCTGCTACTTTTGGAGTTATTTTATTCCACTTTTGATTATTTCCATTCTTCTTCACATGTGTAGATTTTAAAATCGTGACTATCATGCTCATGAAATCTGAGCAAGCAGAAATGCCAATTTCACAGCTTGTCTCTGATGTCACCTTAGTAATGCAAGATAATGGCACACTTGTTAAAACAAACCTACACGCATCCCTTCTTGACCTATTCCTTGTTCTGTTTCAGGTTTTATTGCCTTCTCTACCAATCCCAAGTTGGCTAAAAGAATCAAAACCTTTTATGCATTAGCTCCAGTGGCCACTGTAAAGTATACTGAAAGTCTTTTGAAAAAGCTTTCCTATATTCCTACATTTCTCTTCAAGGTATGTGATTCTCTTTAGTTAAATGAGTCTAAAATACATAATTTCCTATGGATTTCAAAGTGATACAAAGAGAACGAAAAGATCTGCTGGATAAACATGTTTGTAACCCAAAACGGAACTGTAGATGCTTATATTACTTCTTTGTAGCACTGACCACATTTGAATCCCCTTGACAGCCTGTGAGATAACATCTGCGTCTTTACTCTTGGTTAGTTTTATGCGAGCCACCAATACCTGTTAGGGTTTCTGCTTCTTTACAGACCTATCCCTTACCAAGCACTCTACATAGATGTGTCAAAACTGCAACTGCACTCTGGTAACAAGGAGTGGGGAACAAAAGGCAAAGCAATAGTCAATGCAAAAACACAGCCCACCGGGGCCTTGAAACTGGGAAGAGGAAATAAAGGAAAGGAAGAGAAAGGCAAAACAGAGGAAAGGAATCTGTGATTGAGTGAAGCACATAGTTTGAGACCCCTAATTAAATACTCTTAGCTCTCTTAAGAGCTCTTTTTCTAAGAGTTTATTCATCTTTCGATGGAGAAGGTGCAATAGTTTAGACTTCAGAAAAATAATAAATATTAAGTGCTTTGTTGAGTAGGCATACAGAGTAGCTAATTAATAATCTTTACGTTTTCAGTGCTAATTCTACTTCTCCCACCACTGAAGCCCCCCCTACAAATTATTTTATGAGGTTTCATCTCAGAATACAAAATGTCATAAAATTTTCCTTCTATGGTATTGTACTATTCATTTATTTTTACTTTGTATTAATGTGTACATCCAAAGCCAGGAGACTTTACGTATGTCCACTTTCGTTTGTAAATCTTTTATTTCAAATGTAAATTATTGTGGTGATGCTGAATGTACTTACTGTCGCATTGATCTAGAACTTTCTACTTAGATTTTCTGATAATAAAACAGAAAGTGATTTTTAAAAAAGCTTGTGCCTCTAGGTATCATACAGTTCTAATCAGCTCAAGATGCTATTCACTAACTTCATGTTTTCTCATATGTGAAATGAAAAAAAAAAAAAAGGCTTCTTTCCCCTAAAATAATTGGGACAGATGTTTGCTGAAAATATGACTTGGAATCATTATTTTCTCTCCTGATCTTTCCAGTTTGCTGCTGAAATTGCACACGTTGGAATAGAAATATGCCACAACTTTTATCGCCCCAAATAGATTGTAACTTGCTGTGTCTTTGGCTTCCTCTCAGTAACCAGTACAATTCTCAGTGCAACAATAGTCACCTGGTACTGATATCCACCTTGTCAATTTCACAATTTCATTGTGGAAATTAAATAAAGTGTGGGAAATTCCTACAAATACATACAGAAATAAGAAAATATCATCTGCTGAAAGGCACCTGCTGAGTAGATTAGATAATTAAGTAGCTTTTTTTAAATAGCTTGATTGCTGTGGTGCTGGAATGATTCTTTTATTTTTCAGACTATATTTGGTGATAAAATATTTATGCCACACAACTTCTTTGATCAATTTCTTGCTACTGAGGTGTGCTCCCGTGAAATGATGGATCTTCTCTGCAGTAATGCCTTATTTATCATATGTGGATTTGACAGTAAAAACTTCAACACGGTTTGTATTCATTGCAATTTATATTCTGAATCTTTTGATGAACGTATCTGAAGGTTTTTCATCTTCACTTTGAAATGGTGTTTATAAAAGAACTAGAAGTAGCTTCAGAATTGTGTTTACAGTACCCTGGCAAACCCAAGAGTAATCTCAAGTTATTATTCCCATTCTGTCATCTCTTGCTCCCTGCTATCATCTAAATTGCTCTGCAGGTAAGTAATTACCCTGCAGGGGGCTCAGTACTCACTTGTGACCAACCACTCAATTGATATTGCATTTAAATTCTGTGATGGAAGGCATGAAACCATATAACTGAGACAGTATTTCTATTGGGAAGATAGTAGGCATTGAAGAAATCTTACTTTAAGAATTTTTAATGCTGCTATTCATTCCCATACATTTTACAAAACATACTTTAGCCCAACTATGTATCCTTGCCCATACTCTTAATCTGCATTTGCACCTGTTTTGCATTGACTGAGGGTTTTAAAACTTACGTGAGGAAGTGCGATATTGTAAAGTAATTAAGCATATAAATTTGAGTCAGCCTCAATTCCAATCCTACTCTGTTGCTCATATCCTTCTGGTAAAAGCTACCCTGAAACACGTTAATGGAATTAGAGAATTTAGATCTTAGCTATTTTCCAGAAAACCAAATGTGTCTAAGTATGCATGTGTATGTTTGATTTTAGAGTCGCTTGGATGTGTATATATCACATAATCCAGCAGGAACTTCTGTTCAAGACATCCTCCACTGGGCCCAGGTATTATTGCACCAATGCTGTTAAAACTTATTTTGTAGGTCTGAGCACTTGAACTTTACCTAAAGTACATTCTGAAAACATTTTGTCAAATGCTTCTGGAAAGTAACTTTCTGGCATGTGACTATCACGTGAAGATAGCTATGCATTCATATGAATGAACATTTTTGAAAAAAAATTTTAAAATAAAGAAAGTTTATAAAAACAGGTGCTTTGGGTAGCAAAGTGATATTTGTGACTTGGCACATGCAAAAAAATTGTTTCATACAAAACTGCATTTAAGCTTGTATACATACCTTTTCCTACATGATATTAAGTTTTGCTTTGAATGAGAAAACTGATTTTAAATACTTGTTTAAGTTGAAGATAAACTATTTGGAAATATTTGAATTTTATTTTCATATAGCAAGAATAATTTTTATTTCTTTGTGTTTTTAATTATTCTCCACTAGGCTGGTAGGTCTGGAAAATTTCAAGCTTTTAACTGGGGAAGCCCATATCTGAACATGTTACACTTTAATCAGGTAAGCTTCTTAAAATTGAAATTATTCACATCTTGAAAGATATAAAAGGTTAAACAAGAAATTATTCTATCCATGTTCCCATTTAGGGACCAATGCTGTGCTCATACAACCCCACACTGAGCCTTTCCAGGGCTTAGCAACATTTGTTGTCATTGCACAGACCTGCATTTAACCCTGTCCTCCAGCACACTGTTTTCTTTTTGATGTGCAATCAACTGACATAATAAGCTAATAATTCTAACCATTCCTAATAGAGCTGGAATCTCTAGTTTTCGTGAACAATTCCCTCCTTTACTGACAGTCAAAGGAGTAATTTCGTAGGAACATATTCCTGTACAAAAGAGAAAGAGGGTATGTTGAAGGTCAAGGCTGGAAACATTTTCAGCATGCACAAGCCTTGTGAGTCAGACAACCATACTGAACGGTCTTCTCACTTGTAGTACAAAGGACACAGCTTAGGAATTCATCTTATTGGTGGTTGATATGAGCTTGGGCAATAATTTCTGCATCACTCTACCCAAACTCAAAGTTATCGACATGATTTAATGAGATACATATCTTTAGCTCAGAATAAACTTTCATGTTATTTCTGACTAATTTGGAACAAGGAAAGTATGCTACATTGTTCTGTAAACATTTCTTCTCTTAGCTTTTCTATGCAAGTAGTAGTAGCTAAACAATTCTACTAATTTTCATCTGTTTCTATAACTTGAAATTAAGGAGGGGTTCATATGACCTTGTAACAACATTCTATATCTCTTTATTTTATGTTCTTGATGTCTTTAAAGAGGTTTTAAGAATACCATCAAGTCAAACCAACAATACCATGGAACTATTTTCCCCAACCATCATCTTTCTGTAGCTCCAAAGCTCAAGCTTGTTTTGAATTATCTGGGCTGTAATGCTGATAATCAGATGAATTTATCTTAGAGGGCCAAGTGAATCTGGAATACTCTTTCTCCAAGTCCATCTTCCTTCCAACCAAGTCCATAATAGGTCAAGTTGGCCTTGAACTAACTGAAGCGGTGACACTAATTTAAGAGCTGGAGCTAGCATATGGAAACTCTGAATAATGGGACATTAGTTAAAGCAAGTAGATTTATAATTACAGGTATTTTCCAAACTATTTCTGCTAATAAATGAATATAATGGAAAACATTAAAAATGCTAGGATAATTACATATGATAAACTGTTTCTGTGGCAGGTTGGCTACTTGATACCTGAGAATAGAGAAATATTTAACATATTGAATTAGTGTTTTTTAAAGTATGATGTCTGTATTTTGTGAGAAAATTGGAGGTAATTCTTTTGTTTCTTTGCATTTCATTATGTTTTTCCTTGAAATCTGTGTTAACGGTGATTTTCTAAAAATATAAAATGGGGCTGATGATACTGTTTCTCAGAATTTAAAGCCACATTTAGTAAAATCAGGTAGAATTAAATAAAAACAGCTCTTTAACTAAACCAATGGACATTCAGTGATAGAATGTGGAATCAATACAAACCCAAAATAAATAACTCAGAATATTTTGAGGAGATTATACTTCAGAGGGGAGGAAATGATTATCCTTCAGAGTAGTAGAAACAATTTGCCAATGTTAGAATCTGATCAAATCTATTTCCTTCAGCTTGAGTTGAAATCTGAGTTTTAATTTTATGAATCATTATCTAACACCTGGCATTTCAAGTCATGGTTCAGAACCAACAGGTCAGTCACCTTCCAAATGCAGAATCTCTGGCTCTCCCCTCATTTACTGAAATAGTCTTCATTTCAACAAGATTCCCAGGTGATTGACAGGCCCATTAGAGTGAGAAGCATAGATCCAACACATACTGTGTCTAAATTTCTCTACAGATAAAGGGGACATTTTTTAGAGCAATCCTTGCTAGAATTTACTTGTAATGCTAACCTAATTAATATTACAAATCTACCCAAAGAATAAATACTGGGTGTAAAGTGTGGTTACCTGAACTGTGACTCTTTCTGTTTTGTGTTTTAGATCACTCCTCCCTTCTACAACGTGACAGCCATGAGCGTGCCCATTGCAGTGTGGAATGGTGGCCATGACTTGTTGGCTGATCCCCGGGATGTTGATGATTTGCTTCCAAAACTCTCCAATCTCATTTACCACAAGGAGATTCCTCCTTACAATCACTTGGACTTTATCTGGGCAATGAATGCCCCTCAAGAAGTTTATAATGAAATTGTTTTTATGATGACAGAAGATAAAAATAAGCTCTAGATTTAAAGAATTATCCATTTAGAGCATTGCTTAAAGTGCAGTGTTTCTTCTGTAACTTTGAATTTAGAAATATATTGGCATCAACAGACTTTCCATTTGTCAGTTTGAATTTTTTTTTTAATTTAAGGAAATTTAATTCTCATTTAGTAATCCCCGAAAGGACACAATCCCAGGGATGTGAAACTTCCCTTCAAATCTTCTCATTCCATTTCTTCTCTCATCTCAGATTAAGAGCCATGAACCATGAATGCTGCCAAAAGAAAGTCTTGGGTTAAAATTGACTCCTTCTATGAACTCTTGATACTGAGTAAACTGCTTTCAATTGTCATTGATGATTTCTATTGTTAGTGAAGCTCAGCCTGTTCAACTGCACGGTGAGGATATTGCTTGCTCTTTTCTTGTTTAGCCTGGTGAGCAGGGATATAAACTGAATGGAGAACAGCTCACTGTCACCTCCCAGAGAGGGGAGCGGAAGGCAGGTTGTCAAGCAGCTGTGACCCCAAGCTTTGTTGAGGAAGTTGAGAAGTAAATGGTCTGCTCTACTATGACCACTGTCACCAGGCCCTCTTTTATTGGACTTCAACCTCAAAACAGGCCAACCACCAACAAACCAAACTCTTTGTCACTGCCACAGAACTCTTTGTCTGTCTTCCACAGAATCCAGAAACATTCTTACAATCTCCCCCTTCTTGAGAAAAGGACAATCATCATATTACAATCTCCTTTTCCAGCTAATTGCCTTTCTTTTAGTCTGTATTCAGAAAATATGGGCAGTTTTGGTTTTGATCTTTGAACACAAGTTTCTACTTTCTTTGCTCCCACAGCAGCTGTGCTGATACAAGTCATTTGTTAATCCGAACTGTCAAGACCTTCGCTAGTATTCAAGAGTTTTTTCCACCCTTTTCCTTTCATCATCCCTTGGCTAACCTCTCATCATGTAAAGCTAAATAATTCCAAATCAAAACTTATAGTCCCCACTTCCCACTTACCTGAATAAAAAAGTTTTGAGCAATGAACTTCTTAGTCACTAGGAATTAGACATTTGGTACACTGCCTCTTCTTTTTAGTGTAGAAAATTTAAACATCTATCTCTCTAACCATTCACATATACATATATATATACACACACACATATATACATAGAGAGATACAGAATAGTTTAGTAAACTTCTTTGCACTCAGTACTCTGTTTTAGCTATTATCAAGATATAGCCGATCTTGTTTCATCTGTACCTATCACCATTTCTATCTCTCATACTAATTTGAAGCAATTCTCAGACATCACACAGTCCATCCATAAATATTTCAGAGTGAATTTCTAAAACATAATGTCTCTTTTCTAAAACATAATAACATCACTACCATTTCCAAAACCTTAATATTAAATATCCAGTCAGTGATTGTCTAATTGTCTCATAAATCTCAAAGTGTTTAAATTGGAACCTGAATAGGCTCTACTGCACCCTTTACTGATATGTCTCTTGTCTCTTTAGATCTATAGGACCGTCTTTCCTTTCTCTCTTTTCCCCCTGAAATTGATGTTATTGTTGAAGAAACTACATCTTGTTGGGATTGCATACCATTGAGAATTTGCTGATTATATCCCAGTAGTATCACTTAGAATTCTCCTCTGTCCTTCATAAATCTTGGAACTCAGAGCTTCTTAACCTCAGCACTACCAACGTTTTGGGCCAGACAACTTTTTCCTGGATATCTGTCCTGGGTACTACACCGTCTCTGGCCTCTACCCACTAGATGCCAATAGTCCTCACACAACCTAAACTGTAACCATCAAATACATCTCCCAACATTGCTAGTAACTCACTTAGGAGCAAAACTGCCCACCCTGCCCATGTGAGGAGCATTCCAGTCAATTATAATTGATCAGATTAAAGTTTTTAAATTATACTTCAAAGGTCACATGTTGTTCTTCCATAGTGGGGCTCATAAGGGCTAGCTTCCCTTTTTTTGGTGGCCAGATGATATTGCTTTTCAAAGCCGAGATCCAACAGTTCACCAGAGCTTAGAAAATATTGACAGTGCAGTGAAATATTTAATACTGTACATTTCAAAAGAGCTGATTGGTTAAATTTCAAATCTTTTCACCACAAAAAAGTTCATTATTTGACGTGTTAAATATATTAACTAGCTTATTCAATTATTCAATATTTGTTCTTCCTCCTGGTCTGACTTTGAAGTAAGGAGATAAAGAGTCACATAACTCCCAACATATATTCCTGAATTATGCCTCTTCACCTAGGAGTCCATCTTCTAGTACAAATACCCTTCTCTTCTTCCTGCACAAGGCTAATGTGAATGGATTGGGTTTAGCACAGAATTAAATATTCCTAGAGTTATCTAAGTGAGGAAATGTGGGGACGAAGGTGCCAAGACTTTTTTGAAGCTAGCTTGGACTAATACTAGGACTCTGATTTCCTAAGAACCACAAATACAAACTTGAGCTATTATCAACTTCAGTTTATCCAGATATGAAACAAAGAAGTAGTTGAATTATAGAGGGGAAAATTCCGCTTCTAATATTAACTTAACAATCATAACAATGACCTCATACCAAACATTGATATGAATAAAATTCTGTTTCATAGCTTCAAAGTAGACTGGTTGACACACAAATGTCAGACATCATGTAGACAGTGTTGACACCTCTCTATGTGTTTCTCTCTCTCTCTCCTCATCTACTGTAACATACTATCAATTTCTTCAGCTATAAAAAACTTTTGATGCCAAAATTCACTTTCGAATTATCAAATAAGTTTTAGATATTTCAGATTGCACCCAGGTTCAGAAATCTATGTCATCAATAGGGAAATACGCTGTCTGATTATATTAAAATTACTGCACATGTGGCAGTATTTCATTCCTACGGCTTTATACTTTAACTCTCACACAAAATTTATTCCAAAAGTGCCCAGACATTCAGCAAATAAAACTATGTGAAAAATAGTGTTATTTGTCATGCTTCCTTTTCAAAACTTATTTTGATCAGGGAATTTTACAGGAATCATGCAATCACCCAGATTTTCCAGTAAAGGGGAAAGCAAATTTAGAAACTGTTTTTTTTCAGTTCAGGGGCATTTACGCAAGTTAATCAATAGATAGTGTTTTTGATTATTTTACTTTGCATGCTAGCCTCTGTATTAGAGTTCATGAAACACACACACACACACACACACACACACACACTCAAACAAATACACACAGCCCACATCGGAAATTAAATCTTAGAGGAATTCACAGATGGAAGATAGGAAAAACTAGCATTCTGTTGAGAACTTTATATATAGGATAGCAATACCAACAAAAGTACTACAAAATAGGTAATATTTTATCAGTTTTACATAAGTCTCATGGAGTCAGGACTTGAATTCAGATTCACTTGACTCCAAAGTTCATTTGTCTCGTATTCCACAACATTCCATTGTCTAGTATTCCAAAAAATCAAACATTAATACAAACCAGTCTCTCACAGCAAATTTGTTGTATTTGTTATCACTTTTATTTGTTCATTTTGTACAGAAGGTCTTCTATGTTTGTATCACTGCTTCTAGATTTGTAAACTCTGTAAATTCATGGAGCCCATTTTACAGTTCTTTTTACTTCCTCTTCCATATGTTATTAGCATACGCATTGTTCTTTATTGATGCCCATTATTACATGCCTATATACTTAATGCTTTATTAACAAGTCTGCTCATTTCTTTAATGTGCCAGATTCTTTTAAACAATACATTTAAATAGCAAACACACTTGGGGTTGTCTTAATCATTACAAAATATATTCCTAGATTTAGTACAAAGCTTTAATCTCCTGAGTTTGAATTAATTCATCACTGTAATAGTGATTTCTGCTGTAAATTTCTTCTATAGAGAAATTTTCAAACATATGAAATTGAGAGGAGTATTACCACAAATTATCCATCTTCCAATCTGCACAATTATTAGGAAATGATTATTTCAGCTCCTTTATATTTTACCATAGCAAAGATTAATTATTTTAAAGTAAACTTTCAGACATACATCATTTATTATATATAATATATTTTATTATATATCTTTAAAATATAATGTCTTTTAAAACAATCACAATTTACTAACATCATGCCTGAATACCAAACAAACAAATCCTTTGACCTTTTCAAGTATTCAAGCAATGTTCAAATTTCCTCACACTTGATCTTAGCCAAAAGTCTGAGAAGTGATTAAACAATTTTTTTTTTTTTTTTTTTTTTTGGTACTGGGGATAGAACTCTGGTCCTTGTGCTTGCAGGGCACAGGTGGGACCTCTGAGCTAAATCGCAGGCCCTCAATTTATTTTGTTTGTTTTGTTTTTGGTACCAGGGATCAAATTCTGGACCTTGCGCTTTCGAAGCAGGTGGTGGAAACACTGAGCTAAATACCCAGCCCTCAAATGTCCTATTATCTCACAGATGTATTTTTTATATTATTTTGTCCAAATCAATACATAAAAAATGGCTAGTCATTTTATTTGGTTTATAAGTTTCTTAAGGCAATGTCTAAAATAGTTCTTATTCCTGCTTTCCCCTTATATATTGATTGCTTTCTCCAATCTTGATAATGTAACTCATCATTGAGAATAGTTCATGTTGATTTTTTTTGTCAAGAATAATTCTTTTGCCCTAGGGCTATTAAGTGTATCGAATTTATATCACTACTTTAGATTTAACATTTATCATTATGCCACATTCAACCTAATTTATTTAAGTACTATATTTGTAACAAAATTCCACTCCCACTCCTTACTTCCACCATCCCTTCCCATATAATATTAATATTATAAGACTGCCCATAAGAGCTAGGGTCTCTCCTTTTTTAATCAAACAGAAGGAGTTTCTCATACTTCTAGCTTTTGATAATCAAGAAGACTTAACTCCTAAGTTAGCATCAAGCTTATTTTTACCTTCTTTTGAAAAATCTTTTTCTATCATGATGTGGCAGGTCTTCAATTTTATTAATATTCTTACGTCTTGGAGAAAGTCCTACTGTTTTCTGAATTTTCATCCTTCTCTCTTATTGAGGTACGCCCTCAAGAATGATTAATGTGTATTGGAAAGATTTTTTTCATCCTGGATTTGTTTTTCAGCCTGTTGCCAAGATTAGGATTTGATATCCTTTAAACCACTTCCAAATGAGCTAACTACTCATGACCTCATCTGAAATCTCTATTATATTCAGCGGAGAAACAGCATGGCAGAAGTGAAGATATTTCTAACAAGAGAAATTGTAGTCACACTAAGGACGCAATCAGAGGGTGTATGGAGAAGTATGATGCCTGCTACATGTCTCGCAACAGGATATTATCATAAAGCCGTTCTTATTTGTTCTCAGGTTATGAAGGGGATTCTCATTACTTAAAACTATTTTTCGGACATTAGTTGTAAATAGTCCAAAAGAGAGCTCTTCCTAGATCTGAATGCCAAATTTAATACACAAAACAATTAGATAATTCATTTTAGGTTCATTACTAAGCCACTAATTTAGACAACTGCACTCTCTGTCAGTGAGATGATTTAAAAAGTGATTTAAAAATTAAAAACTCTAATAAGCACAGCCAAAGATCTGAGTTCCGAGAAAAAGAACTTTGACTATTAAAATATTTTTAAATTCTTGGTGATTTTAAATCTTGTTTTTTTATCTAGAATGTGTAAATAAGGGTTGAGTAAGCTATCTTTGCTCTCAGTATTTGTTTCATATCTTATTTCTTCTTTCTTTATTGCAAAGCAGTGTTATAGAACATAGATTTTATGTAAAGCTGGTCTGAGTCTGGGTCCCAATCATATCTAATGATGACAGTTTCTGATAGGTTTTTTGATAAACTCAACATTTAAGAAGGTCTTGCACTAATTCCTTTTGCTAAATGCAGCAATGCTTCTAGAATGCAGAACATATCCAACTTGTTTTGCTCTTTAGCCTCTATTGTTTATCATTTATTTGCTTGTGTATGATATAGTCTTTATTATATATTAAAATACATTAAATTTTTTATTTTACTATAAATGTTTCTAGTTTCTCATTCTTTATGGCTGAGTAGTATTCCATTTTATTAAAAAATTTTCTTTATCTAGTCTCCTGTTGATGGGAAGTTGGACTGCTTCCAAATTTTAGCTTTCACGGATTAAGCTGCTATGAACATGGGTACACATATATCGTTGTGGTATGATTCTTTCAATTCTTTGGGAAAGACACCCAGCAGGGAAGAGCAGGGCCAAATGGGACCTCCAATCCTAGTTCTCTAAAGTATCTTCATACTGATTTCCACAGTGGTTGCACCAGTCTGCGCTCCCATCATCAGTGGAGCAGGGCTCCTCTTTCTCCACTGCCTCACCAGCATTTGTCACTGATTGATTTCCTGATAGCACCAATAAAATTAATTAAAAATTTTATTTTGCTATTTTATAATTGGTTTTGCCCTATTTATTTCTCCTTATACTCTAAGGTCAATTCTTACTTTATGTCTCATGTTAACAAGCTGTAACTCTGAAATCCACTTAAAACTATAATAGGTTTCTATTCCCAGCACACACACACACACACACACACACACACACACACACACAAATATACAGTTTGCAGATCTAGCTTGTTACTCTTCTTTAAATCAATATTCTTTTGTTTTCCATATTTGTTTTTTTGGTTGTGTTGAGAATCAGTAAAGACACTTCACTTCATACACAATTTGTAACACACATAATGAAAATCTAAAAATTGTGTATGATTTCTTCTTCAGTTATTCCAGTGACTTTCCAGCTTCAAATTGGAGGCAACTTTTCTATAAGACAGTTAAGTACTAATATCTTTGAATTCTGATAAAGTGTTACTTAAGTCTCATCAATTCACAATTTCATATCATATATACTACATACTCAAATTTTTTATCTTTCACAGCACATTAACAAAATTAGTCAAACTGGACTAGTACGACCAAAGAGGATGTCACAGAGAGCACATGATTCTGACAGGGCAACAGTCAGGAAATAGTTTTCTTTAGGAAACAATTCTACTAAAAGCAATATGGCAATAGAAGTCATTCAAAGTATCCAAGACATATTAAATGCACGACTGTGACCCCAAATTGCCACTTAGTATGCTTTACATTTCAGGATATAAAACTAACCCCCACTATGGAATGTTAACCCAGGACGGTCAAAGCCTGCCATAAATCAATACCCCACTATTTTCTAATTGTATCAAAAAATAGACAACCAGCAAATAATTTCACCTCTAAAAACAATCATTTATACTTAAAAAATGCGATGAGTTGGGATGCCCTCCTTTTAAAAAAATGTTTCTAGAGCTACTAAAAAACTTGCATTTACCAAATCGTTGATAAAAATACTCCTCAGGATTGTACAAGAAGGGAGACAGGGCACACTGGTAAGACGTGGTGTGTGACTAATCAGACTTGGCTTCTTTCTCCTCTGTTTTGTCAGAGGCTGCACTCTCCTCCTTTTCAGTTTCTCCATTTTCCCTGGGTAAATCTTCCTTAGCTTCTTGATTAGCCACTTTGCCCTGTTTTCCTTTTGGGCCCCTTTTCCCTTTTGCTTGCACTTTTCTTTATCGGAAGATTAATCCTTTCCCGCTGTATTTTGTCTTCATTTCCACTTTTGCAGGAACAGGTTTAGAGGACAACTTCACCCATCTCCATTGTTATTCTTTTATTCTTCCTGGTAAAATTTACATTTTTAGAGTTTGAAAAAAAGACTCACCAGGATTTTGGCTAAAACTGCGTTAATCCTTTTTAATAATTCTCAAAGAAATTGGACAATTTTCCAAAAGTAATTTTTATTCAAAACAATTAATATTTTAATTTTTCTTTATGTTGTCATTGATGTCCCTCAGTAAAATTGTATTGTTTTCTGTTTTTTGTTATTCAAGGTATCTTAGCAGCTTTGAGTTGTTGTCTTTAATATGAACTAAATTGGCCTTTTCTAGTATATATACTATAAAGTTATTGCTTTATTGTTATTTACAGCTATGTCTATTCTTTTTTTTTTTTTTTTTGTACCAGGGATTGAACTTGGGACCTTGCACTTTCAAGACAGGTGGCAGAACCACTGAGCTAAATCCTCGGCCTTATGTCTATTTTTTTCTCAGTATGGAGACGGGGCTGTCTCAGCAATTTTAAATTATTATTATTATTTTGGGACAGGATCTTGCTTAAATCTTAAATCTTGCTAAATTAAATTGTTAATATTGCCTGAGCTAAGCTTGAACTTATAATTCTCCTGCCTCACCTTCCCAGTGTGCTGGGATTACAGGTATACATCACCACCTTTAGTTTATCACTGTCTCTAATTAATAAATTTCAAAATCATTTCAAACTATTCTCATCTCACCCTTTCGGAGTGTTAGGGAATTGATCATATTAAAGTATGCTTGATGCCGCCATCACAGGCTGCATTTTCCTGGTGCTTCTTGGCTCTTAGAATGACTTCATACTCTTATCTTTAGTTTCCCTCCCACCAAGGCCATAGTGAGACAGAGAAGTTGAAACCTGTTTCTGCAGGGCTGAACCCATAAAAGCAACCTGGCCTGTGATAGGTTAAAAGTAGCCCACTCCTCATGAATAAGCAATAGCCCAGCCCAAAACCAATAAAACGACCTTCCTTTCTTTGTTTGTAAAGCAATTTCAACTCTTGACACAGTCTTATCAATTGACCTATCATGATGTTTTTATTATTCTCACCAATGCTTTAACTCCTGAAGAAGGCAAAAGAGTGCTAGATCAGGCCAGTGCCCATGCAGACCAGGAGCATTTGACAAACAGTCATCATCTGGTAGGTGCTCTCATGGTCCCAGAACGAGACCCAAGATGGGACTACAACACTGAGGCAGGGATTGAAGCTCGAGACAGGTACATTAATTGTCTCCGTCATGGGCTCTGCAGAGCCACCATGAAGTCTGTAAATTATGAGAGGCTTAATGAAATTATTCAAGATAAAAATGGGGCCAGGGATTTAACTTAGTGGTTCTGTGGGTTGCCTTGCAAGCGCAAAGACCTGAGTTCGATCCCCAGTACCCCCCCAAAAAAAGATAAAAATGAAAATCCGTCTGCCTTCTTACAAAGGTTGACTGATGGCCTCCGCCAACACACCAAACTTGACCCTGAGTCTGTCGATGGCCAGAGATTAATTATGATGCATTTCTTTTCTCAGAGCTACCCTGACATTAAATTCAAACCAAAAAACTCAAGAGGGGACCTTTGACTCCCCCTGCAGAAGTTCTGGCCACAACATTCAAAGTCTATCATGGCCATGATGATCTCAAGATCACCAAAAAGTACCAGTTATTGGTGCAAGCCTTCAATCCTGTTAGGCCACAATTGCCTCGAGGAAAGGGACCCTTCAGGGGATCTTCTCAACCACTGGGACCCTGTTACTGGTGCAATCCAAAGGGTCACTGCAACAGAGAGTGCCCAAATCCCAGAGTGCCTACAAAGCCTTGCCCTAGGTGCCAACAGAGGGTATATTGGGGTATCAACTGCCCCCTGGCATCCACCCACCATCGGGCCAATGGCCCCGCCACTCCCCAGAGCGATAACCTGATAGGTCTGGCAGCTGTGAAGAGGCCCTGGCGCAACTGGCCCAATGTGGATCATCGCCCAGGAGCCCAGGGTGACCTTAATTGTGGCAGGTAGGACTACTGTTTTCTTATTAGGCACTGGTGCCAGCTCTTCTGCATTGAGAGAATATTGGGGACCTACCTCCCTGTCTCAGACCTCTATTGTTGGTGGTAGAAGGTAAAAAATAATGCCCTCGACAGACTCCCCTACTGTCATGCACAATTGGGGAGTTTTCATTTCTTCATTCATTCCTAGTCCTCCCATCCTGTCCCATTCCCTTATTGGGTCATGACATTTTATCCAAATAGGGACATCCATTCATTTTTCTATGCTGAGCCCTTCCAACACTCCAATGTCTTCCTTTTGTCTTCTGTTATCCCAAGCAATTGAACCTACAGTCCCCACCTAACTGCTTGCCATATCTGCTATTTTTCCCTTGGTAAACTTGCCTCTCAGAAAATGTGCTTACCCTTTGGAAGAGGTCTAATTGCCTCTCCCTTTGGTGTGCTTAAAACATCTTGTCCATTACACATTCTTACATTGCGATTATAGGGTTAACTTGCTCTTTTCTAAAAACTCAAGGGTAATACTGTTCTATTGGCAGTCAGTCAAATTTTAAGATGTAACAATCTGAGAACAGAAAAAGGACACTTCAAGCTGAAGTTTGTTATAGAAGGTTAATAGTAAATGGACAGAAAAACTATTAGGAAAGCTGTAAATAAGAGTTATACTTTTGACATGAAAGGTTTTTGTATGTTCGTCTTATTAAAAGCAGGTAAAGAAAGATATATAAGACCAGAGGTCCTAAGTATGTAGAGAAGCTGTGTGGAAATGATTTAATAAGAAAATAAGTATGTTTGCTTGTTGGTTTCAAGTTTGTTATAAAAGGTTTTGTATTTACAGTCATAAAAAGTCTTCATTCCTTTTAATCCTAATTCCACAAGAGATCTCTGTTAATTTTGACCTGGAAAGGCTTTGATTAGTTGTAACTAAGAGATTTTATAATTCAATTGGCCAAAACCATCTGAGTACACTCTAGTCTAAATTATCTTACATGTTTGCCTGTCTAAATGTTATCAAAATGACATCAAATACAAATAGATTGTTGATTTCTCCACCCTGGTTTTATAGGCTAAATAAAAATTTAAAGATAATTAAATATAAACTTTTAAGTTTGGGTACACCCCTTTGGTAAATAAAGAAGCAGCAGATCAGAAAATTTATTCTGATCTTTGTTTACTAATGGGAGCCCAAATAATTTTTATAACATTATAGAAAGATGTACCTTGTTAAATATGTTATTGTAACATGTTTTTGATGGTTATCTTCAAAACATAATATTTTGGGGGGGCCGGGGATTTAGCTCAGTGGTTCGGTGGCCTGCCTTGCAAGCACAAGGACCCGAGTTTGATCCTTGGTACCACCCCCCCAAAAAAAACATAATATTTTTGTATAAAGAAATTCATGTTGTTTATGACAATAACCTTTTGATCCAGGTATTCTCCCTTCTCTTCTGCTCCACCTAGTCATGGTTACAGGTATATTTATTGGCCCATACACTTTCCTTAGATGGTACCATATCAAAAGGTAATAACTTAAATATGTTTTCAGGGTTTTTATTTTTGTCTTTATATATATATTTTTAAAGATAGATACATTTAACAATGGCTATTCTATACTATGATATACATCTAAGTTTGTTTCCAAGATGTCATCATGATTGTCATGCTAAAATATTATCATTATGTGTGGCTCCTGATCATAATTACCTAAACAACCATGATTAATAAAACAATAGCCCTCTAACTATATTTTAAATTCCAGGATACTTGATATCTAGATAGCTATAATAGTTAAACCTCTGCTATACTACTCTACTGATGTCACTGATCTTCTCTTCTGGGTGCTCAACCACCAAAGTACACAGGCCAACACTAAAAGGTAACTGGGCTAAAGACATCACCAATATTTTGGCTCTGGCCCTCCAAGGTCATCAAAGATCCAAGGTATGATGCATCTACTGCATCCTACATCTTTGGTAAGTCACCCAACCTCCTGAACATGGAGATTGCTGGACACCAGAGGACAAATGTAATGTGTGCTAAAGGAGGGTCACCAAAAAATCTTCCACAAATTTACTAAAAGCACCATGGTCAAACAAGGCTGGGGCCCATCCTAACAGCTGACAATGGGTGTTGAGAGGCCCTTTACATGGTTCCAAAATAATGCCTAAAAAGACTTAACTGACCTTGACAGATAACAAGAGGTTCATATTGATTAACACAGGTCTTGCCCTAATTTGGTCTTGAACACCCAACAGAAAAGAATAACCAAAAGAGACAATCAATAAACAGGCACTAATGATAGACTTTTGAGGCCCATTCTCCTCCCAAATATTCCTCTTGATTAAGACACCCACCCCCTGTAAAGGTTATAAATGTGTTAGTATGGGTCTGTACTTTTTCTAGAGGGCCTGAGGCCTTCCTATAAAAACAGAGGGCTTCAGAGGTATACCAGATTGTATTAAAAATTCCAAGGTTTGGTCTGCCTTTCTCCATAGACAGTGACAATGGGCCAGCATTTATAACAAAGGTTGTACAAGATCTAGCTAAACTGTTATCCTCCTTATGGACCTCAGAATTCTTCTAAGGTTAAAAAATGATAAATTGTACCATTATGGTAAATATTATCAAATAACACGCTATGAGTTGATCGGCTCCTCTGACCTTCTTTAACATAAGAGATACCCCAAGTCATACTGAACTCTCCCCATATGAGGTCTTGTTTGGAAGGCCACCCTGTATCTTGAGAGACTTTATATATGAAAAGGGCCATATATAAAGCACTTATGGTTACTCCCACAGTTGTCAAGGTAACTAAAGCTCAGCTACCACCACTCTAAAGTAAAACAGGTCTATCCATAGAACTTCACGGACTTTGACTCCAGGAGACAGTGCACTCAAAGCCCTGCTCTAAATTTAAGTCCCTTCCAGGATGGTTCCATCACTCTTGTGTTAAACCGTATCT
Source organism: Fukomys damarensis (assembly GCF_012274545.1). Taxonomy (NCBI): domain Eukaryota; kingdom Metazoa; phylum Chordata; class Mammalia; order Rodentia; family Bathyergidae; genus Fukomys; species Fukomys damarensis. Next base: position 38,049,978 of record NW_022900932.1, read on the forward strand.
TCATGCTCCTCTCCCAGTCATATCCACAGAACCTCACCTATGCTATTCAGCCACCTCAATGGGACTTCAGAAGGTCAAACTTACTCAGATTCCAGAAGATGTGGTTGCCCAGGATCCTTCACCATCATCCAGTCCTGAGTCAGATAAGCCAACCTAACTGTTTTCCCTCTCATCCTCTCATGGGGTATTATGACACATTTCACACTACAACACCCACTGATATCCTAAATCTTCTTACATTAGTACTCCTGGGACTTGTCCTTGGGATAGGATTGGCCACAGTATCTCCTACCAATTATAATTTTACTTCCAGGCGTTTACTCACATTGGCCTATTACCTCATAATCTCATTCTTTGCCATTCTTAATTGCTGGAGACAATAATCGTTCCTCTCCTGCTCCTGCTTTCTCTCCTAAACCTTACCCAAGCTGATAGGCCCCTGGTGTATACCTTGACTCACTCCCAGCCTAACTCAGCCCTCCTTCAGGTCCAGGTAGGATCTCCTGAAATCACGTTCCAGGCCACCTTGTGCCAATTCTTTGACCAAACCCCATCAAATTCCTACCACTCTTTAGACTGGCCCACTGTTGATTTCTGCCACCCTTTCAGTATCTACCTATGCCCTGCCACTGACCCCACACACTGCCATTCACCCAGCCAATACCACTGTGCCTCTTGGGGCTGTGAGTTCTTGGCTCCATGGAAGCCAGCCCAATCAGATCAGCACATCTGCCTCTCCTCCACATCATTCAAAAGTCCCTCTGATCTGGCAGTCATGGGGTCTCAGGCTTTATGTGGAGGGGATGGATCCAGGTTTAGAGTTCACCATCACCTGCAGGCCTTGAATAACCAAGACTGCTTCACCCCAGTCCATTATCCAGGTTGTACATAATGTCTTCTCTGAACTCCACCACTTAAACCGATCCCTGGTCCAGCTACAAGGCAAACCAAATTAGACAGAACAAAAATTGTTCTGCCCAACAAAAGGCTTAATACAGACTATAGGCCAAGAATTTCATTTAATCACCCAGGCCCGAATGTGCCTCAGTCTTACAGAAAACATCGCCATACTAGGGATATCTTTAAACAACTCCCTCTCCAACATAACCTCACTGTATAAAACAATTGTCTGGTCAAAATTAATACCTCTTAAAAATGCTTTCTGTACTCCAGTTCTTTTGGCCCCCAATTTCTATATAATACCAGGAGATAAGAAAATCCCCATCCCCATAACTAGGATGGCCCGAGCCCAACAAAAATGAGCCTTACAGGTGGCCATTATGCCCCTCATAACAGCACTGGGCAAAACAGTAGGTATGATTACAGGAACAGTAGGATTGTCCCACTCTGTAGTCCAAGGAAAATACCTGACATAACAACATAAAATGATATTACCCAACTTTCTAAGGTGATCCTGACACTCCAACAACAAATCAACTCACTTTCTCAGGTGGTCCTGCAGAACAGACGAGGACCTGACCTTCTATTTGCAAAAATGGGAGACTATTTTTGGCTATCCAAACAAAACCAAACAATTTTTCTTTGATAGCCAATCAGGAGTGGTACCAGACCAAATCCACCAACTTCAGGAGAGCCTAGAAAGGCGACACAGGGAGCATGAGTTGATGACAAATGGAAGACTAAGTAGCTGGTTCAACAGTCCTCTACTAACCTCTTTACTTCCCCTTATGATCCCTCTGTTGGTTGCACTGTTGGCAGTTGCCCCCTGTGTTCCCAGGTCAGTTGCCTCTCCACTCAAGTCTCCCAACAGATGGCTCACCTGCTGATACTTCAGGCCTGAAACATAAGTGAGACCACTGTGTTTACATGACAGCCAACGGACTAACCATAGCTCAGATTTCGGCTTGGTTTGAACATTTTCTAAATGATCTTTAGATTGGTATTTTCTGGTTTGCTCCCCACCCCTCTCCTATTACCTGCATAGCCGACTGGATCACTAATGCATGGCTCTAAAAAACTTTATTGGACTTCACCCTGACTGAAGTCACAATCTTTACCTTTATACTTGTTCTATTGACCCTCCAACCCAGTCCACAGCCTCATACAAATTATCTTCTACTCTCTCCTCCCTCATTAACTGATTTGTGTGCTTGAACTTTTCTCAGGAAGCCCTGCCAACAATTCCAATAAAAATGCTACTGCTGTCAATGATTCTATGTTCATAAAGGATAACGCAGCCAGCCAGGCCCCACGCCTGCCCCTAGGTTGACTCATCTTCCCAGATTCAGCAGGAAGTAGTTACAGAAGACAGATACATTGCCCCCTTCCACTGGTATGTGGTTTGCACTGGCCACCATTTCTTATCTAAACCAAAGAGGGAAAATGTTAGGGAATTGATCATGTTAAAGTATGCTGTGATGCCACCATCACAGGCTGCATTTTCCTGGTGCTTCCTGGCTCTTAGAATGACTTCATACTCTTATCTTTAGTTTCCCTCCCACCAAGGCCACAGTGAGACAGAGAATTTGAAACCTGTTTCTGCAGGGCTGAACCCATAAAAGACAACCTGGCCTGTGATAGGTTAAAAGTAGCCCACTCCTCGTGAATAAGCAGTAGCCCAGCCCAAAACCAATAAAAGGACCTTCCTTTCTTTGTTTTCTTCTTCTGCTGCTGCCCCTTCTCCCTCTCTGCTCCTGCTCCCTGAATAAAGTCTCCTGTGGGACCTCTTGGTGTGTGCATGGATAGTTGTTGAGCGTCACTATTCCCTTTCAGGGAATATTACACATATTCCAGGAAAGAGTCCCTCATGTCTCCCAATGATGAACGCACAAATCACTTCTCAGATCTAAAGAGAAAACAATGTTGAATTGCACCAAAGTAAAACAAAGCTGTACAACAATTTTTCAAAGGGTTCAACAATTTTTTATATGACAACTTTTTTATTACTTTTTGAGTTTTTCTTTAACATGGAGCTATTTGTTTACTAAAATACTTTAAAGAGGGGAAAAAAAAGTTCCTCTGCTAATACAAACAATTGACAGAATTTAACATGAAAAAAGAATAGGGTAAACTTCCACAATATACAGCCATAAAAATCTGAACTTTGACTTTGGCCAATCAGGTCTGGGTAGGAAGGAACACTTGATAGATTAAATAAGATAAGCTGAAAGTGAGAGGATGGGAATTGAGCCAGAGTGATCAACACCCTTTCATTAGGGGGATAGGGTATAGAGGATGAAGTGCATGGCTGTCTTGGACAGCATCAGGGTGAAAGCATCAGGGCAGAGGCTGTCTGGGTGAGGTTTTATATGGACAAGGAGTCATGGGAGGAGATATAGTGGAGGTAAATGTTTGGCTGCAGCCAGAGGTAAGGTTTGAATCCATTGGCAAGTTTAAATTTCCTGGTGGGAAGGACTAGAAGTGGGACAGTTTTGTGGCAGGAAAGTTGGGTTATTATTTCCCCAGAGTGATTTATTATCTGTTGGGAAGAGCCATTTAGGATGTGGGTTAGGGGCATCTCATCTAGCAGGGAGCTCTATAATCCCAGACTCTTGTTATTATGGAATAGGGGTGAAGGTCTCTTTTTATGTATCTGCTTCCTGCTGGCAAGGGGCATTGGCAAGGGTCAGGGGTGATGGATACAGTTTCCTGTGACAGTGGTGTGGTGCTCTGTAGCAAGGGGCTGGTAACTGGCCATAATGAGTTTGCCAACTGTATCATTGGTAAAGGACTGCATATGTTCCTGCAAGAAATTTTGAAAACAATGGATTAGACAGGGTCTGAATAGCAAGGTTATGCAGAGAATAGTGAGGAGACCCAGGAAAGGAAGAAGCCATGGAAGCCATTGGTCAAAGTATCCTGGCAGAGACTGTAGCTGGTCTAGGACTCTTCTATGTTTTTGTGTTTTTGGTACCAGGGATCAAACTCAGGTCCTTGAGCTTCCAAGGCAGGCCGTGGAACCACTGAGCTAAATCCCCGGCCCTCATCTATGTTTTCTATGCACTCTCTGAGTTCCTTTACCTTGTCTCCAACAATGCCAGATTGGTTTACAAAGTAGCAACATTCTTCCCCTAAAAGAAGGCATATTTTTCTTGTTTCTGCTGTTATTATGTCTAGGGCCTATCTATTCTGGAGTACAACACCTGCCAGTGAATTGATTTGGGACTGTAGGATAACCAGAGAGTCAGCTACCTTTTCCATATCTTCAATTTAGCTCTTGGGATAGGGAGTAATAGAAGTGTGTTGATGCTGAGATTCCTGCCACCCTTAGGGAGACAGGTTATACCTGACTTAACATATGAATAACTTTAGCACAAGGGATAGAGTTGTACTGATTTATGATGGATGAATTTATACAGGTCCAATCACCATATGTGCAAGGTTTTACTTGGATCCCTAAGGGATCTAATATTGTTGTGATATTTTCGGGGTCAGGGATAGCCCAATTCAGGGGAACTGGTATGGGGACATACTGCTGGAATTGGGGCAACTGGCACATCTAGCACTCAGTTTGTTTGACTGGCAAGCTAAGTAGGGTGGTGTTGAAGAGGTGCAGAAGCTTTTTATGTGTCTTAGCTAATTTTTTAGGGAAGACAGATCAATGCTTTTATATGGGGAGGGTTTTTGCAGGCTTTTGCTATGAGCCATTTTTCTATCTCCTCCTGTCATTGTTTGAATGATTCTCAATATGTTTTCAGTGTCCAGCAGGCCCATGCATCCTGCCTTTCTTTATACATGGAATAGTCTAAAGATGTAGTCTTTCCCATATGGTAGAGCTAGAAACTGCCAGAAAGGGTCAGCGACTGGAGCTCCTTTTCATACCTAGCTTTATTATTATGGCACTATTTTATACCTCTTTTGGTTATTCTTTGCTGCTGTGTATTTAAGATCAAGTTAAAGTGAGACCTGTGTTAATCAATATGAACCTCTTGCTATCTATCAAGGTCATTTAAGTCTGTTTAGGGCATTACTTCGTAAACATGTGTAGAACCTCTCTGCTCCTCTGTCAGTGTCAGCCATCAGGATGGGTCACATCATTGCTTGATCATTGCTTTCAGTGAAAGCATGGTAGATTTTTTTCTCTTGGTGACCCTCCTTTGGCACACAGTACATTTGTCCTCTGCAACCCAGCAGTCTCCCTGCTTGGGAGGTTGAGTGACTTATCAAAGATGTAATATCTTGTACAAAAGGTTCTTTCATACCCTGAATCTTTGATGACCATGGAGAGCCAGGGCCAAAATATTGGCAGTCTTCTTGGCCCAGTTGCCTTTGCAGTGTTGGTCTCTGCACTTTGGTAGTTATACTCTCAGAAGAGATCAATGACATTAGTAGCGTAGTAGGAGCAGTGAGCTGAATTATTATAATTTTATCTGGATAACAAGCATTTTGCATTCTAAAATATTGTTAGAGGACAGTTATTTTTATCAATCAGGGTTGTTTCAGTAGTTTATTTCCTATAGAATATTAAGAGAAACACCTTTGAATTAGGAGTTATACATCATCATCATCATCATCATCATAAATATAATAATATTTTTAGCCTGACAATTGTGATGACATTATCTTTGCAACAAACTTAGATATGTATCTTAGTATAAAATAGCCATTGTTAAATGTATTTATTCCCCTCCAAAAGCACATTTAAAAACCAGGAAACTCTTACTTAAATTATTACCTTTTAATAGGATGTGATCTATATTTATATTTTGAAGATGACCAATATAAACATATCACAATAACACATTTAGAACTCAACCTTTTGATGATAACCAATGTAAACATTTTATAACAACATATTTAGCGGTGTTTATTGGGGTATCTTTCTATAAGGCTATGAAAATTACTGGGGCTCCCAGTAATGAACAAAGACCAGAACAAATTTTTCTGAGCAGCTGTTTCTTTATTCACCAATAGGAGGAGTCTATCCATACCTAAAAGTTTGTATTTAATTATCTTGACAATTTTTTTATTTAACCTGTAAAACCAGATTGTAGCAATTAACCATTTATTTGTAACCAATAAAATATATATATACTTTTGGAGTCATTGAGTGTAGACAGAAATATGCATTACAATCAAAATTAATCTTTGAGATCATTTGATCAGCTAGCAATCTGGGACAAAGGGAAGGCATGCCTTTAATAATATTTATCAAAAATGCAGTTGGACAAATACAAACAAACAATTGGACAGACACTATGAAACTAGAGTGCACTCAAATATATTTGGCGAATTGAATTATTAATATCTCTTTTAATTAAGACTAGTCAAAATTTTTGTAGGTCAACTAACAGAGATCACTTGTAATTAGAATCAGCTAGAGTAAAAGCACTTTATAGCATAATCTTGTATTATAGTTATTGTCAGAAGTCTAAGCAGAAAGTAGAGAGGTCAAGTTAATCTTATAATTACAATTTAAGAATTTGCAGTGTAAAAGAAATGTTTTAAATACATCAAGTAAACATCTGGGAATCCAAACACCAATCAAACATTATTTTAGGTTGAAGATGAAAGGTGCATTTGTTAATAAGCCAGAATTTCTAATTTGTTTTTGTTGTTGTTGTTGCAGGGTTTTTGTTTTTTGTTTTTTGGGTTTTTTTGGGGGGGTACTGCGGATCAAACTCAGGACCTTGTGCTTGCAAGGCAGTTGGCAGAACCACTGAGCTAAATCTCCAGCCCCAAGAATTTATAATTTAATTTGGTTTTGGCAGTTTTTTGTTTGTTTGTTTGTTTTTGTTTTTCTAAGATTCTCCTGCCTGGAAGGACATTGCAGCTGATTTTACTATGGAGCAAACAGTCTGTAGCCAGCACTGGACTGTACCTAGCATTTAGTATTTGGACTCCACTCTTAAGCATTATATTTTGTCTTTGGTCTCTCTATAGGGAAACCAGAGACCCTGGAGAGCACCAACTTTTAAAGATGGAAAAGGAGACAGCCTGGGGGACAGACAATACTTTCTTCCTTCTTCATTGTTGCTCAACAATTCTTTGTCTGTGAACTCAGGTTTTATACATGTCAAGACAGGCAGTCTGTCATCACCAAATTTGTGATCCTTAGTTTACATTTTAACTCCTACAGAAACACCATTGGCATTTCTGCATGTCTCCAGCTTCTGTTTACCAAGTTGCACATCAAAGAGTACTCCTTGGCCCTATACTTATCAAATAGTACTGAGAAAGCGGGATGTCATCATTACTGACCATGCCCACTGTATTGGATTATCTCAAATGACTCAGCTATATTCTTTTTTTTTTTTTACAGCTTTAATTGAGTTTATTGGTACATTTTAGGGATACAGTACAGTTATATTCATTATTGGGATCTTGTACCTCTACATGACAGGTCTTGATTCTCATTTTTTCCCCTTGCCCCTGCCCTCCCTTCACCTCCTCCTCCCTCCCATCTACAATCACTTTATTTCTATCTTTTCATTATCTCACATTTTTTTCTTTTCCCTTTTTACCCTTCCCCTACCCATCCCACCTTCCCTACACCTTTAGCCCCTTTATTCCCATTTCTCAATGTCAGTAATCTTATTACAATCTTCTGTATTATTGCAGATTATTCCCACCAGAGAGACTATTCAGTATTTACACATGTGTGCCTTATTTATTTCACTTAGGAGTATATCTTCAATATGTATCCATTTTCCTATGAATGAATCTATTTTCTCATTCTTTATGGCTGAGTAATATTCCATTTTATAGAAAAACCACTTCTTTATCCAGTTTCCAACTTATAGGCAAATGGGCTGCTTCCAAGTTTTAGCTATTACAAACTGTGCTGCTATAAACATGGATGGGCATACTTCTCTGTGATATGATTCTTTTAGTTCTTTTGGAAAGATCCAGCAGAGGGATGGCTGGGTCAAATGGAACCTCCAGTCCAAGCTCTCTGAGGTATCTACATATTGATTTCCATAGTGGTTGCACCAGTCTGTACTCCCACCAACAATGGAGAAGGGTTCCTTTCTCCTGGCAACCCTGCCAACAATTGTTATTGTGTGATTTCTTGATGGCAGCCAATCTTTGTGGGGTGAGGTGGAATCTCAGTGTTGTTTTCATCTACATCTCTCGAATGACCAGTGATGTGGAACATTTTTTCATATATTTTCTTGCTGCTTTTACTTATTTGTCTGAGAAATTTCTGTTCATTTTAGATGCTCATTTTTGAATTGGCTCTTTATATTTGGGGGGCTGATTGTTTTGAGTCTTTATATATCCTTGATAATAGTCCTTTGTCTGAGGAACAGCTGGTAAACATTTTTTCCCACATTGTAGGTTGTCTCTTAGTTCTGCTGATGGTTTCTTTTGCAGTGTAGAAGCTTTTGAATAAGATGAGATCCCAGTTGATTCTTTCTGCTATTTCCCGTGCTACTGAGGATTTGTTCATAAAGTCTTCCTGTGCCGGTGTCTTCCAGAGTTCTGCCTAACTTACCTTCCAGCAAGTTTAATGTTTCTGTTTTAATATTTAGATCTTTAAACCATTTGGATTTTAATTTAGTGCATGGCTAAAGATAAGGGTCTAATTTTAATCTGTGGCAGGTTGAGATCCAGTTTTTCCAACACCATTTATTAAAGAGGCTATCTTTCCTCCACTGAGGATGGTCAGCTCCTTTGTCAAAGATGAGGTAGCTGACAGCCATTTTCCTACTGTAAACTATACTGTAAACTACTCAGCCATTTCTTGTAAACCATTTCCTCCTTACTCTCTGCAGAGTCATCAGGTCACAGGTTCTCTGAGTTTGACAAGGGTTACTGAGAGAACTAGGGAAATGGGTTTTTCTCTGCCAGTGATGTTTTATAAAGCATTTTCTATCAGCTATTGTAAACTATAATTCCCTTCACCAATTCCCACAATATTTTCTTTGAATTGTTTTAAAACCTTATATTTTATTTTCAAATATTTATGTAGAAAAAAGTAGGGCCTGATGGAATTTCTTGGTAATGTAGCCTGCCAAACAAGTGTTAATAGTAAATAGTGCCAGGAGAGGATTTTATTTTCTTTTGCAGAGTGTTGCTTCCCTCTCTCCTCCAAGGAAGCTGGAGAAGGGAGAGCAAGCAGAGAAGTGGTTAGCTCACACTCCTGTTTGGGAAGGACTGGAGGAGCAAGGAGACAGCAGGTGTGTGGTGGAGAAGTAGTGGGAGGGCTGGATGATTTTAGCCATGGTGAGTGAGAACACTGTGGGGAGCCAGAGAGCACAAGGTGTCAAGAAAGAGGCAGAGGGATGGCAGGGTAGAGGCTGAGCAAGAGTGGGATAGTCCACTGGATCAAAAGTCACAAAGGAGTCTGGGTTGAGGTCTCTGTTGTTGAGGGGAGTCACATGGGCAAGAAGAATTTATGAGGTAGAACAGGACTGACAAAGAGAAGGGTGAGCGAGTAGGTAAATGAAAGCCCATACATAGGGATTCCAGTCCACTTGCCTTGCAATGACAGAAAGTAAGGAGATCCCAAAGAGCATTCAGGTCAAGTGTTCCATATTCTAGCCTTTGGGACCCATTATCTAATCTATATAGAGGCCATGCTTGGTTGCAGTAGAAAATAAGGCATTTAGGCTTGGTGTTACCAGGGAGCCAGAGAGTTTTTATGTTAGCTGAAAGGCATCCCAAAGGGGCGGCACATGAGGGTATGAATTGAGCAGTTCCTATAGTGAAAGGAGGCCAGGTAGTAGGTTTAGTCCTGGACAAGTTCCCTGAAAGAAGGGCAAAGGGGCAAAGTGTCCTTGTCCCCCTCATATGAGAGAGAGAGAGAGAGAGAGAGAGAGAGAGAGAGACTAATCTGAGCATTCACCTAAGAATTGGAGTCCAGTGTGGATGTAAGCTTTAGCAACAGTAAGGATGAAGGCCTCTAGTTGGGTGTTGGGTTGGCAGGGTTGGAAAAAGATGGTCAGGAGGCCAGTCAACCCCGACTAGCATGGGATAATTGCAAAATCACAGTCAGATCCTTCCCAGGTTTCTGCACCAGAAATAAGAGGATAGGAATTGAGCCAGAGACACAAAAACCTGAAAGTAGGCTTTTATTAGGGGGACAGGGTGTAGAGGATAATGGCTAGAGCAGCAGGGCAGGGGCTAGCTGGCTGAGGTGTATATGGGCAACAGGTTATATGGTGGGGGTGGACATAGTGGAGGCACATGTTTGGCTGTAGCCAGCAGTGATGTTTAAATCCATTGGCAAGTTTCAGTTTCCTGGTGGTAAGGACTAGAGCTTTGTGGCAGGAAAGTTGGATCTTTGTTTCCCCAGAGTGATTTATTATCTGCAGGGAAACAGCCATTTAGGATGTGGGGTTAGGGATATTTTATCTAGTAGGGAACTGTATCAGAAAATAGAGAACAACATACATTAAGAGGTGTGTATTCTTTAACTTTATTAACAATCTGTCCTTCTGAAGAGAAAATAGAAACACTGAGGTAATATTTTGGGACAAGAATAAATCTAAATTGTGAAAAACTAAAAATAAGTAAAACCCACCAAATCAGCTTTTCTGAACATCTCTTGTCACAAATCAGTTGTGTGGGTACCTTACATTGACCAAAGCTGTACAGATAAATTATTTTTCTAAAGTGTAGAAGAGGGAGGATTTTGATCCAGTTTAGTGTTTGAAGACAACATCCATAGCCCTCTGCTAAAATAAAGGAGATCATCTCTCCTTATTTTCATAAAGCAAATAGTTCATGCACTTAATCATAACTTGAATCTAAATGTTAATGTGGAAGTTGTTTGGAACTTGTAATACAGGTTAATATGAAAATGATACACCATGTCAAATCTTGCTGGATTCACATTAGCACACATGACAACCTCCATTGGAGTTTGGCAAAACAGAGACTCAAGTCCAGAGAGGCTGATTCAGTATCCCTAGAGTAGAACCTAAGGAAAGCGCATGTTCACAAGCTCCCAGGGTTACTCATCATTCTAGAGTATGATCTGAGGAGCTCTGCTGTATATGATGGCTGATTTCCTATGTCAGCTCCCCTAAGTCTGCTTAAATCATGGGATACAGAAGATTCCAGAAATCTGTCCCTTCCAATTGCAGCTCAATTATGGTTATCCTCAATAAAAACAAAGACACACATTTGTGAACTGGTACATGAAGCAATTGCTCCTCTCACCCACCTTCAGGCAACCATAAGGGAAGGAAGGAAAGAACCTAGTGGTAAGGTTACTGGAGACTGAATCAGCAAAAGAAAAAGGGAGGCAGTGGGGAAGATTAAGAAAGGCAGCTTGGGTGAAGAAAGTGTCAACAGTCTGTCCTCCTTTTCCTTCCAGGTTATTTCCTCTCTTCCTCTCCGCTCTTCTCTTAAAAAGACTGGGCAAGAGAGGGAAGTCTGTGGGATTAGGGCTCCTTCTTGTGACTAGTCTCATCAGGTTCCTTAGCAAAAGGAGAGAATGTGGCTATTAATCACAGTGATACCCTCCCCCACACACATACACATACACACAGCAAATGGAGCAGATCTAGCCAGGATTAGAAACATGAGAGTTAAGGATACTAGCTTTCCAGAGTTGCTATTGTCTCAATGTCAACTCAGCATATCATCTCTTCTGACTATATTTAAATATGCAGCATAGACCCTGCCTAAAGAGGAAAGAGGACTGATATTTACATCATATCTACTAAAAATCAAGACTGATTCTAGGCACATTGCATGAATCATCATTTACCTTCTACCCTCATTTTCACAATTGTGAGCCTACTACAGAAAGAGCAAAAATAAGCTCCCACTCAATGGGAGAATTTAAATTGGTCATCTAACCTCTCCAATCACAGTTTTTCCATTTGTATGTGAAGAAACTCATTGCTATGCTATAGGATTGTAGTGAGAATTAAAATACTTAGGTCATAAATTTAGCTCAGTACTTGGCCTGTAGTTGATGTTTAATAGATGGTAGCTACATAATTATAATTATCATAGTTGTCCTTGTTGTCAAAAATACCAGAGGAGGTGCAAAAGCTAACCAGTTAGTAAGCAATAGAGCCAGCATTCAAGTCTAGGGGTTTAAAAAATAATCTTGTTGTTTCTACCCTAACCTCATCCCTACAAAGTCATCCAAATCCCAGTAATAATTTGTATCAACTATTAGCTGGTTAGAAATAGAGAATTATGGATTCCACCCAAACTAACAGAATTAGATCTATATTTTAAAATAAATAGAATTAGAATGTACATTTCAACAAAGAGCTCCAGGTGGTTGCTTTGCATATTAAAGATTGTCAAACACAATTCATTTATGTGCTTTGCTTGGTTAAATTGAGGTGAAAATTCATCACATGACTCAGCCATGTCTAGAATACATTTACATATTTACTTATTTGCTTATAGTGGAATCTCCACTACCTGGGAAAAATGGTAGAGGCTAAACAAAATATCCACTGAATACATCTAAGGCAAAATCCGGTGGTATGTTTTAGCAATATTTTTAATATTGAAGCACATAAAATGTGTTTTTAATATTTTTGGATTCTTCCATAGGCATAATTCATTATGAATCCAGGTCTAGATGATGTTCCTCATTGTAGCACTTCAAACACTGGAAGAGAAAGAACTGGTTATTCTGGTTGCCCTTGAATGCATACTAATCTGTTCAGAACCTTAGAAACCCAAAGTAACTCAAATATTAATTACACCCTTTTCAGGACTCTTGGTTATTATTGCTAACATCCAGTTTTTCTGTTGATAGAGAAGAAATTTTTTAAAGTGTATTTTAGTTTTAGATACAATACCTTTGTATTCAGAAAGCTCTTCCTTATGCAAATATTCTAAAATAATTTACCTACATTTTTTTCAGATTTTATATTCTTTGATATTTAAATCCTTAATTCACTTGGAATATCTTTTATTTAGAATGAGGGAGGTACTTAGCTTCAGTTTGTTCCAAATATTTTGTTAACTGTTCTAATGCCATCTGTGAAGTACTCTATCTTTTATGCACACATCTTAAGTTTTTACTGTGTTCTAGTCTTAGCTCTTGAAATGCACTTTTATAGTGAAAGATTTTATAGTGAAAGATTTCTACCTTTGGAAAAGCTAGAAATTATGTGGTGTAATATATTTGGTAATATTTTATTTAGTCTTCATGTGTCACATTTTATCCTTTTGTTTTTAATATTAGCATTATTCTATCATGTCAGATGCATTAAAAATTCATTATTTGTATACTTGGTAATAATAGTTGAGACAGCATAAGAATTGTCTGATTTTGATAATTTCATTGAACTCTATAATTCGTTTAAGGATGATGATGCCCTTTTCACTGAGCTATCTTTTCTGCCTTTTACATTTCTTTTAAGTTCTATTCGATTTTTTTTATTGCTTCTGGAGCTAATGTTGATCATTTATATTTAAAAATAAAGTTTTCTACTTCATTCCAAAGCATCTTTAAGACTAGTGTGTATCAAAAATCTCCAAGAATAAAACATAAAGGGTTTCTTAACTTTTCTGTCCATAAAAACTTTGTTAATTCACCTTTTGTTGAACTACAGTTCTAAATTACATGGTTTTGGAAATGTTACCATAATGTCTTAAAGCATTCCTTTAAATTTGTTTTAAAAACTAAAAATCGAAATTTCATTTGATCCAGCTATTCCCCTTGTTGGTATCTTCCTGAAAGACATAATATTACAGTGACACATGCATTTCCATATTTATAGCAGCAAAAGTCATAATAGCTGAATCTTGGGAGAGGTTTAGGTGTCCATTAAAAGATGAATGAGTAAAGAAAATGTATTCATACACAGTGGAGTACTATCTTGCCATAAAGAAGGATACATTTTAGTCATTTGTAGGAAAATGGATGCATCTGAGACAATAATTAATAAAAATGAGGGTAGGAGGTAAATGATGATGCATGCAATGTGCCTAGAACCAGTCTTGATTTTTAGTAGATATGAAGTAAATATCAGTCCTCTTTCCTCTTTAGGCAGTGTCTATGTTATATATTTAAATATAGTCAGAAGAGATGATATGCTGAGTTGACTTTGAGAAAAATGTAAGTAAAATAAAGCAGACACTCACTCTAAAATGTCACATGATTTCGCTTGTATGGGAAGCCCAAACTGTAAATAAGTCAAAGAGCAAATTAAAAGGTGCATAATAAGAAATAGTGAGGTAGATCATTTTCAAAGTAAAAGATGACCAAGAGATGGAGAGAGGAGAGAGGAAGAGCAGATGGGGTAATAAAAATAATTAAGGTGTGTTATGTACATGTTCCAATGCCCCACAATGAATACATTCCAGTCCTACAGCAAACGTACTACGAAACAATTAAAAATATATTTTAAAAAATTCTCTGTATACAAAGAGCATTTCTTTTCTTATTCTGAATCCTATTTTTTGTTTTTTCTATTTATTTTATGAAATTATTTTACCCAAATCACTAGCATTTAAAATACATATTAATTCTTCTGTTTTTCTAAGGCTTTTTTCTTTAAAAGTATCAATTCTTATGTTGTCTACAAATGTAGATATCACGGACAATCAGTTTGTAGAGTTAATTGTTCAAATGGAAGAGAATTTCTTTTGTCTCTTTCTATTTTATAGAAGAGACAGAACTGTACACTCTCTGTATATATTTTTATTGTATAATGCTATAAACAGTAATATTGTCTTATGAACCACATTTAGGCTGAATTATAAACTGTATCTTTATTTCAATATGTATGCCCATTCTTATCCTTAGTTTCCTTATTATAAAATATGTGGAACTTTATCCCCATACTGTAAGGTTTCAGGTATTTGGTGCTGTGAACCAAATATCATGATGAGGAGTTAAATATTATATATTTATCCTCGATTTGCCAGTTCTGTAAGCATGTTGTAGCTTCTTTGAATTTCAGTTTCCTCATCTATGAAATGGAGATTACAATATCTATCATGGAGAATTTGGGTGAAAAATTAATGTCAATGGCCTACCTGTATCTGGACCCTCTTCTCAAACTTAGTGTATATGCTGCTCAAGTGAGCACTCTCTTCTTAAATTTAAAGCAGAGCGTGAAAGAGATCTTTAGGCAATGTAGAATGTGATTTCACTTTATAATGTGGTAAAGCATGTTTTAGCCCATACATAAATATTTTTTATTGAGTTTATTGGTACTTTTTAAGTGTCAGTACAGTTACATTCATCATTGAGTTCTTGTACCTCTACATGACAGGTCTTGGGTCTCATTTTACCCCATACCTCTGCCCTCCCTTCACCCCCTCAACCCTTGCCTATTTACAAAGACTTTGTTTCCATGTTTTCCTTTTCTCCTATTTTTCCCTTATTTCCTTTCCCCTACCTTTCCCACTTCTCCTACACCTTTAGCCCTTTACTTCCTATTTCACATTATCAGTTATACAATTTAAATCATATTCACACTTTTAGCTTTTCACACCAGAGAAGCTATTCGGTATTTACACATGAGTGACTTATTTATTTCACTTAAGAGTATGGCCTCAATCCCCATCCTTTCTCATTCTTTATGGCTGAGTAGTACTCCATTTTATAGAAAAATCACATCTTTATCTAGTCTCCAACTGATGGGCAATTGGGCTGTTTCCAAGTTTTAGCTATTACGAACTGTGCCTCTATAAACATGGGTGTGCATATATCATTGTGGTGTGATTCTTTTAATTCTTTGGAAAGATACCTAGCAGAGGGATAGCTGGGTCAAATGGAACCACTTTAATACTAGTTCTATGAGCTAACTCCGTATTGATTTCCACAGTGATTGCAAGAGTAGCCATTCTCACCAACAACGGAGAAGAGTTCCTTTCTCCCACAACCCATCAACATTTGTTATTGGTTGATTTCTTGATAGCAACCATTCTTTCTGGGGTGAAGTAGAATCTCACTGGTGTTTTCATCAGCATCTCTCGAATGACCAGTAAGGTGGAGCATTTTTTCATATATTTAATTGTTGCTTTTACTTCTTTGAGAGATATCTGTTCATTTCAGATGCCCATTTTTGAATTTGATCTTCATACTTGGAGGCCTGATTTTTTTCAGTTCTTTAAATATTCTAGATAATAGTCCTTTGTCTGAGAAATAATTGGTAGAATTTTTTTCCCACATTGTAGGTTGTCTCTTAGCTCTGTTGGTGGTTTCTTTTTCAGTGCAGAAGCTTTGTAATGAGATCCCAGTTGTTGATTCTTTGTGCTACTTCCTGTGCTACTGAGGATTTGTTCATGAATTCTTTTTCTATGCCAAGGTCTTTGAGAGTTCTGCCTAACTTACCTTCCAGAAGTTTGGTGTTTCCATTTGAATATTTAGATCTTTAATCTACTTGAATTTTAGTTTAGTAAATTTTAGTTTTGGTTAAAGATAAGGGTCTAGTTTTAACCTCTAAGTGGTTGAAATACGGTTTTTCTAGCACCATTTATTAAAGAGGCCATCTTTCCTTCAATGAGGATAGTTGGCTCCTTTGCCAAAGATGAGGTAGTTGAGTGCATCAGAGTTGTTTCAGCATCTTCCAATCTATTCCACAGATCCATGGGTGTTTTTCTTTGTTAGTACCATGTTTTTTTTTTTAATTCAGTGGCTTTGTATGATAGTTTCAATTTGGGATTATGATACCCCCTTTCATGTCTCTGTTGCCTAGAATTGCTTTGCTATTCTTGGTCTCTTCTGGTTCCAAATGAATTTTTGGATTATTTTCTCTAGCTCTGTGAAATATACTGTTGGAACTTCAATTGGTGTTGCATTGAATCTGTATAGCAGTTTTGGAAATAT
Source organism: Fukomys damarensis (assembly GCF_012274545.1). NCBI lineage: Eukaryota > Metazoa > Chordata > Mammalia > Rodentia > Bathyergidae > Fukomys > Fukomys damarensis. Next base: position 38,066,647 of record NW_022900932.1, read on the forward strand.
GGCCATTTTCACTATGTTGATTCTTCCTACCCAGGAGCAGGGGATAGCTTTCCATTTTCTTTTATCTTCTTTGATCTTTTTTCAGAGGGCTGTACTTTTCAGTGTAGAGGTCTTTTGCCTCTTTCATTAGATTGATTCCTAGATACTTCATTTTTTGCAATTGTTTCCCTAATTTCTCTCTCAGTGAGGCTGTTATTTGTGTAAAAGGCTATTGATTTTTGAGTATTGACTTTGTATCCCACTACTCTACTAAATCTGTCAATTAAGTCTAGGAGTCTTTTGGTGGAGTTTTTTTTGGGGAGTCTTCAATGTAGATCATCACATCATTAGCAAATACTGACAGTTCAACTTCTTCCTTTCCTGTCTTTATTGCTTTGATTTATTTGTTATATCTAATTTCTGTGGCTAATTTTTTCAGGACTGTATTGAACAGGAGTGGTGGTAGTGGACATTCTTGTCTTATTCCTGATTTTGGTGTGAAGATTTTCAGATTTTGACCTCTTAGTATGATGCTGGCTGTTGGTTTTTCATGGATAGCCTTTATCAAGTTGAGATAAAAACCATCTATTCCAATTTTCAGCAGGGTTTTTTATCATGAATGGGTGTTGAATTTTGTTAAATGCTTTTTTTGCATCTATTGAGAGGATCATGAGGTTTTTGTCTTTGACTCTTCTAATATACTATATTACATTTATTGATTTATGTATGTTTAACCATCTTTGCATCCCTGGGATAAATCTGATTTGGTCAGGGTATATGATCTTCTTGGTGACACTCTGTATTCTGTCTTTCAGTATCTTACTCAGGATTTTTGCATCTATGTTCATAAGGAGATCATCCTGTAATTCTCTTTTTTGGCTGGATCTTTCCATGGTTTTGGAATGAAAGTAACATTTGCTTCCAGGAAAGAAGTTGGAAATATTACTTCCCTTTCAATTTCACTGAAAAATTCAAAGAGTAGAGTCAGTAGTTCTCTAAATGTCTTGTAGAATTCAACAGGGAAGCCATCAGGACCCAGGCTTTTCTTACTTGGTAAATTTTTAATTACATTTTCAATTTCACTAATTGTAATTAGAGTGTTTACAATTTTTTTCTTCTCCATTCAACTTTGGTAATTCAAAAATATCTAGAAATCTGTCCGTTTCTTCTCTGTTTTCCATTTTATCTCTTGTGAGGCAGGCAGCAGAACTACTGAGCTAAATCCTCAGCCTCCATTTTATCTCTTGAAGTAGGCATTGATGATCCTCTGGATTTCTGATGGATCAGTTGTGACTTCAGCTTTTTCATTCCTAATTGCACAGATTTGAGCCTTTTCTTTCCTTTTTTTGATGAAGTTGGCTAAAGGTTTATCAATTTTATTTATTCTTTTGAAAAACCAACTCTTCAATTCATTGATTTTTAAAACTCATTCTCTTAGTTTCCATTGCATTGATATCTGCTGTGATCTTTATAATTTCCTTCCTTGTATGAGTTTTGTGCTTTTCTTGCTCTTCTTTTTCTAGAAGGTTGAGATTTATCATTAGGTTGTTTATTTGAGCTTGCTTTGTTTTCCTAGTGTGGGCATTCACTGGTATGAATTTTCCATGTGGAACTGCTTTTATTGTGTCCCATAGATTCCTGTATGTTTTATTGGCATTTTCATTTATTTGTAAAAACTGACTTATTTCTTCTTTAATTTCCTCTGTGACCCATTAATTGTTCAGGAGAGTGTTGTTCAATCTCCCTGTGTTTGTGAGGTTCTTATAATTTCTTATGCTATTCTTATGCTATCTCCAGCTTAATTGCACTATGGTCTGCTAATATACATGGGATAACTTCAATTCCTTTGCATTTATTTAAACATGTTCTATGAGCTAGTATGTAGTCTATTTTTGAGAATGACCCATTTGTAGCCAAAAAGAATGTATATTCTGATTTTGTTGAGTGGAATACTCTGTAGATGTCTATTAAGTCCATTTGCTCAAAAGCTTGGTTCACTTCTGTTATTTCATTGTTGATTTTTTTGTCCAGATGATCTGTCTCTTTGTGATAATGGGGTATTTAAGTCTCCCACTACATAGGGTGATCACACAAACTCTAGGAAACTGTTGTAGACAAGAGGGAAAGAAAGAGAGCAAGAACAAAGACAAGAATAGAACAATTTAACAGTAACAGGGAAGCTATATATTACACTCACTTTCCTTTGAAACTTATGAAATCAAGCAAGGAAAAAGAGAGAAGAAAAGATAAAGAAAGATGAAATTCAAATTAGAGCAGGAACAGGAACAAAAAAGGGAAATGAAGAATATCATGGGGGGAGCAAGAGACTGAATGGGAAAAATAAAGAAAAAAGGAACAACTTGCAGAATGGGAAAAATAAAATTTAAAAAGTAAAAATTACAAACAAGAGGAAAAGAAAGTGTAGCAGCATGAGCAGGAGTCCCAAGAGCACAGGGGAGGGGGGTATGCTGCAGAGGCACTTATGCGGCTGGGCGGTCCTCACCAGTCTGCTCTGATGAAGGCCTAGGGAGCTGTAGGTGGGGGAGCAGTGAGTTCCCTGCATGGCTGGGCAGTCCTCACCAGTCTACTCGGATCCTTAAATCTTAATCATAAAGCAAATTCTTAAAAAGTTTTTATAGACCTGACATTATAATACACTGACTTTTGTTAATTTCAAAGTGCATTGTAAAAGTATTTCTGTGTCTCTGTACTTACAATTGATGATGTTAAATACAATTGGCATTGTTTTTCTTTTTAGGGAGTATATAATAGAATGATACATTTTATAAATAAAGACATTTTAGAGTCAATAATATATTATGACATCTTCCTCAGTCTTTTCCTATTCAATTAACACTCTCTTCCTAGGAAAATTCATATAGTTTAATAAATACTTAATTACTACACTTATTAACAAAAGGAATAAGTTCTGTTTGTTTTGTTTGTGGGCATTGATTCCCTCTGACCCATAGTACCCATTTTAGTGTTCAAGATGTCATCCCATATACACAACATAATTTCCAAAAAGTTCTCAAAGCACAAAAACCCTAGAGATCTTAAACCTCAAACATAGATAGCATAGGTTCCTATGACATATCTATAAAAATGAAAAGCTCAGGAGAAGGTACTTGATTAACTGGAACAAGAAAGATCATTACACACATATAGGCATTTAACCTCCAAGTTTCTTGGCCACACTTAAGGGCACAGTTTTAAAATGTGTACAGGCTGGTGGCCCAGATGAATTCAATTTTAAATAGTGCATCCCCTTGAAGACTCAGCCAACACCTGGAAGAGAAGCCATGGGGTAAATACACTGTCTGCAGTTTAGGCAACAGGAGGCAATTAAAGATTTGTTGTTTTTTCCTTTGCTCCACTTGCTCCACCAAATACCTTGGAGGTCACAGAAACTTTGATAAAACACCCACCCTCTAGCCTATAAGTCAGGAGGAGGTGTAGAAGAGAAACCCTGCCCTTGAAGTTACCACAAAAATAGGAGAAGGGAAGGCACTTTTGCCCTTCCATTTTGTGATCTAAGAGTACAGAAATAATTTGAAAGATGACCCCAAATCACAATTCAGTGCAGAAGTAAATACATAAACAGAAGATAAATAGATTTCTTTTCAATGATTGGAGAAGAGACAGCTCAATGGCAGAGACATTTACTACATCACATTTAGCAAAATACATAAGGAAATGAGTGCTCTTGGCACTGGTGAAGGGAGCACAGAGCCTATTCCAGAATGATCTAGCAACACATAGTTAAGCCGAATAGCTAACTTATCTGTTATACTCCCCTTACTCAAAAAATTCCTACGCCTAGATCCCTAAATGCATGCCATAAAGAAATTCTCCCAAAATCTCACTAAGGGCTGTATGAATTCTGGAGTTTGTAAGGGTGGAGAATTTGAAGAGGGGGTGTGATAATGATACTGCAATGTCCTATAGTGGTGAAGAATGAAACCACAGATAGAGGAGGTAGGGTGTAAATACATTTATTTAAAAAAATAATACAAAGGCAAGGAAATAGACCTCCCACTAGCAGGGAGGGGTTCCTGAGTAGGATTTCCGTGGAAGTTTTTGTTCTAGGGGTTTTAAGAGGCTTGGAATAGAGCCTGGGCCATTATGTAAGCAATATAATCTCTAATGTATGTATTTTTTTTTACAGTTCACTCTGTGCAGTGTTCATACAGTGCCCCTACAGGGTCCATATGTCCTTGTATTGATGGCCCACTTGATCATGCTCTGGGCAAGTCCCAAACAGTTAAAGTACACCTGGCAGATGTTTTTGTAAGAACCCTGAATAGTGGTGACTCAGAAGACTCTATTGTGGACTTCCCAATTCCATTTTTGGGCCACTGTTCTTGCTGCCTAATAGAATCCTAACTCCCATTTTACTTATTCTTGTTACAATAGTTAAAAGGTGGATATTGTGGAATTCAATGCCATAGTGCTAAATAACAAAGCACATAATATAATGCAATGGGCTATATTTTTAGGACAGGACCCAGTGGCGCCAGTCCTGCTCAAAAGCATGATGTAGAGTAAGGAAAGTGGAAAACACAATAGAACTTATTGTAAAGTAGCATATTATATGCTTTAAAATGATAAAATGGAGACTGCATTAAAGTGGGGATCAGAGATAAGTGTCAAAACTAAATTAAATAAGAATAAACCAAATAAAGGGTTTTATGTAGACAAATAATTCATTCAGTATGAATGTATTTCAAAGTACTTTTATGATAATGGATTTTCAATGCATGCAATGCAGAAAATTTAAGGTGAAATAGTATAGATCAACTACGTAATACTCAAAATTTCCATCTTTCCCTTTATTTTGACCAGGAATATCTGTATTTTCTACAGTAGACTACATTCTAGTTGCTTAGGTATATAGTAATCCCCCTTTATCTTTAGAAGATACATACCAAGACCTCCAGTAGAAGCCTGAAGTTTGACTAAAATATACCTATCTTTATGTGCATATGTAGAATAAAATTTAAAACTGTTTATGGATAGTGCACTTTTTTAATCCCAGTATTCTGGGAAGTGGAGACAGGAGAATTGCAAGTTGAAGAACAACCTGGTCAACCTAGTGATCTACCAAAGCACTGTCTCAAAATAAAAATAAGAAATAAATAAATAGATAAATAGTTAAATAAATAGGTTTAATTTTTAAATTAGGCACATTAAGGAATTACCAGTAATATCTAATAGTGAATTAGCACAATTATTAGAATATAATGTTTAACAGTCATGTAAATATGATCTCTTCTCTTTCCTTCTTAAAGTATTCCATTGCACTTTCACTCCTTTAGTTGACTGAATCATTTTATGGCTTCTCTTGGACATATACAAATTTCCAGCATCATTACTGTTATGGAGCCATTATGGAGTAAAACAAGTATTACTTGAATATAAGCACTGTGATACCATGATGGCTGATTCAATGCCTGAGACAGCTAAGTGACTAGCAGACCAACAGAATATACACTGTGGATTTGCTGGACAAAAGAATAATTCACATCACAGTGGAACAGATCTAGATAACCTGAGAGCACATTGTGCCATTCAGATTGGCACACAATGTAAAACTTATGAATTCCTTACTTTTAGAACTTTCCATTTAATATTTTCAGACTGCGATTGACTGTCCAGAATTGAAACTATGAAGGTGAAATTTCAGACAAGGGTAAACTATTGTATTGCTAATACATGAGCTATCTTTAGTCATTTCATTTTCAGAGATTCAAAATGGCATGTTATTAGAACATACTACTTTGTAATAAAATTGTATTTAAAAATACAGTATGTAAGCCAGGCATAGTGAAACAGGTCTGCAATTTTAGCACTCTGGTAGGCTGAAACAAGAAAATCATAAGATTGAGCTCAGCCTGGGCAGTTTAGTGACTTAGTAGGACCCTATCTCAAAATATAAATAAATAAATAAACAAACAAACAAATAAATAAAAAGAACTGGGGATGTAGCTCAGTATAAAGGTCCTGGGTTCAATCCCTGTAATACACACACACACACACACACACACACACACACACACACACACACACACACACACACACACACACATGCGCGCACGCACACTCACACACACACTCAAGGAATCGAGTGGGGATGTAGCTCAGTGATGGAGGGCTTTCCTAGCAGGTGTAAGACACTGAGTTCTAGCTCTAGTCCTAGAAAAAAATAACAATATAAAACTTTTTTAGCAAGTCAAATGAAAATATGCACCAATTTAATTAAATGGCTGAAACTAGCAAGCAAAGCAAAACCAGTTTCAACTACAATTTCTAATCAGACTGACTGCAGTGTAACTGCCAATTGATACAATCCAAAAACACTTGAAAATACTTAAACCTTCCTCATGCCACCAAGTCCTTCCTTCCTTCTTGGCTAAAGCTCAGCTTCTGAATCAGGTGTATTTGCAGTCCTCTTTTATGATCTGTGTGCTTGTAGACATGTCTGGACCAAAGAAGAAAATTCAGAAATTCCTTCAGGAATATTCTTTCTCTGCAGATGATTGAGAAACATGCAAAATAGTAGTTGTGAATCATTTTTGATTTAGTGTACCCAAATAAGATCTATACCTTTTCAATTTTTATAATACAAGAAGACTTTACTGCAAATAGAAATGTATATAGTTCTAATGTTTCTTACAGGTTCTCTAATAATAAAAAAAAGTCTATCCAATAGATATAGCTTATATGACATGAAAGTAAAAAGTCTGTTTAGAGAGTAGAAAAAACTTCTTTGTTTTGTTTTGCCGGACTCTAACTAAAGATCTGGAATATGACACTCTCTAAGAGAAACAAAATTGTGTACTGTATGTTCTACCACCCAATGTAGAAATTAAAGTGGGCAAACTGAAGCAGTAGCTGGGATGGAGTAATAGCATTAGAGGTACTGGCAAGTGGATGGAGAGGGGAATTAGACATTTTACAGAGATGCTTATAAGATGGTCTCATTGTAGCAATCCTTTGGTATAGAATCCTTTTCTGAGTGCAGTCTATTCTACTGAGAAACTCTCAATTCATTTGATCCTGAAGGCAGAGAACTTGAGGACCAGTGTAGCAGGAGCAAGAATTTTAGTTTTATTATCACTCTCTTTTTCATCACTAAGAACTTACCTAACAAGATTGTCTGGCAGCATCCATCATATTTGAAGCCATGATTAATCTGCCCTCAGTTGAGAAATTTCTGATTACAACACCATCTGAACCATTTAGAGGAAAGCATGTTTCACTGATAGAAACTTCTGGAAGGAGCTGGACCCAGTCTGAAGCTCTCTGAATGTGAAGACACCCCACCAAAGAGCCAAGAGATCTGGTAATAACTTAATCTATTTGAAGGGGCTGATTCATGTTACATCTATGAGGCTTGGGAAGTCTGTGAGGTGTAGAACCTTAAATGTTAGGGAGGCATGTGTTGAGTCTCTCAAATTAAGCAAGAAATGGAGACTATATGATAGCCACCAAGGTAAGTGAAGTGGCACCGCAAGGCTTTGTAGGCATTTTTGGATGAGCTTCCCCTTTCAGAAAGCATTTCAAAAGCAATAGAAAACAAATATATTTATATCACAATGAGAGGAGGCATCACAAGCTGATACCTGGGAAAAACTAGCAATAGATATCTAGATTTTCTTTTGCGTTATGCTTGTAAGGGTTTGGATAATGTTTTTAAAACTGGTGGGTTTTTTTTTAAACACTGGGGATTGAAGCCAGGACCTTTGCACTGAGCTACACCCCCAACCTTTTTTCATTTTTTATTTTGAAACAGAGTCTCACTAAGTTGCTAAATTGCCCGGGCTGGGATTACAGGCGTGTGTCACCATGCCCAGTTCTGTTTAGCATCTTTAAATAGCTCTTTATTGTCTTGTTCCACGGCCTTGAATTTGAACATTCTTTATTATAACCATAGCCATCTGCAGAAAAATGTGATGCCCAGGGATTGATAAAAGTTACACCCCTGCTTAGGAAATTATGAACCTCCTCTGATCATTTATGAAGGACATGTCACATTCTTCTTTTCTGCCACTTTGTAAGACGTAGACTTACTGGGTGAGAGGTGAAAAGTGTTTCATGTTAATGGAAGTGACAGTTAAGAGTGACAGTCTCCTTTGACCCTCTTAGTTGCAGACCTGCATTTGAAGCTGTGAGCATGAGTCAGTGTGAACAACTAATACACTTTCTAGAATACCCTTCCTTTCTAGATATAGAAAGATCAGGGTTGTTCATTAGTTCTATACATTAAAACCAGTTTTTAAAATAAATATTAGTAAGACAACTGTTCTTATCAGACATTCTTCATCTGTGAAAAAAGAAATCCGTTAAAAAATTATAGATCCTTTTGCACACTTAGTACTTTAAGCTAGAAATATGACAATGTGGAACCAAACTGGAGGGTATAAATATAGTGTTCAAAACTTGCCATTTTAGCCTGATATGACTTCTGCTACCTCTAAGACTTATTTATTTACCTCTCGGCCTATCAAAGTTGCCTACCTCTTTTGATCCAAAAATGAAATTTGTAGGCCTAGAATCCTATTGTATACAAAATTTCCGTCAATCCCTATTAGTAATCTCCTTACTTTTCCTGATTCTTTGCCTTTCCATCTATAAGTGGAAGAATACAAGGAGGCAATTTAGATAGATATTCTGATTAACTGTGCTACTTGTATCAAGTCTGAGTTATTCGCTTTAAATAAAAGATTAGAATATAAGCTCATCATGAGACACAGAGATGGGTTCAAGACAGTACCTACATTTTTTTATATATTTAGTTAGTTTTAGATTGAAAAATGACATAGAAAATAGAAAAATATTGCATATGGCAAAACATTCTAATTGCTAGGCAACAATCTTCTGGCAAACCCAATTATTTGTACATGCACATCCAAAGTGAGTACAAACCCAATCATGTGAATCACTTCCAAAAAGCCAGTAATACACAAAAGCTGAGGAACTACTGAAATGTTTATTACAAGGTGAAAATTCTAAACTTGAGGAGCTATACCAAGACACCAAGGACTTTTAGTTAGTTTAGATTTATACGTAATTATTTCTAAATGTCATGCCCTATATTTTCATTATCAAAGCAATTTAAGCTAATAAAGTCATTGAGGAAAACATAGACTCAAAAGGTAAATTAGAGGAAGAGAAAAGGATTTTATTTCCAGGAACCAGATATACATCACTATGGAGTAATCCTTCCAGTCTAACAATGACAATGAATTGTTTATTTATTTGGGGAATTTAAAAAATGATTTTTTTTTTTTGTACCAGGGATTGAACTCGGGACCTTGTGCATGCAAGGCAGGTGGAGGCACCACTGAGCTAAATCCCTGGCCCTAAAAAATGAAATGTTAAAAATATTCATAAAATTTCTATAAAATTGCTTTTGCTCTTCTAACTATAAACAAATTTTGCAAAAGTCTATAACTCCTTGCCAATTTTTAGGTAATAAACACATATACAATTTCTGTTATAATTTTGAATATTTGCTAAGCATAAATTTTATAGTGCATTAAGTATTGGCAGCTTAAAATAAAATTATTGAACTCTTTTTCAATGAATCCAGTAGAATAATAATGTAATATCAAAGATCACTTGTTGAAAAAAATCCCTTATTTAACAGATTAAACTTGTATATCTTTAATTTTCTACATGAATTCATATTTTCACTCTATTTTATTTTTATTTTTTTTTCAACTTTTCTTTTTTTCAGCTTTAATTGAGTTTATTGGTACATTTTAGGGATACAGTACAGTTATATTCATTGTTGGGATCTTGTACCTCTACATGACAAGTCTTGATTCTCATTTTTTCCACTTACCTCTGCCCTCCCTTCACCCCCTCCTCCCCTCCCCATCTACAAACACTTTATTTTCATCTTTTCATTCTCTCACATTTTTTTCTTTTCCCTTTTTGCTCTTCCCCTACCCATCCCACCTTCCCTACACCTTTAGCTCCTTTCTTCCCATTTCTAAATGTCAGTAATCTTATTAGAATCTTATGCATTGTTGCAGATTATTCACACCAGGGAAAATATTCGGTACTTACACATGTGTGACTTATTTATTTCACTTAGGAGTATATCTTCAATATGTATCCATTTTCCTAATAATGAATCTATTTTCTCATTCTTTATGGCTGAGTAGTATTCCATTTTATAGAAAAACCACATCTTCTTTATCCAGTTTCCAACCGATGGGCAAATGGGCTGTTTCCAAGATTTAGCTATTACAAACTGTGCCACTATAAACATGGGTGCACATACTTCTCTGTGATATGATTCTTTTAGTTCTCTTAGAAAGATACCC
>NW_022900932.1:38077479-38079517 GCF_012274545.1 Fukomys damarensis
GAGGATTTGTTCATAAAGTCTTTTCCTCTACCAATGTCTTCCAGAGTTCTGCCTAACTTACCTTCCAGCAAGTTTAATGTTTCTGTTTTAATATTTAGATCTTTAATCCATTTGGATTTTAATTTAGTGCATGGCGAAAGATAAGGGTCTAATTTTAATCTGTGGCAGGTTGACATCCAGTTTTTCCAACACCATTTATTAAAGAGGCTATCTTTCCTCCACTGAGGATGGTCAGCTCCTTTGTCAAAGATGAGGTAGCTGAGTACATCTGCATTTGTTTTTGTGTCTTCCAGTCTGTTCCACTGATCCTCAGGCCTATTTCTTTGCCAGTACCATGCTGTTTTTATCACAGTGGCTTTTTATATATCCTTAGAAATTATATCCTAATATAAAGGTATTAGTATAAGTCTTTTATTGGTTAATTGGTATTTATCTGTAAAATATGCATATACATTGGAATTTAAATATTTTTGTTTCTTGAGACCATAAAATTTCATTTTCATTTAATTTTTAAATGGTTTTTCATTTAATTTTACAGCATATAGTTAAAGAATCACAAATGTGTTTGAAGTTTAATGAATAAAGATTAAACATTGAAAGTCAAATTTTACTAGCAATGTATCTTCTCTCTAATTCATGCACCCACTGATGATTTTATATTGCCATGAGGCAAAATTTATTATTAATCATTTCCATTTTTTAGTAATATATGTGCTCAGAAATTATGTTTGCATTATACCATTCAGATCTTTCAATTTTTTCTGAAATTCTATCTTGCAAATTACATAATGATACATCAAAAAGAACTATTTTTGTGATCTATCTGCTAGGAGTAAAGTAGATCTTTTTCATTTTTTTATAGGAAAGAAATATAAATTATCTGATTTGCAGAGGTTGTCTTTACAAAAATTGTTACTTTATTAGAGTCATTTCCTTTCCCTGTGTCAATATTATCAACCATTTCTTTGTGAGGGAGCCCCAGCTGTTTTTATATCCTAGGACAGTTCAAGATGGTGAGACCCACTGAACCTGACACTGGTAGGCACTTCCAGTACTAGCTTTTTCCAGGACTAACTAGGCGACAAAGGTTAAGATGGCAAAAATCCCCTTATGGATGGGACTTTTGATTTAAACAAACTTCCCCTAGAGCTTAGCATAGTTGGACAAAAAGAAGGCTGCTTAGTAGCTTTTGTCTTGGAGTCCTCAGGCTTTTCAGAGTGGCTGCTGAATGCAACTTGTCAATTTCTAGCCCTGGTGGCAGAGACCAGAGAGCCAGTTCTCATATGGCCACAGAGCCAAGCTCTCAGGACAAAAACACAAGACAAAGTGGGATCTCATCCATTTTTGTAGTGTGACTGCCACTACAGTTTGTTTCACTAGACTCTGGTCTGGTTAGAACTGTGAATTCTATGAGTTTAGCTTGAACATTGAACAACAGGCTTAAAAAGGTCTATGCCTGTGTTTTTGCCCCATGATTCTCATCCTTCTGACAAATGACATAAAGAAAAAGGAAAACAAATAGCTCTTGGAAGAAAGGAATCAGAAAATAAGAGCACTCATACAAAAAATAATCCCCAAAGTCATTATATTTAGAAATTAGTTCATGCAAAGATTGTCTTCTGATAATCTGAATTTAAAAAGAAAGGTTAAAGAAGAACTTTACCTTCTATTATTTACTAGGCATTACAAGCATAGATCCAGGAGATGCCTTTCTTTGAAAGAAAAAAATCTTACATTTTCTTTGTCAGATTTTTGGCATTTGCCCCAGAATTTGATCTGCAAAGTAGGGTGTCTCAGCCACCTTAGTTTAGGCACCAGAAACTGTAGGCATTGAAAAGGTGTGATATAGTTCCTTACCTATCATATGGATCATTTCAACATTTCTGTACTAAAATACAGGTTAACAAAGGACAAGCACAACAAACTTGTTCAATTAAAGTTTTAGGTAACATGTGAGCCTTCAGAAGTAAAGAACCCAGGAACCAGGTAAAACTGTCTATTTTTATGCTTGCATTCAACCCAAAAGGGATATATATAT
>NW_022900932.1:38080390-38105147 GCF_012274545.1 Fukomys damarensis
TATACACACACATATAGAAATGTGACTGGACAGAAGCAATGGTGTAACGGTAGTGAACGGAAGAGAGGAAACCCAAGAAGTCCTGTCTGTTCAGTTCTCTTGGCTTCTCTGTTTAGCATCCTTTCCTCCCCAGTACAGTGCAGAACTCTTCTGGAATGAGTCTTCAAGAATAAAGGGAGTGGGGAGACAGGTAAGAAATGAACCGATCAAAAAGGGAATGCTTCTCCAGCTTTCCTGGATCCTGTAGTTCAAGCTTGCCAGAGCTTCATACCTTGGGTTACTGTTTTCTGAGTCCCAGTGCAGTCAATTACTCAAAGAGAAATATTATCATCTCCAATTATGAAACTATATTGTCTTTAGCCCTATCAATTTCATCTCCATATATTCTGTTAGATACTTGCATATACTCCAACAGTTGTTTTATCTTCTCAATGAATTGATTTTTGTGAAATATCCCTGTATCTCTGATAATACTCTTGTTTTGCAACTTACTTTGTCTAATATAAATCTACCAAGTTTTTTTTATTATTACGGTTTGCATGATATACTTCTTTTATATTTCAACCTCTTTCCCTCTATATGTATTTTTTAGTTTTTTATTTTTGGTACTGGAGATCGAACTCAGGACCTTGTGCTTGTGAGACCAGCAGTGACACCACTGAGTTAGATTCCCAGTCCTGAATGTCTTTCCCTTTGTATTTAAAATGCATTGTATTTTGCAAAGATGTACTTGAACTTTGCTTTTTATGTAGCCTAACAATTTCTGTATTTTTACTGGACTATATTGTGCACTAACATTTACAGTTATTGGTACAGTTAAGTTTAAGTCTACCATATTGATTTTTTGCTATTTATTTTCCATTTATATCAAGTTTCTCTTTCCATCCCTCCTCTTTCCTCTTCCTCCTTCTCGCCCCCCTCCTCTTTCTCCATTCTTTATTTCTGGCTTTATTTTCTCTTTTTTTCTTGTCCTTTTATTACTCATTTTCTGCCTTCTTTTAGGACGATCAAATGTATTTATGGAATCACACCTTTATTTTAATAATGGAAATACCTCACAGTTGCAATATTGTACCTTGGTGTCGGATACCTGAAAACAATTAAGTGTATCTTTTATCAGTGAGAGAGCTAGTGTCGTATGAGCGGTGTCATCATAGTTGGAAGTGGACGTTTTCATTATGATTTCTTGAATATTTAACATGATAAAATAATTTTATAAAAATTAATCTGGTAGAAACATATATAAATATTTAATATAAAGGAGGAAAGATTTAGCCAAGAGCCCAGTATAGTGATATAGATAGTAAAGATGAAGATACTAGATTGGAGATACAGCAGTGATAATTGAAAACCTTTTTTAAAAGTTAAAAAAATACATTTTGAACAAAGTTTTGAGAAGGAGTGCATCAGTCAGCTTTCTCATCGCTGAGACACGATACCCAACACCCACAACATCAAGGAAGAGGAGTTTAATTTGGCTCACATTCTCAGGGGATTCAACCCAAAACAGAAACAGCTTGGTGGAAGGAGGTGGTAATGCAAAGCTGCTTAGTTCATGGCAGCCAGAAAGCAGAGCCGGGCCTCAGTGCCAGAGAGGAAGGGGTGGACAGAATACAGAATGCTTTAGGATAAGCTAGAATGGGAGTGGAGACCTGTGGATGTGACCAGCTCTGGGAGTCAAACATAAAGAGTACAGAAGAGGGTGGGTGGCTAGAAGAAAATCCCTGTGATTGTTGGACTTGTCTGTTTCCTCAGATAAGAATACAAGAGAAGCTCTACAGGCACTCAGAACCTCTACTGCGAACGTGGTTATGAATAGTACATTCATTCGGATGTCCCTCTACCACTTTTCGGAGATTTTCATTCAAAGAACATGAAAGGAAAAGTTGGTTTTAATTGTACTGGAATGCATTTAGAAAAACGGCAAAGGCACTTATTTGCTCTTGGTTTTTCCTAACAAGATATACCTGTCTTCCATTCCTGGATTTTAAAATTCTTCTCAACTTATACTGTCATTTTATATTAGCTCTTTGAGACAGCCTTATGAGGCAGGTTGCGCAGGGCTTGTATTTGAACCCTGTGTGTTATCCCAATGGGAAAAGTGTCTTCACTCTTCATCTAGAGCTTTCACTAACCCTACGTACCTAGCTGGGAAAATAATAATGTAATTAGATCTGCAGAATGAAAATAAGGTGCGTGAATAATGGTCATAAGCTTTCTGCTAACATTTGACTGGGAAATATAGAGAAATACATAGTTCAAGTACTTTTTGTGTCATCGTTTTATCACTATCTGAAAATTGGGAATTAAACATACCTAATTAAGCCAGGAACTGAAAAATCAGCACCCAGATTATGTAGACCTTTGTTATTTAATGTACAATCCATCCTTCCCTCTCTCTCTTCTTCCCTTCCCTCCTTCCTTCCTTCCCTTCTTGCTTTTACTCCTTTCTCTTGCTCCCTTCTCTTTCTTTCACATTCTTTTGTCTTCTTTCCTCCTTTCTTTTTTCTCTTCCTTTGTGCTTATCTTTTCCTAATTTTTCTCAGTTTCTCTTTTTTCATTTTGTTGCTTAGTGTGGTTACAATAATATATCCAATATTGATTCATTATACTTTTATCATTTAAACTTTCCTCAATGTCTAGTATTGTTTGCAGTAATTGTTTTCTTCCTTCCATAAACTTTTCCTATGCACGAAGTTTTTGAGCCCACCAATCAAGCAAGATGAAATAAAAAATACCATTGATAAGAAAGAAGATACGATTGTATATCTCCTACCAATATTACATAGAAGTGTTTATGTATATAATTTTGTAGCAATTTTTACAACTTCCTTGGGCTGTGAAAATGTCATACATTTTACTTGCATTTTATTGTATATATTCACACTGACTTTTTAAAATGACTTTTATTTGTTTGCCAGGTAACCTACATAACAAAAGATGCTTTCATATTTATGGACTCTAATTCATTTCAATTTTGCTACTAATAAGAATTTTATACTCAAATCTACTAAGACAAATTTGCACCTCTCTTTTAATCATCTTCTTATGAATCACAGTGTGCCCAAAGTTTCTGTCTGTTGATATTTTGAAGAATTTTCTAATGTCAGTTAATGTTTTGAGAGTAACTCTATAGGAGAGAGTAAGAGACAGTAAGAAAAAAAATGAGTGTAATAGACCTTTCCTGAATTCTATACTGGCATTTTTGAGAAGTGGAAAATGATAATTACAATGAATAAACATGTAGAGTCTCATCCCATGGCATAAAAATTACAGATTAAATAGGCAGGTCACTCTACTCAGCCAAAAATGAAGTAATAAGAAATAGGAAGTATAGAGGTAAAACAAAAACAAGTTCTTAACTGCTCTTTCATAATCCTCTTTGAGAAGAAGTATTAGTATAGAGTATGCTATCATTTTTCATAATTCAGTTGAAAGAATTGTGCAATATCCTGGAGGAGGAAGGCTAGAGACATCAAAAGATAAGAATGATGCAAAACACACAAAATATTTAAGATGATAGAGCCAAGAAAAACACATGTGAAAGAATCACTGAATAATAGAAGATATGTTGTCATAATAGCTATCGTTTGTTGAGAGACAAGAATTATTAGATGTTTTTCAGATACTACTGGTCATCCTGTTTATGATATAATTTTTTACCATATTAAGCTGACCCTAAAGGTAAGTGTTGTTATTATCCTAATGATACGGATATGGAACTAAGTTCCAGGGTTATTAAGTGGATGAGCAGAGCAATACAGCTAATAGAAACAACTGTGTCCCAACATGTAATAAGTCTACAGTTTGTGGCTTCAGTGGAACACAGTGATGGCTTTGTAAGCAGAACTGTGGCTGGTGGCCATTGCTGCCCCCTGCAGTTGAACATCATAGAGCTACATTCTTATGGTTTCCATAGCCTCTTAAGAACAGAGCCAGGCTTTTTACTCAACACTTTTAAGACAGTAGTCACCATTAGCTTTATTCACTGTTGAACAAACAAATTCATCAGAGAGCCATATATAGATGTTGGCCTTTATGTCATTTCAATAGAAACTCATGATGGAGCTCCCTGGATGGTCTTTGTACCTGTGTATTCTGACCAGTGCTCACCTCCATTCAAGAACATACTTGAGATTGAAGGTGTGAATTAATCAAGAATGTTGCTGCTGGACATAAGATCTGGCGAATGTCTGATGAATCTGACAATTCTTATTATAGGACAATGAGAAACATGGAATGAAAGTTTCTTGTATTTCTTAACACTTTTTGTTGAGAAAATGGTATCCTTGATTCTACCAACAATGCATATCTGTCAGTGCAAAATATAATCCACACACATTTGATGTAAAACATTTAAATTCAATTCGAACTGAAAAATGCAGTAAGGCTGTAGTCTTTTGAAAGTTTCACAGTTCCCAGTGGCTGCAGTAGGTAAGTGAAAACAAACAACTAGTAATAGAGAAGGAAGATATTTGAGCAATGGTAGAGTCTTAAAAGTGGTTGTATTCCTAATGGTATCCTTTTTTCCAAACAAATTTACATAAGACTGCAACAGGTGTCTTCAGTCATGGAGATATCTGCCTGAAGAAAGTCTTGAAAGACAAAGGTCTGATTTTTCTCTATTTGCATCTCTTTGGCCTTTCCTCTATGACACAGATTTGTGTGTTCGAGACTATAGTGAGTAGAAAAAGAAACAATTATCAAAGAAGCATTTCTTCACTGTATTCCTCAGCAGAATCAAGTTAGAGAATGTTTAATTTGGTATTATTCACACAATAAAATATGAGCAATTAGGACTTTAGAAAAGTAGATTAAACAAAGTTAAACAGTATCTTGGTTACAAGACTGTCCTGAGCCTTAACTAGCAAGTTGTAAATTAAAATTCTCCAAGTAAGTCATATGTAGTGTTTTTATAAAACTATCCAATCAAGTCATATATGAAACATATATTTATATATGTAGTTTAACATATAATTACACGAGGCCCTTTTTATCCATGAGAGTCATGTTTTATATGGCAGTATGAAACACTGATTTAGAGTAATAAATCACTGTAACTCACTATAGATTTTTATATATATAATAATCCATATTGACTTGGTCTGGGTACCAGAGGTCAAAGTTTTCACCTTTAAAAGCTGAAAATGTCCTGAAAATCATAACTGTTTTCTTCTTAGTTTAATGTCTCTATTCACTGTCGTGTAAAGCAACATCCAGTCAATATGAGACACATGAGCACGTAGTATTCATCGGGAAGCTATCATAGAACTGCTCAAAGAATGAGGACTCTTGAAGTGTCATTATGGGGGGGACCTCAACCAGGCAGACCCACCCAACAATCATAGTTACTAGAATGAGGCCTAGATAGGCCAAAGTAGCCAAGCATATCCTGGTGAAAGGTGTCTGAAATGAATCTGTTTGTAGTGCACTTTCCATTCCTTACGAAATAAGACATGTAGAGACTCCTTTTGCCTGGTTGTGTTGCCCTTCTGTATGCAAATCCAATTCACAGAAGACTAAAGTGAAGGTAGCTGGTGGGCTTGCTGTCACAGCTGCAAAAGGCAACATGTCACGACTAGTACCTTCTTGTGCTACTCTTTGAGGCTCCATTCTTCTAAGCAGCATATTGTGTTAGCCATGTAGCTAGTCCTCTTCCCCTTACCAGTACAAGCCTTCACAAACTCTCCAGCATGACCATTTCAAAAGAGAGTTGGATCTGCTCTACCTCAGGTAACCTAGGTTCACCTGCTAATTGATTACATTTCTTAGTCTCAAAATGTTCATTACTCAGCAGAAACTAGAGCACCTAATTTGTCAAGCCCTTGAAAGAAAAGATCGATTTTTTAAAATTTCCCTATTACCTGGCTGTATGATGCAGTCCTGAATTAAAAACATAATCAACTCTTAAAACTTATGGTCAAAGAGAAAGAGATGAAGTAGTATGGACCAACATCAAGTTAGAAAGATAAGACACAAATTAGGAGTCACTCTGGACTAGTTATTAAGATTTAATGATGTAATCATTTCTTCCTCATGCATCCATCTTTTGACAAACACTTATAAAAAACCTCCATGGTAGGTCTCGGAGAGAGAAATGAATATAAAACAGTTTTTCTTAGGAGTACAGTCAGTCTAGCTGTTTTACAAACTTTGGAATGTGTATGAACTACTTTTCAAGATGGTTTAAAAAGCAGATAACTAAGTCAGCTCCCCCAACCAATCCCATAATAGATTTTCATTCAGTTTGACTATAGAGTCTAGGAATCTTCATTGTTATGATGATTATGGTGATAATTATGATTATTACATTACTTGTGGTCTACTGGAAACACTGAGAAAAACACTTAGACATGGTAGCCAGGATGCCCTAGTAAAGCTATTCAAAATGAACAGAGTAGTTAAGATATAATGCTTAGAAGGATTTCCTTAGAGTTAGGCAACATAAGGTCAGACTAAGACTTCATGACCATCTAGGGACCTTGGAAAATTACTTGACCTCTGTAGCACCCAGTTTCATGTGAAATAAACTAAAAATAATATTTTTGTTCATTTGGGTTACTTTGAAAATAAAATCAGACAATGTATGTCTGACACATTACTCGGGCACATAATACGTGTTCAATACACAGTCCTAATTGTAACAAAAAATATTGCTAATGGTGATGTTATAACCCTGTCATATGATGAACCAGAATTCAGCTATATTAATTTGTACGTCCATATATTACTATAAAATTATATATTTAACATATAATTCATGCGTTATTAATTATATTAATATATCACAAACATAATCTAATAGAGAACAAAATCCAGGAGAAGTTCATGAAACTTAGAACAGGGAAAGCATTTTGTGAAAATTCTTCCATCTCCTACAGTATGTTTCCCATCTCTCATACCGGGTACAAACCAGAACAGACTGGCAGTAACGAATACATTTTTTACATTATTTGAAGGTTTGCATCTTATGCAGACATTAGTAAATGGAAGTACTCCTGCAAAACAACCCCCTTTATTATTTTCACAAAATGGTTGGGTTATTTGTTCACATTTGCTTTTAAATGTCCATAGTTTAAAAGGCAAATGGGAAATGTACAATTTTACTCCAATAATTTTTATAAATTTAAAATTTTTCTGTTAATAATAACTTCTTTCAGATGATGAGGTAATACTGAATATGGAAAATTATAGAAGTATGGAAAATACTTTAAAAATAAGATAACCATCCAAATCAGTACTGTCTAGGTATAACTACAATTAAAATTGCTGTTTAGTCTGTAGTTTGTTTCATTACTGAATGCAAAATAAATGCATAATTTACATTTTAATTTCTCTCAATATTTTGCACTATGATATTGCAAATATCACACATAACATTTGATAACTGAATAATTCCATTCTTTTTCACCCATAATTTATTACATCAACCTTTACTTGGCTACATTTTACTGCATTAAGATATAAAAATAATTTTATATACCATGTTTATATATATATATAATTTTTCTTTTAGATGAATTTCTGGGAAAAAATTACAGAATGAAAGATAAAAATTATTTTAAATTTTGCAAAACATGTTCATACATTTCTTTCCATAAACACGTTTCACCAATGTTTTCTCTTACCTTCAGGAAAAAAAATCAGAAAACTTATCTGCCAAGCAAGGGTGTAGCTCAGTGGTAGAGCTCTTGTGTAGCATCTGTAACTCTCTGGGTTTAATTCCTACCAACATAAACGCAAAAAAACCTAGCTGGTGCTGGAGATAGTAAATGTTCTTTGATTATAGGCCATTATACTTCTTTTTCTATGAATTATCTACCACTTTCATTTGTCCAGCTGTCTGCTGAAGACTTGATTGTCCTTCCCCCTCCCTTTGTTTCTTCTTTCCTCAATAAATAAGTCATAATTTTCAGATTTTTTCATGATGTGAGTCCTGAGTAGTTCAGTATGTTACTTGTTAAAGCACAACCTAGAAGCATGTTTTGCTTTCTCCCACAGTAGTGTTATAAAAAGATTACACCAAATTACATCTTGCGAAGTTTCTCTTTTATGAAAAATACATTAACATTTCCTTTCCCAGGCCAACGCCAAATGTGGCAGCTTTTAGCAGCAGTGTGCTGGGTACTTCTTCTTGGACCTATATGTGGTTATGACGAGAAAAGAAGTAACACAAATCCTGAAGCTAATATGAACATTGTAAGTTATGAATTGAGAGAAAAAACACTATAATAAGGCATTATTAAGTACTCGTGATATAAGATACACTGGATATCCCTAATTTTCAACAACTCTACCAGTAACTAAGTCTGTGCTCCTCCCTGTTGTGTGACATGGCTGACATTCGAGAAATGAAAGATCTGATCCAAGAAAGAGCAGGCAAATTCTATCTCCTCGTAGTTTGAGCTGCAATCTAGTGGGGGCTTCCTGAACGGAAGAAGGACAACAAGTCTATACTGATGATTTCTGATTCCTGTAGAGCATCCTTGAGTTACTCTTGAGGCTTTTGGTACAGCAGTGTTTTTGATTTTGTGAGGTATGCAGCGTTGGTTAATAGCTGGTTTCTGTGGCTTAATAAAAATCCCCCCACACACACTTGGGGATCAAAGCCAGGGCCTCCCTCATATAGGTAAGCACCCTATCACTGAGCTAAACTGTCTCTTCCAGCTCAACATATCTAAAAATCCATACAAGAAATGGAATGGATTGTGCTGGGAAAAGAAAAGAAAATGACAACTGTCCACCCTACACTTCCTTCCATGGTATCCTCCATATTCCTAGGCACACAGTACACTGTTGCTGTTTTCCCCAACACCCAAGCTTGTGTTTGAATTTTAAGACTAAAACTGTCAAATTTTTCTTTTTCATTAGTGTCTTTTCTTGTTACTCCTCTACACTATCCAACAAGAAGCCTTGACCTCCTTCCATGCTGCCAAATTGCTTATAAATGTGTCCTGAAATCCAAATTCCCCTCTTCTTTCTCTATTCGTGCACATTCCTTTCCTCTAGTCTGAGTGTTTTTTGACTTTTCATCCTAATTCTATAGTGATAATAACAAACATTTATAGGAAATTTTTTTTGTTCCAGACATTTTTCTTCCTAGATTATGTGTAATCCTAACAACAAACCTGAGAGTAGGTACTGTTATCTCCAATAGTAAAATGAACACCAAAAGGTTAAGTAACTCTCCCACAGTGATATTGCTAATAAGAGGAATAGCAGGAATTCAATGGCTTACAGTCTGTTTCTCCAGTCTGGGCTTTTAACTACTGCTCTATACAATCCCATAAATCATGCATGCATCTGTCTCCTTGATGTGGGCAAGTGCATAATCTTGTGATAAAGACATAAATCTTGGAGCTTGACTTTCTTTGTCATTAATCATGTCTTTAGCTCTTCCTTGGACAAATTACTAATCTTCCTGAACAGTTTTCTCAAGTATAAAATAGGTACAAATCTATCTTAAGGGCCCTTTTGTAAGGATTAATGAGACAGGGTATACAACCTCTATTTAGAAGTCAACAAACAGATACCATTTTCCCTCTTCCTTGCTTAGTTAAAGACAGGGCATCATTTACTGACCCATTACTTCATTCTCTATTCTTTTATGTCTCTTTGCCAAGAGGTTGACTTTTAAGAACAGGTCAACAAGTTCCCTTAACCTTTGGCATCCAGATTAGTTTAGCCAATGAAAACCTTGAGCATGAGCTCGAAAGAAAGAGGAGGATGAGGTCAGATTTTTTTGTTGTCCCGGCCTCTGTGAAGTTAAATTATGACAAGTTATCTTTTAATCTGACCTTCTTTGCTTGACTTTCTTTGTCTGGATTCTGACAGCTCCTCCCTTCCATTTCCCTTCAGGACTAGGTGGGTAATAGTTCACTTATCAGCCACAAGATACTGCACAATCTCCTGTGGCTCCCTCATTACATAACCATATAAATTTTGTCAACACATCTTAAAAATGAATCGATGTGAATTAAAAAAATTAGACCAACAGGCATAACCAGAGATTTTCCTGAGGAAACTGCATTGTAGAAACTGAGTGGTTGAGTTAGCCCACCTTGCCTTTCCCATGGCATTGCATGCCACCTTTTCTAGGAATCCTCCTTAGTTTTCCTGATTTTTGCAAGTATGTGCTGTCCTAATTCATAAATCAAAGTACAGGAGAGAACAGGCGGTTATAATGTAAATAAAGTACTATATTGTAATGCATGTATATGAAGTGAGATTATATCGTAAAAGTATTTTTCCCTGTTTTAGAGCCAGATTATTTCCTATTGGGGTTATCCTTATGAAAAATATGATATTGTGACAAAGGATGGTTATATCCTTGGAACGTACAGGATTCCTTATGGAAGAAGATGCCCAGAGAAAACAGGTATGATTTATTTTGCTATAAAATGACAAAAATAACTCAGGCACAAATGCCCGGAAGGGCTGGTAGCAGCAGGACAATTTTTTTCTGAAATAAATTGAAGTTCCTTTCATTAGAAGATGATCCAACCCCTACCTCTATTTAATTTGCACAACTCTTTGATGTTTTAATTATTTTCATATACACTTTGTTTTACCTCTCCCTGTCTCATTCCCAATAAAAAAACAAAAGAAAATGCATTTTACTCTACTGATACCATTGCACACTCTGAAAACCAGAAGGCAAGGAGTTATTCTTGATAATACCATCATTTTCACTTCCCTGTATGCAGCCCGTCACCAAGATCTCTCAGTTCTGCCTTCTAAATTTTTCTCTAATCTGAAAATTTCTCTCATCATTAAAGCTCAAATACATGTTTGGACCAAGTTTCTTCAACTATTACAATACCTTCTAATTCATACTAATTCATTTGTAGTCACTTCTCCACCCACCAATTTTATTTTTTAAAGTAAATATGTCCCGATTAGCTCTCTGTTTAAACTTCATTAAAGAATCGTTTCTAGATTCCTATATTGCAGGTTGCTTTGTGTGGGGAGAAAAGAGTGATCCATGTGGCCGAAGCAATTTGCTTTTTTCTCTTATTTCTTAGATCCTGTTATTCATATTGCAGTATAAAACCTCTCGGGAGCAGGAGTTAAAGAAAAATCCAGATTCTATTAAAAGAAGGAAATGTAACGGTGCTCCTAACTTTATAGAGCCAACCATTTGCCAAAATAACTCCTTTACTTTTGTAAACATTCATGAGACTATTTTAAATTTCCCTGAACTTTTCATTTATCATTTCTGCCACATAGTTGCCAAAATGCACCAGATATAAAGTTCTATCCTGAGAAGACCCCCTGAGGCCTCAGACCAGAGAGATAGCTACTCGGCGTACTTTACTTTGGCAGAGTTAGTGATGCCTCTTTTTTTTCTCTTCTTTCCAAAACAGGGATAAATCCACCTAGACTCTCAGTTCCTTGCTTCTAAAAAGCTAAAGTCTCTGAGATTCTCGTCAGCCGACTCAGTCTCAGACTAATAGTCCAGCCCTAAAGTGACCTGACGATAGGTCTTGAGGTATCAACCCAGCACCAGAAACTATTTAAAAAAGAGAGGAAAAACCCAATCATTTTTTCTTTTTTTCGCTCTTTTTGATACCACATAATACCCACTTCCTTACTGTACTTTCTTAGTTGAAATATTCTAATTCTACATTGGGAATAGGACATTTAGATTGAATAAACAATTTCATTTTTATGAAACTCTACTTGCAACCCTGTACCAATTCCTTTGTACCAGTTCAAATAAAATGAAGCAATGTCTATCACCCTATCATAGTACCTAGCATTCAGTAAATATTCAACAAATGGCAATTTTACCATTATCGTTCTTAATATTTTGAGAAAACTTAAAGTTCTTAGATGTTTTGTCAGAAATAAAGTGCTATTAATATGTATTATAGTAATAACACTATTATTTATTATGCTAGGTCTTTCGTATTATATATTTAATTATCATTGAATTCTTTTGATTAGTCCAAGAGATAGCATTTGTTATTAATGTTTGGAGAAATTACACCACAGTGGGGCTGATATATGGCAAAATGGATTTTGAGCAAAGGCACTCTGACACCAGTGCTTACATAATACATTCTGCATAATCTCAGTTTTATAAATGAGAAACAGAAGACATAAAGAAGATAGATTACTTGTCCAAGTAAGTAGTTCAGAAAATACTATATCCCAGGTTTTCCTGGCAACAAAATTTATTTCTTAACCTCTCTTCTATATTCTAGCAAATCAGTTTTTTAAAAAGTCAGTTTTGAGATACCTCAAAAAATTACTGTTAGAGGTTCCATTTGACCCAGCCATCCCTCTGCTGGGTATCTTCCCAAAAGAATTAAAATAATCATACCATAGTGATATATACACACCCATGTTCATAGCAGCACCGTTTGTAATAGCTAAAACTTGGAAACAGCCAAATTGCCCATCAGCTGGAGACTAGATAAAGAAAATGTGGTGGTTTTTTTGTTTTGTTTATGAAATGGAGTCGTACTCAACCATAAAGAATAAGTAGAGACATTTATAGCTAAATGGGTGCCCATTGAGGCCAAACACAAGTGAAATAAATAGGACACACATGTGTAAATACTGAATAGTTTCTCTGGTGTGAGAAGCGGAAAGTATAAATAAAGATCAAAATGTATGATAGATGATGTAAAATAGGAAGAAAGTGTCCAAAGGGGAAGGGGAAGTGGGAGGGGTGTGTAAAGGAAAGAAGGGAATGGAATAAATATGAGAAAAGGAAAAACAATGGAAACAAAGTCTTTCCAAATAGGGAGCGGTTGAAGGGAGAGAAGGGGAACGGGGAGAAATTAAGAAGCAAGATGTTATCATGTAAAGGCACAAATTCCCAATGATGAATGCCAGCATATCTAAAATGTACCAATAAAATAAATGTATTTAATAAGAGGATTTTAATGTAGACTCTGAGAAAGCTCAGACACGAAATTCTTGTTGTTTGTTTTGCAGCTCCAAAGCCTGTTGTATATTTGCAGCATGGCTTAATAGCATCTGCCAGTGACTGGATTTGCAATCCACCCGACAACAGCTTGGCTTTCCTTCTGGCAGATAATTGTTATGATGTATGGTTGGGAAACAGCCGAGGAAACACCTGGTCCAGAAAACACCTGAAATTGTCACCCAGATCATCAGAATTCTGGGCCTTTGGGTAAAGAAAATCCTGCTAATACATTAAGTGTGTACTCTGCTTATTTATATATGTGAATACTCACTTTTTTTTCCTCTATTTGAGCTCCAAAGAAGAAGCCTCATTATTGCCTTGTTGTTTGTTTTCAAACCTTCATTTCCTTCTTGGGATGGGTGTGTCCTGATCACAGAATGGCTAAAGAGATGAGTGTTCCCACAGAGGAGCCTGAAGCTGTTTGCTTCAGAAACATGACCTACTTGGTCATAGGAAAAACCCATAAGACTTGCATAGTGGCTATGAACCATGCTTTAGAAATCAGCAGAGCTTCTTGATCCTTAATCTCCTTCCTATCTTCTTCCTGGTAAGCACTGGTATTTCTTAATTCCACACCCCAGGGTCATTAGGTCATGGCAGTATTGCAAAGGACAAGATAGTTCCGTGAGTGTTGCCTGAACTCTGCACTGAATCCTAAGCACCCGAGCCCATTGATCAATTTATAGATTATCAAAAATTTTCCCTGAAAATACTGATTCAGTTCAGTCTGGGCTGAAATCTGAAAATCTGTGTTTTGAGTAAGCATTCCAAACAATTTCTTTCACAAGAGTTTGATGCATTGCTATAGGATTAAATGAACTATTAGGAGGCTTACAAGAAAAGTATCAGTAGGGCTTTATAACTTGTATTTTTCTGATTCTAGTTTCGTAAAAATGTTGTTTCTTTCTATCAAAGTGACAACCTTAAAAGTTGCTCAGATGCATAATATCACATACTAAGACTATTCTCATATTAACCAAAGCAAAATATTTATGTATTTATCTATTGAATGAATGTATTTCAGGCCAGACATGAGGTGTCTTTTCTGATTATTGTTGTTTCTTTTCCTTGACAGTTTGGATGAGATGGCTAAATATGACCTTCCAGCCACTATTGATTTAATCATAGAGAAAACTGGACAAGAGCAACTCTGCTATGTGGGCTACTCCCAGGGGACCACCATAGGTATGTTTGGGGCAGACGTTACCGACTGGCAGTTCTTCCATCTCTGTGAAAGGGGTCAATTCTTTCTGTGAAAAAAAACATTAAAAGAACATTTTCTCTGTGTGGTTCCTGAAGAGTGAAAAAAACAAAGATGATAATAGGAAATTGTTAGATGAGCCTGAAGGAGAGAATATTAATTTATTTATTTGTGCACTCCACAGGCATTGTGAGACACTGGGTTCCATGATGGGTTGGCAGAGATAAATATGATGTCTGTACTTCCCTTGGGGATCTCACAGTCAGAGAAAGACACCAAAAATAAAGCAGAAAATTGTAAAACTCTGTTTTTGTGCTACAATCAGTGTGACTTGTTTACTACTTTTGGTCTACACTTGGGTAGGCCAGATGTGAGTAGAGCATGTTGGCAGTACCTTGAGGCATTTCAGTTCTCTCGCTGTTCTTGGCTTTTCTGAGACCATCATGATCTATGATCATGAGACCATGGCCATCAATGTGTGTGTGTGTGTGTGTGTGTGTGTGTGTGTGCGTGTGCACGTGCAAACATGAATCATCCTCTAAAAATCTTACTACCCTCGTTCACAAACTGAGAACACTGAGATACATGCCAAGAAGTTAACTTCACATAACCAATGAGTGGGCAGCCAAAGTTCTAGCCCTGTTTTGTCTGACATCAGACTATGGTCAAACTGTGACCTTAGAGATTAGTCAGACATGTTTCACAGGGGATGCATGGACCCTCTATTCAATGCTTTCCATATAAGTAGACAAGCTCTCCCCAATGACAGTAAACATGCTTTAATCTGAATTAGCTAATTTCATCCTTGGGATATATAGAAATCCTTCCCCACAAATGGTAATTACTCTAAATTGTTTATTTTGCTTTATGTTTTAATGTGGCTGACTTTACTATCACATAAAATGAAAAAATAATACTTTAAATCTGTCAACTACTATCTTCCTGGCTTTCAGCTTTCATGGCATTTTCTACAAATCCAGAACTGGCAAAAAGGATCCAGATATTTTTTGCACTGGCACCAGTTGTCACTGTGAAATACACTCAAAATCCTTTGAAAAAACTTACAAATCTTCCCAGGGAAGTCATCAAGGTAAGTGACTTCCTCATGCTTAAATATGAAGTAACTATGAATATCTCTATTTCTATCCATTTCAAGAGAAGACAAATGACAGTGTGGAAAGCATCTGAGAACATGATGACGGGCGCTCCAGCTATCCACACAGGCTTACTGATAATGTACCATGTTATTCTAAAGGTTCAGGGAGCTCATTCCGACACCATTCGTGTCTCTGCCTATGTCTAAAAGTTTCCTGTGCCACTCCTCAATGACAAATGAGAGCTAACGTGTTTGTTTGTTTGTTTGTTTGAAGGACCCTTCCATTCTGTTTTCCATAGTGGCTAAATCACTAATCTATGTTGCTAGCAGAATGTAAGGTTTCCCTTCTCCCTATGTCCTTACCAGTACTTTTCATCTTATTCTTTTGATAATAGATATCTACCTTAACTGGAATGAAGTGATGGCTCATTGTGGTTTTGAGTTGCATTTTTCTGATGATTAGTGTTGTTGAGCAAATGCATGTGTTGGTCATATATATAGTTAGCACACATTTTCTCCCATCCTATAGGTCTTTTCATTCTGTTGATTATTTCATTTGCTATACAGAAGCTACTTACTACAGTTTTGTAGTATTTCAGAGTCAGAAGCACAGTCTTCTGGGTTTGTTCTTTTGGCTCAAGATAGCTTTGGTTATTTTCTTTGTTGTGGTTCTTTATGAAAGTTAGTAATTTTTAGGTTTATGAAGAGTGTCATTGATATTTTATAGAGATGGCATTGAAAGATCACTGTGGGTAGTACAGACTTTTTAACAATGTTGAGTCTTCTAATCTGTGAACATGAAATGTTTGTGTGTGTGTGTGTGTGTGTGTGTGTGTGTGTGTGTGTGTGTGTGTGTGTGTGTGTGTGTGTGTGTGTGTGTGTGTGTGTGTGTGTGTGTGTGTGTGTCCTCTTTTGCTTTCTGGGATTTATAGTTTTCATTATAGAGATTCTTCTCACCTCTTTCACTAAATTTATTCTAAAGTAGTTTACTGTTTATAGATATTGTTTTTGTTTTGTTTTTGTACTGGGGATTGAACTCAGGCCCTTGAACTTGCAAGGCAGGCAGTAAGAAGCATTGAGCTAAATCCCCAGCTGTTTATAGATATTCTAAATGGGATTGCTTTTTTATTTCTTTTTCAGATAATTCACTACTGGTCCACAAAAACATTACTGATATTTGCATGTTGGTTTTGTATCCTTCCTAGAACTTTGTCAAATTATTGTTCCCAATAGTTTTTGTGGGGGAATCATTGCAGTTCTCTCTATATAAGATCACATCATCTAGAAACAGTGACAATTTGAATTTCACCTTTAAAAGTTGAATTCCCTGGGGGCCGGGGACTTACCTCTGTGGTTCCCTCTGCCATCTGCCTTGCAAGCACAAGATCCTGAGTTCAATCCCTGTTACAAACAAAACAAAACATAACAAAAATTTGAAAAACAATAAAAGTTGAATTTCCTGTTATCACTTTGTCTTGTGCTATTGCTCTGGTTCAGACTTCCCCTACTGCATTGAATAAACATAGTGAGAGTTACAATCCTTGTCTTATCTGAGGTCTTAGCTTTCAGTTTTACCCATGTTAGTAGTGGACTTGCTTAATGTGATCATTTTTATGTTATGTTTTCTTCTATATGTAATTTACTAAGAGTTTTCATCCAAGAATATGTTTGGTTTTACCAAATACTTTTTCTGTATCTATAGATGTGATCATGTGAGTTTTGTTGTTTATTCTGTTGATGTGTGTATCACAGTTATTCATATGCAAATGTTGAACCATCTTTACATTCCTAGGATGAATTCCACTTGATCATTGGGAATAATCTTTCTAAAGTGTTGGACTATTTTGTTTGCTAGTGTTTTCCTAAGTATTCTTTCATTTGCTTATTAGGGATACTAATTAGCTTGTAGCTCTCTGGTTTTGTTGTGTTCTTGTCTGGTTTGGGTATCAAGGTAATTTTGGCCTCATAGAATGAGTTTGGAAGAATGCTCTTTATATTTAAAAAATTTGAACAATAATTGGTGTTGCTTATTTAAGTACTTGACAGAATTCAGCAATGATGCTATCTGGCCCTGGGATTTTCACTGATGGTGTCTTTATATTAGTGATTCATTCTTGTTACTTGTTATTGGTATGTCCATGTTTCTATATTTTTAACATTCAAAACTAGTAAAATGGATGTGTCCAGAAATTTGTCCACTTCTTCCAAGTTATCAAATTTATTGGCATATAGTTGTTTATAACACTCTCTAACAATCCTTATACTTCATGGTTGTCTCTTTTGTCTCTGACCTTAGTTGAGACTTTTTGTCAATTTTATCTTTTTGAAAATTTGCCTCATTATTTAATTGATATTTTTGTATATTGTTAAAGTCTCTATTTCACTTATTTCTGCTCTGATTTTTATTATTTCTTTCCTTCCATTAAGTTTTAATTTAGTTTTTCTTATATTTCTAATTTCTTGTGGTGCAACAACAGATTGTTTCTGAGATGGTCCTACTCTTTTGATGTGGGCAGTAATTGATCTAAACTTATTTACTGCTTTTGCTATATCCTATGAGTTTTGATTTGTTGTGTTTCCATGTCCTCTTTCACAAAATGTTTAAATTTCCTTCTTAATTGATTCTCTGGTTCATTGATTATTTCTTTATTTCCACTAATTAATTTAGTTTCCAAAATATTTTTTATCACTGATTTGTAGAGGTTTTTGCATTGCGGTCAGAAAATATGATCAATATAATTTCAGTTTTTAAAAACTCATTGAGATTGTTTTTGTGACCTATCATATGATCCTATCCTGAAGAATGGTCCATGATTACTCCTCCCTCCTGCCTCTTCTCATCCTCAGATCATCCTTTCCAAGAAATACTCTTCAACTCATTGATTTTTGGATTGTTTTTCAGTTTTAATTTCATTAATTTCTGCTCTGATCTTTATAACCTTTGTTTTATTATTTTCAGATTTAGATTGTTCTTGTTTTTTCTAAAACCTTGAGATGCATTAGTAATCTGCATATTTGGGTTCACTCTATTCTTTTAAAGTGTGCATTCACAGCTGTAAACTTCCCTATAAGTACTGTATTTATTGTGTCCCACAGATTTTGATATATTGTGATTCTATTGTTTTGATTCTAGGAGCTTTTTAAATTTCTTCCCTGATTTCCTCTGTGATCCACTACTTCAATAATGTATTTTTTGAATTTTATTATTTAATCAACATGCATTAGCATAGTTTTGTTGCTTCATTGGCTGTAGATTTTTAGCTTCACTCTGTTATGATCTGATAGTATGCAAGAAATCATCTCATTTCTTTTTTATGAAGTTTATTGATACATTTTAGGTATACAATAAGGCCTATTTTGGAAAAAGTTCATGTACTATGAAAATAATGTGTATTCTGTTGTTGGAGGAAACCCTGTAGATACCTGTTAAGTCCACTTATTCAATGATGTGGTTCTATGCTGATATTTCCTTGTTGATTTTTTTTGTCAGGTTGACCTGTCTAATTGTAGGATATTGAAGTCTGCAACTATGTGTTGTTGTTTATCTGTCCTTTTATGTCTAGTACCTTTTTTTAAATAAAATTGAATGTGCCAACCTTTGGGCCACAGATATTTATAATTGTCTCTTCATGTTGAATTGTTCTCATTATTAGTATGTAATGACCATTTTTGTTTCTTTTGATCAGTTTTGACTTGATGCTTTCTGTCTTGGAAAATAAGGTAGCTACTCCTGTTTGTTTTGGGGCTCTGGATGATTGGATTATTGTTTTCTATTTTTCCCCTTTCAGTCTATGAACTTCTTTTTGGATGAGATATGTATCGTGTAAGCAACATACAATTGCTTTTTGTTTTTAGGTAAAATCTGCCAGTGTGTATCTTATGATTGTGAAGTTGAAACTATTTACATTGAGAATTATTATTATAAAGTATTTATTGAATCATTTGTTGCATTATTTTTCCAGTGCTGATTGATTTAATTTTTTATTTTCTTTAACGACTTTTCCCTTTTTCCTTTAGCTTTGGGGTCTTTTGTGCCGGCGGCTTCTCTGGCTCTGTTTAGAGTATTCTCTGCAATGCTGGCTTAGTAGTCATGTACTTCTTTAGTATTTTTTTTTAATGAAAGTCTTTACTTTGTCAATTTTGAAGGCTAATTGTACTAAATATAAGTCTGAGTTGACAATTGTTTTCTTAGGGCTTGAGAAATTTCACCCCAAGCTCTCCTGGCCTTTAAAATCTGGGCTGAGAAATTCACACTTATTCTGATAGGCTTGCCTTTATAGGTTGCTCACCATTTTTTGAACTGCTTTTAGTGCTCTTTCCTTTTGTTACATTTCTGGAATATTTTTATGGTGTTTGGTAGACAGGTTCTTTTCTGGTCATGGCAATTTGAAGTTCTATGTGCCTCTTGAACTGGAATATTGCATCCTTTCCCTAGATTTGGAAAATTCCTCCTATGATTTCCATGAATACATTTTTTTCTACCTTCTGAGCTGTCTTCTAATTTTTCCTTCATTCCTATAATTCTTTTTTTCCATTAAGTTTATTGATACATTTTAGGTACGCAATACAGTTACATTCATCACTAGCATCTTATATCCTTACATGATGTATTTTGGTTCCTATTTTTCCCCATTTCCCTGCCCTCCCTTCACCACCTCTGCCCTTCCCTATTTACAAAGACTTTGTTTCCATGTTTTTACATATTTTCTCATTTTTGTTTTTTCTGTTCCCCTACCCCTCCCATTTTCCCTACTCCTTCAGAATTTTTCTTCTTATTTCACAGTAAGAATTATACATTTTGATTCTTATTTACATTTTTAGTTATTCACACCAGAGAAACTATTCAGTATTTACACATGTGAATGCTATCTATTTCACTTAAGAGTAGGGGTCAGCGTGTATCCACATAGCTATAAATGTCTCTAATTTCTTGTTCTTTTTGGCTGAGTAATACTCTATTTGATATAAAAAAATCTTCTTTATCCAGTCTTGAGTTGATGGGCAATTGGGCTGTTTCCAGGTTTCACTTATTGCAACTTGTGCTGCAATAAACATGGGTGCAAATATATCGCTATGGTATGATTCTTTTCGTACTTGTAGGATGATACCGAGCAGGAGCATAGCTGGATCCAGTGGGACTTCTAATCCTAGTTTTTTTAGGTATTGATCTCCACAGTGTTTGCCCCAGTTTGCACTTCCACCAAAAATGCAGAGGGATTCTTTTCTCCCCACAATCTTGCCAGCGTTTGTTATTGATTGATTTCATGACAGAAGCCATTCTTTTGTGGGTGGGGTGGAATCTCAGCACTACTTTCATCAGCATCTCTCAAATGACCAGTGATGTTGAACATTTTTTCATATGTTTATTTGCTGCTTTTACTTCTCTGTCTGAGGAATGTGAGTGAATTTGAGATACCCATTTTGGAATTGAGTCTTTATATTTGGGGTTCTGACCTTTTTAGTTTTTTATGTATTCTAGAGAATAGACCTTTGTCTGAGAAGCAGCTGGTAAATTTTTTCCCCTCATTGTAGGTTGTCTCTTTGCTCTGTTGGTGGATCCTCTTGAAGTGCAGGAGCTTTTTAGGAAAATGAAATCCCAGTTGTTGATTATTTGTGCTAGTTCCCGTGCTATCGAGGATTTGTTCATAAAGTCTTTTCCTATGCCAACGTCTTCAAGAGTTCTGCCTAACTTATCTTCCAGCAAGCTGTTTTAATATTTAGATCTTCAATCCACTTAGATTTTAGTTTAGTGGATGGTGAAAGATAGAGATCCAGTTTTAGTCTTTGGCAAGGTGAAGTTCAGTTTTCCAGCACCATTTATTAAAGAGGCTATTTTTCGTTCAGTGATGATGATTGGCTCCTTTGTCAAAGATGAGGTAGCTGAATATGTCTGGAGTTGTTTCTGCATCTTCTAATCTATTCTATTGATCCTCAGGTCTGTTTCTTTGCCAGTACCATGCTGCTTTTATCACAGTGCCTTTGTAGTACAGTTTCAAGTTGGGGATTGCGATACCCCTGCCATAACTCTGTTGCCTAGAATTACTTTTGCTATTCTTGGTCTCTTCTGGTTCCAAATGAGTTTTTGGTTTTTTTTCTCTAGTTCAGTGAAATATACTGTTGGGATTGCAATCAGGATTGCATTGAATCTGCATAGCAATTTTGAAGTATGGCCAATTTCACTAGATGGGTTCTTCCTACCCAGAAACAGGAGATGTCTTTCCATATTTTTTTAAATATCAGGTTGATCTCTTTTTTCAGAGTGCTATAGTTCTCAGTGTAGAGGTCTTTTACTTTCTTCCTTAGATTAATTTCGATTTTGGGGGAGGTATGCTAATGTGAAAAGGATTGTTTCCCTCTTTTTTCTCTTAGTGAGTCTGTTATTTATTACAAGAAAGCTATTGATGTTTTAATATTGACCTTATATCAACCTACCCTACTGAATCTGTCAATTAAGTCTAGAAGTCTTTCAGCTGAGTTTTTTTTGGTCTTCTATATAGAGTATCACACCATCTGCAAATGATGACACTTTAACTTCTTCTTTTCCTGTTTTATTGCTTTCAATTCTTTCTCTTGTCTAATTACTGTGGTTACTGTTTCTGAAACTACATTGAACAGAAGTGGTGATAGTGGACATCCTTCTGCTATTCCTCATTTTAGTGTGAAATTTTCAGTTTTTGACCATTTACTATGATGTTGGCTGTTGCAGTTTAACAGATGGCCTTCATCAAGCTGAGATAAAGATGATCTATTCCATGGTCTATATCTCAACTTAATAAAGGCTATCTATGAAAAACCAACAGTCAACATCATAGTAAATGGCCAAAAACTGAAAACCTTCATGTTAAAACCAGGAACAAGACAAGTATGCCCACTATCACCACTCCTCTTCAATATAGTTCTGGATACATTAGCCATAGCAATTAGACAAGATAAATAAATTAAAGCAATAAAGATAGGAAAGGAAGAAGTTAAACTGTCATTATTTGCTGATGATTTGATACTTTACATTGAAGACCCAAAAAATTCCACCAAAAAACTTCTAGACTTAATTGCAACTTTTAGCAGAGTACCTGGATGCAAGTTCAACACTCAAAAATCAATAGCCTTCTTATAAACAAATAACAAACTCAGTGAGAGATAAATTAGGGAAACAATCCCTTTCACAATAGGAATCAGTCTAACAAAAGAAGCAAAAGACCTCTACACTGAAAACTACAGCACTCTGAAAAAAAGAGATTGAAGAGGATATAAGAAAATGGAAAGATATCCCCTGCTCCTGGGTAGGAAGAATCAACATAGTGAAAGTGGCCATACTATCAAAACTGCTATACAGATTCAATGCAATGCCAATTGAAATTCCAACACTATATTTCACAGAACTAGAAGAAAGAATCCAAAAATTCATTTGGAACCATAGGAGACCTAGAATAGCAAAAGCCATCCTAAGCAATAGAGACATGGCAGCATGTATGACAATTCCCACTTTGACACTATACTACAAAACAACTGTGATAAAAACAGTATGGTACTGGCAAAGAAACAGACCTGAAGATCAGTGGAATAGATTGGAAGACACAAAAACAACTCCTGATGCACTCAGATACCTCATCTTGACAAAGGAGCTGACCATCCCCACTGGAGGAAAGATAGCCTCTTTAATAAATGGTATTGGAAAAACTGGATCTCACCTGCCAAAGATTAAAACAAGATCCTATCTCTCATCAGGCACTAAATTAAAATCCAAGTGGATTAAAGATCTAAATATTAAAATAGAAACACCAAACTTGCTGAAAGATAAGCAGAACTCTTGAAGACATTGGCATAGGAAGAGACGTCATAAACAGATCGTCAGTAGCATGAGAACTAGCAGAAAGAATCAACAACTGGGATCTAATCTTATTTAAAAGCTTCTGCACAGCAAAAGGAACCATCAACAGAACTAAAGACAACCTACAATGTGGGAAAAAATTTTCACCAGCTGCTTCTCAGACAAAAGGCTCTTATCTAGAAAATATGAAGAACTCTAAACAAGCAGGCCCCCAAATATAAAGACCCAATTAAAAAATGGGAGTCTGAAATGAACAGACATTTCTCAAACAAAGAAGTAAAAGCAGCAAGTAAATATATCAAAAAAATGTTTCACATCACTGGTCATTTGAGAGATGCAGATGAAAACAACACTGAGATTCCACCTCACCCCATAAAGAATGGCTGCTATCAAGGAATCACACAATAACAAATGTTGTCGGGGTTGTGGGGAGAAAGGAACCCTTCTCCATTGTTGGTGGGAGTGCAGACTGGTGCAACCACTATGGAAATCAATATGGAGATACCTCAAAGAGCTGGGACTTAGAGGTTCCATTTGACCCAGTCAGCCCTCTGCTGGGTATCTTTCCAAAAGAATTAAAAGAATCATATCATAGTAATATATGAGCACCTATGTTTATAGCAGCATAGTTTGTAATAGCTAAAACTTAGAATCAGCCCATTTGCCTATCAGTTGGAGACTGGATAAAGAAGATGTGGTTTTTCTGTAAAATGGAATACTACTCAGCTACAAAGAATGAGAAATAAGATTCATTCATAGGAAGATGGATACATATTGAGGGTATACTCCTAAGTGAAATAAATAAGTCACACATATGTAAATACTGAATAGTTTCTCTGGTGTGAATAAACTATAACAGTACATAAGATCCTAATGAGATAATTGACAATGTGAAATAGGAAGAAAAGGGCTAAAGGTGTAGGGAAAGTGGGAAAGGTAGGGGAAAGGTAATAAGGGAAAGGAAAAAATGTGAGAAAATGAAAAAAATGAAATAAAATGTTTGTAAATGGGGAGGGGAGGAGGGGGAGAAGGGAGGGCAGGGACAATGGGATAAAATGAGAGCCAAGACCTGTCATGTAAAGGTACAAGATCCAAATGATGAATTTAACTGTACTGTATACCTAAAATGTACCAATAAACTCAAAGAGATAGAGAAAAATAAAAAAGAGCTATGAGAGCCAGGAGCAAATAAGGGCAACCTGGTATGAAAGAAAAATCTAATTAAATAGTAAAAGAAAGTTAATAGAATCAGGTAAATTTAACAGAAAAAGGCAAACAAAAAAAAAAGAAAAATAGGAAGAACTTAAAAAAAAGGAAAGAAGGAACAAAACCAGCCCCCCCAAACAAAACAAACAAACAAACAAAACAACAAAGAGAAATGAGTCTGAAACTTCCTCCATGTGTTTGGGTTAGTGATTTCTTTCCAGAGCCTATTGTATTGGACTTCACCAGATATGGGCAGGGGATAGTGAATCACAACTGGGCCTATTTTGTTTCTGCTTCTACCTTTTGCTGTATGAATGCTGAGTCCCACCCCACCATTCTTGTTGAGTGTGGTCAGTCAATGGCATTTCTCTCTAGGATTGCTCACTCTCTCCGGACTTAATTTGTGTTTGTGGAGACAGGAACATCTTTTCAGGATTTGGGGTTAGTGTTCCAGGCTGCTTCATTTTTTTTTTTTTTTTTTTTTTT
>NW_022900932.1:38105244-38160128 GCF_012274545.1 Fukomys damarensis
TTTTTTTTTTTTTTTTTTTTGCACTGTCTTCAATTTCTCCATTTTCTCTGTGCTTTCTAATTTTTTTCTATCAGCTCTTTCTTGATTCCTGGAGCAGTATTTATCTTTCTCTTCACTAAGTAGTTTTCCAAGTGTCCCAATTCCATGTACTACAGTAGAGCCTATATTTTGCTGCTGGCCTTTACTCTCCTGTTTTAATCTCCTCTCTGCCTCTGTGTTCATATTTTTCTACTTTCTTTTTGATATTATTTCTCTATAATGGTGAGAATTTTCAGAACTGATTTCATTTCTGAAACTCAAAATAAGAAAATGAGGCCCAAAAAAGGCTAAGCAACCTGTCTCAAATGTCCCAGCTAAAGATAAGGGAGCCAGAATTTGAACCCAGGTCTGACCAAGCAACTCAAGAGCAGTGGTTTTGCTAGCATGTGATGGTTCCTTTACTTTTTCAATGCCAACTTGAAGAAGTCTGGATCTTCAGACTCACACGTATAAGGGTGCCTACCTTAGGAGGCTGTTAAGGGCAGAATCTAGCCCTTGTCCTGCTTGGGAAGTCATGCGTCTTGGCAGGCGGCTATATTTCTAGAAGGTAGGATACCACTAAAATAGCACAAAAAGCTACTAGGAGCCTGTCTTCCTACTATTATGTGATTAAAATGCCCCCTTCATAGTCAAATTGGAATTACATCTGCAAGTTAGCGTGTTTGTACCCTGCAAGTAGGTGCTGTTTTTCTGGGTAGCCTGCATTGCTATATATCTTTAAGGTGAGGGTAAAGGAACAATTACTTGTCCATGGTTAAACACATAGTAGTGTAATACAAAGGTGGAACAAAGTCAGAGTCATCCTTGTTCGCTCTAAATTTGGGAAAACAGATTATTAGATCAAAGAAAAAGGGCCCATAATGGTAGATAAAATCTTTCTTCATATCATATTCTTATCATTGGTTATTTCTTTGAATGGTTTCCCTTCACGTATTTTTTTTTTTTTGCCAAAAATGGTTCGAGAAGTTATTGGTAAATGAACAATAAAATATTCAGTGATTAAACTTAGATCCTTCATTTTACTTCAATTGTTTAAGCACATGACAGTATATTTAGGTTGTCATACCTGAGAACATTGAGTAGATGTCAACATTCTTTTAAAATATACATTTATATTATGAATGTATGCTGCTGCTATTATTAAATTTTCATAGGGAAAGTTGGCAAGAGTTAGAATTATTAGGTAACAAATCAATTACTTATGTTAGCCAAAAGTCCTAGCAATTGTGATAAAATGAAGTGGCCATAATATATTGGATAATATCTGAAATGATCTGTTGCTATTTTCCAGTTCTAAAGAATTGAAAATTACCAACTGATTTACCATATTATGATTCTTCCCTGCCCTTTCTTAGTATCGTCCCTCTTTTTTTTCTTCTTCTCATGTTTTTCTGGTCCATATCCTCTCCCTTCCTTCTTCCTCTCTCTTTGTTACAAACAGGAATATTAAGTAGGTCCTGCTATTTTATATATTCCATTTAAATTTTATGAAATATCAAATATTCTATTAAATAAGGATTCTATTCAATCCCTTAACACAACCATTTTTCAAACTCAAAATTCAAGATATTATACCTAATAGAAATTTGCTAGATTTCTTATAAATTCTTATAGTAGATTAGCACAATAAAAATAAATGCTAGTCAGAATATTGTTTTTTAGCTATAACTGCCAGTTCATAAAGGATTCCAGAAGAAATATATGTTAGCTTTCACTGTAAATGGATGGTTCCAAGCATTTTAACAACCCTAAAAATGTCTTTTCACCTTATATCTAACTTATTATCCTAAGATTATAAAATAAGCTATTTCAAAACAAAGACAATATTGAATTAGTTTACACAGGGATCAATTATTGATTTGTGTTATACTATGAAGACTATCTTAAATTCCTGTCTTTCTTAAATTTAAGAGCTACATTCAACTCACAATCTTGCCTAAAATTTCATTAGTAGAGATTTATGTCTTTGGGTTAAGCTTTATCCCTAGAAGGAATTAATTAAAAGATTCTGGAAGTAGTAGCTCATTAAGTCTGTACAATCACTAATTATTATAATAGTCATTTTTTGGAATATGTACTAGGTGCTAGAAACTACATGGCTGTCTTTTAAATATGATCTGTTACCTTTGCAATAATTCTACCTATCAGAGGTCAGTTTTACCATTTTATAGTTGAGAAAATCTAGGAGAATATAAACTACATTATAAGAGACAGAATCAAGAATCAAACATAAGTATGCTTGATTCATAGCCTTATCAACTTCCTATAGAGACTGGTCTTTGAAAGCATGCCAAAAATACTCTGATTAAAGATTTTTGAGAAAAGGCAACAAAGGGTGAATGGGAAGGACTACAAAGACAAAATTAAATAGACTTCCATGGTTCTATTGATTACCAGCACTGAGCAACTATTGTCTCCTACCTAGTTCTTGTTTGAGTTACCACTCTTTCTTCTTTAAACATTCATGAGATTTGATGGTGCTTTAAATGGATCTTGCAGGTATTGTTTGGTGACAAAATGTTCTCCCCTTACACATCATTTAACCACTTCCTTGCCACCAAAGTGTGCGGTAAGAAGATATTCCATCCTGTGTGCAGCAAGTTCCTATTTACTCTAACTGGACTTGATTCAAGAAACTTAAACATGGTATGTATTAGTAGATGAATCTGAGAATGTGATAGTTTTGTAGCACACAGATAATGCGAGTCCACTCTGGATTGTACAGAAAGCACATTTTAAGGTATCTTTTGTCTCATGGAATGCAATCAGTATTCCTTGGCTCCCAGATCAAGTCTGAGGCTCTCCCAGCTGCAGTAGGATGATTTGAACAGAAAGATTTACTGCTATAAGTTCTCACCAATGCTTGATGTTGACTGCAATGAAACCACTAAGTCTTTCTATTAAATTAGGGCTATGAGGGCCGGGGATTTAGCTCAGTGATTCAGTGGCCTGCCTTGCAAGTGCAAGGACCCAAGTTCAATCCCCGGTACCAATAAATAAATAAATAAATAAATAAATAAATAAATAAATAAATAAATAAAAGTAGGGCTATGGCTTTAGCTTGGTGTCCTGTCTCTTATCTAATGATGTGGACATGTATTTACCAGTTTCCCATATCAAAAAGTTATTTGGAAATAATTGTTCTGTGAGTAACTCCTTATTCAAAAGGTTTATATCCCTTCTCCCTCTGGCCTGCTTGGGCCCAGTTGGTGGAACTGGGTAGCCATGCCCTCCCTTGCCTGCACTGCTATCAGCTCCAGCAAGGAAGGTAGCCACATGGGCACCCTGGAAACAGCCCCAAGCCCCCCCAGACTTCCTAATTGTGCCAGTCCTTGGACCTACTCTGCAGAGGCATAGGTGGTCATAAAGGGTATTTTTCTGAGCTTCCAACTGTGAACATCTTTAAAGAGAGAGCAGAGGGAACCGGTAGTAGAACTGTGTGGAGCTCAACCCTGCAGGAGGTCAGGGAACTCAATTTGGGCCTTGCAGCCCAAAGCCAGTCTGAATCCCAGGGGTCTGCCATCAGCTGGCTGAGATCAAAGGATTTAGTTCTGCACATGGCTGTGCATGTTGTATATTATGACAACAGAGATATCAGAATGAGGCCCTTCAAATTCATTTTTTTCCTTCTTTTCTTCATTCCACTCTGAAAATTCTTTCTTTTTTCTGTCCTCTTTCTCCAACACAGTCTCTTGCTCCAGCATATTATCCCTCATCCCCTTTTTGTTTCTGCTCCTGCCCTAATTCAGATTTCTTCCTTTACCATTTTTTCTTTTTTCTTTATGTTCTTTTCTTCTGTCATTTTACCTCATTCAAGGATCAATAGTTTCAAAGTGGTTGTATTCTTGTCCTTATTCTTGCACTCTGTCTTTCCCTTTTGAATTTAACAGTTTTCTAAAGGTTATATGGTGGTTCTATGTCATATGGCTTCACTTGGAACCCTCTCCATTTTTTTTCTTATCTACTCCTCTCATCATAACTCTGTCTAAGCCCCCATCCTAAATGGTAGAGATGCTATATTGAAGAGTTTATTCACTGCAAACATATTTTGGGCTACTTCTTGATTTTAATTTAATTCACATGGTTCAAAGGTGATAGATTAATGACTACCATGAATGGTCAATTTATAAGTTGTTCTTGATCCTATTGTGTTGCTGATTATATCAATTGGGCTAAAGGATTGTGATTGATTTAATGAGCTGTCTTCTCTGATATTAAGAAAATGAGAATGTCTATGAGTCATTAGAGACTCAAAAGGTAAAGTGCAACTATATCAGGAAGATTTAAGTAATAACCCAGAACTTAAACCAAGAACAACCCAACAACAAAAATAAAAATGAGAAAACACTTAAGCAAGGCACAAAAACAGACTTCCAGCTAACCAATGGCAAACAGTAGGGCAAATGAGGATGAAAAGTCTGATAGTTAACCACCGGGGACACCCTGAACTCATAGCATAGGAAGTAACAAAGCAGATTAATCAGGCTCTAGAAAAATTCAAAACAGAAATAATTTCCCAGATAATCATAGAGATAGTGAGCAAAATGAAAGTCATGATTCGAGACTCTACAACAGAAACTACAAAAAAAAAAAAAAATGATCTCAGGACCATGATAGAAGCCATGAAGGCTCAGCATAAGAAAGAAATGGAAACAATAAATGCCCAACATAGGAAAGAAATGGAATCCATAAAACTGATTCAAATAGATATCCAGGAGATTAAAAACTCCATTGAAAGTGTACACAACAGAATAAAAGATTGCTAAGATAGAATTTCAGATATAGAAGATAGGATCGCAGACAGTGACCATGAAAAGACAGGTCTCTCAAAAACAATAAGGGATCATGAGAAATCAATCCAACAACTCCAAGATGATGCAAAGAAGAATAACATAAGACTTATAGGAATCCATGAAGTAGCAGGAGAAAATACAAATGACTTAAAAAAGCTGTTCACAGAATTAAAGACAGAAAAATTCCCAAATAGAAGGGAAGAATTTAACATACAGATAAGTGAGGCATACAGAACTCCAACAAGCCATGATTAAAAAAAAAATCCTACACCTAGACATATAATAATCAAGATGCCAGATATTCATCCCACAG
Source organism: Fukomys damarensis (assembly GCF_012274545.1). Lineage (NCBI taxonomy): Eukaryota > Metazoa > Chordata > Mammalia > Rodentia > Bathyergidae > Fukomys > Fukomys damarensis. Next base: position 38,110,390 of record NW_022900932.1, read on the forward strand.
AAAAACAAAGTATTACAAGCAGTAAGAGAAAAGAAACAAGCTACATGCAAAGGGAAGCCCATCAGAATCACAGCAGACTTTTCAACACAAACCCTCAGGTCATGGAGAGCCTGGAGTGAGGTATTCCAAGTCATAAAATAAAACAACCTCCAACCTAGACTGTTGTATCCTGTAAAACTCTTTCAAAATGGATGGGGAAATAAGATACTTCCATGACAAAGAACACTTGAGAAACTTCATGAATACCAAACCAGCACCACAAGGAATTCTAAACAATATCCTAGAAAAAGACAATGAAGGTGACAACACCATGAGTTCCAAAAGACCAAATCAATTAGGAAAGACAAGAAACTAAAAGGAGAGAGGGAATAAGTAAAAAGAGTCAACAAAAGGACTATAACATGACAATAATGTCAGTACATATCAGTTATAGCCATCAATGACAATGGCCTCAATTCACCAATCAAGAGAAATAGACTGGCAGAATGGATTAAGAAGCAACATTCAACAATATGTTGTGTACAAGAAACACACCTAGTGCAAAAAGAAGCCAATTGACTGAAAGTGAAAGGATGAAAAACAATTCTCCATGTGACATGAGCCCAGAAAAAAGAATGGATAGCAATCTTATTCGCAGACAAAGTAAATTTCAAACCAAAACTCATGAAGAGAGACAAAGAAGGACACTATATCTTTGAAAAGGGAATGATTCAATAGGAAGAGATGACAATAATAAACATATATACACTAAATATTAATGCCCCAAACTATATAAAACAAATATTAAGTAACATGAAAAACCAAATAAGCACTAATACAATTGTAGTGGGGGATCTAAACACACCACAATCACAAATAGATCATCTAGGCAAAAAAATCAACAATGAAATACTAGAACTGAACCAAGGTTTTGAACATATGGACTTAATAGACATCTATAGAGTGTTCCACCTCACACAATCAGAATATACATTCTTTTTGGCTGCACATGGGTCATTCCCCAAAATAGACCACTATTCTCCAAGATAACTCATAGAACAGGTTTGAATAAATACAAAGAAATTGAAATTATCCCCATGTAACATAGTGCAATTAAGCTGGAGATAGCATAAGAATAGAATAAGAAATTGTAAGAACCTCACAAACACAGGGAGATAGAACAACAGTCTCCTGAACAATCAATGGGTCATAGAAGAAATTAGACATTTTTTACAAATAAATAATAATACCAGTACAACATACAGGAATCTATGGGACACAATGAAAGCAGTTCTATGTGGAAAATTCATAGCATTGAATGCCCACACTAGTAAAACAAAGTGAGCTCAAATAAACAACCTAATGGTGAATCTTAGACTCCTAGAAAAACAAGAACAAGAAAAACCCAAAGCTCATACAAGAGAGGAAATTATAAAGATTAGAGCAGAAATCAGTGCAATAGAAACTAAGAAAACTATACAAAAAAATAAATGAATCAAAGAGTTAGTTTTTTGAAAGAATAAATAAAATTGATAAACCCTTAGCTAACCTTATCAAAAAAGGAAAGAAAAGGCTCACAATCATGAAATTAGGAATGAAAAAGGTGAAGTCACAACAGATCCAACAGAAATCCAGAGGATAGTCAATACCTACTTTGAGAACCTGTACTCTAATAAAATGGAAAACACAGAAGAAATGGACAGATCTCTAAATACTTATGAATTACCAATGTTGAATGAAGAAGATAAAAACATTTTAAATACCCCAATTACAATCAGTGAAATTGAAAATGTAATTAAAAGTTTACCAACAAAGAAAAACCCAGGTCCTAATGGATTCACTGCTGAATTTTACAAGACATATACAGAAGAACTACTGCCACTACTCTTTAAACTTTTCAATGAATTTGAAAAGGAAGCAATACTTCCAGATTCATTCCTGGAAGCAAGTATCACTTTGATTCCCAAACCAGGGAAAGACCCAACTAAAGAAGAGAACGATAGGCCAATCTCCCTAATAAACATAGGTGTAAAATCCTCAATAAGATACTGGCAAACAGAATACAGAGGGTCATCAAGTAGATCATACACCATGACTAAGTCAGGTTTATCCCAGGGATGCAAGGATGGTTCAACATACATAAATCAATAAATGTGATACATTATATTAACAGAATCAAGGAAAAAAAACATATAATCATCTCAATAGATGCAGAAAAAGCATTCGACAAAATTCAACACCCATTCATGATAAAAACCCTGCAAAAAATTGGAATAGATGGTCTATATCTCAACTTAATAAAAGCTATCTATGAAAAACCAACAGCCAACATCATATTAAATGGCCCAAAACTGAAAACCTTCACCTTAAAATCAGGAACAAGACAAGGATGCCCACTGTCACCACTCCTCTTCAATATTGTTCTGGAAACATTAGCCACAGCTATCATTAGACAAGAGAAATAAATTAAAGCAATAAAGATAGGAAAGGAAGAAGTTAAACTGTCATTATTTGTGGATTATTTGATACTATACATGAAAGATGCAAAAAACTCCACCAAAAGACTCCTAGACTTAATTGACACTTTTAGCAGAGGGATTCAAGGTCAACACTCAAAAATCAATAGCCTTCTTGTAAATAAATAACAAACTCAGTGAGAGAGAAATTAGGGAAACAATTCCTTTCACAATAGCATCCAAAAGAATGAAGTATCTAGGAATCAATCTAACAAAAGAAGCAAAAGACCTCTACACTGAAAACTACAGCAGTCTGAAAAAAGAGATCAAAGAGGATATAAGAAAATGGAAAGATATCCCCTGCTCCTGAGTAGAAAGAATTAACATAATGAAAATAGCCATACTACCAAAACTGCTATACAGATTCAATGCAATGCCAATTGAAATTCCAACTCTATATTTCACAGAACTAGAAAAAAAGAATCCAAAAATTCATTTGGGGTTAACCATAGGAGACCTAGAATAGCAACAGCCATCCTAGGCAACAGAGACATGGCAGCGGGTATAACAATTCCACTTTGACAAAGCCACTGTGATAAAAAAAACAGCATGGTACTGGCAAAGAAACAGACCTGAGGATCAGTGGAATAGTTTGGAAGACACAAAAACAACTCCTGATATACTCAGCTACCTCATCTTTGACAAAGGAGCTGACCATCCCATTGGAGGAAAGATAGCTTCTTTAATAAATGGTGTTAGAAAAACTGGATTTCAACCTGCAAAGATTAAAACTAGAACCTCATTACCATGAACTAAATTAAAATCCAAGTGGATTAAAGATCTGAATATTAAAGTAGAAACACAAAACTTTCTGGAAGATAAGTTAAGCAGAACTCTTGAAGACATTGGCATAGGAAGAGGTGTCATGAACAAATCCTCAGTAGCATGAGAAGTAGCAGAAAGAATCTACAACTGGGATCTCATCTTATTAAAAAGCTTCTGCACTGCAAAAGAAACCATCAACAGAACTAAGAGACAACCTACAATGTGGGAAAAAAATTTTACCAGCTGCTCCTCAGACAAAGGACTATTACCTAGAATATATAAAGAACTCAAAATAACCAGCCCCCCCCACCAAATATAAGGACCTGATTCAAAAATGGACATCTAAAATGAAGAGACATTTCTCAGACAAGTAAAAGCAGCAAGTAAATATATGAAAAAAATGTTCCACATCACTGGGCATTTGAGAGATGTAAATGAAAACATCACTGAGATTTCACCTCACCCCACAAAGAATGGCTGCCATCAAGAAATCACACAATAACAAATGTTGGCTGGCGTTGCAGGGAGAAAGGAGCCCTTCTCCATTGTTGGTGGCACTGCAACCACTATGCAAATCAATATGGAGATATCTCAAAGAGCTGGGACTAGAGGTTCCATATGACCCAGCCAGCCCTCTGCTGGGTATCTTTCCAAAAGAATTAAAAGAATCATATCACAGTGATATATGAGCACCTATGTTTATAGCAGCACAGTTTATAATAGCTAAAACTTGGAATCAGCCCATTTGCCCATCAGTTGGAAACTGGATAAAGAAGATGTGACTTTTCTATAAAATTGAGTACTACTCAGCCATAAAGAATGAGAAGTTAGATTCATTCATAGGAAAATGGATACATATTGAGGGTATACTCCTAAGTGAAATAAATAAGTCACACATATGTAAATACTGAATAGTTTCTCTGGTGTGAATAAGCTATAATAGTACATAAGATCCTAATGAGATAATTGACAATGTGAAATAGGAAGAAAAGGGCTAAAGGTGTAGGGAAAGTGGGAAAGGTAGGGGAAAGGTAATAAGGGGAAAAAAAGAGAGAATGAAAAAGTGGAAATAAAGTGTTTGTAAATGGGGAGGGAAGGAGGGGGTGAAGGGAGGGCAGGGACAAGGGGAAAAAATGAGAACCAAGACCTGTCATGTGAAGGTACAGGATCCCAATAATGAATGTAACTGTATCGTATACCTAAAATATACCAATAAACTCAATGAGGGGGAAAAAAAGATTTAAAAGTGCTTTTCAATGACAGGTAGAAATTTATTGTCCAAGTGTGCCTGAGAGGGATCAATGTTGTGATTCATTATTTTTAAATTAGCTGAGATTTTTCTTTTCCAAGTTACTATGGAAAAAGAGAGAAAATGACCATTTATTTCCCAGGCAGAGAGGAGCTGTTTGAAACCCCAGATGGGACAGATCTGAAGATTTCTCCATTTATCTTACAGACTACTGTTCAGAACCTGGTCTCACTCTGTCAGTGGGACCCTGATTAAAACTTTTCTTGATTCAGGCATTTTATAAAGCACATTTTAGGCAAAGCATACTCGAACCACTGCCTTTCCACATTCCTCTTTCTCAATTTTCCAGGGAAAGTGCCTTCATCGCTTAGATGAAAGCATTCTACATAGATAAAAGCATATTATGCTAGAAGAGCTAAGTAAAAAGAACTGTATTCCAACACAAAAGTGAAAAGTGCCCTCTCAACTTGGTCTAAGAATATGATAAAGATATCTTTACAAATTATTACCCTTGTCTATTTATTGTTCATCTGCTTTTACACCTCACCTTTGTCTTACTGTAAAAACTGGACTGAGGAATATTAGAATGTCTGTAAGAGTATTTACCTCTGTAAAGAGTACTTGCCTATCAGGCATACATAGCAGCTTTTGTGGAACTTTGAAAAAAATGCATATGTCCACTACTCAACCCTAGAGATTTTACTTTTATTCAATAGTTTTAGATCTGTCATAAGTATGTATATTTTTTAAAGTTGTAAGATGTTTTTGATATTCATTTTGGCAAGAAAAAATAATAACTTTTTATATCAAACTGTAACTGAAAATATGAAATAATGAAGTTTTGGGCCCTGAAGAAATCTAAATATATTGGATGAATTCTGTCTTCTAAAGTATTAAAATGCTCTGTAGAATATATGAGAAATTTTAAAAATCAAGCAAACCAAAAGAAATATTCAGATATATCCTCAATGTTTTTAAATGAAATCCTCCTCTCCCTATTCTTTGGAGCTTAACACAGGTTGAAAGAGATCACTGTGGTTTTTAGTCCCTTGACCTCATACATTCTTGGAGCTATGTGAGATGAGTCTGGAAAAAATGTGCATTACCTTCTGCTTTTCACCAGTGGGATGCTCTGTGTGGAGCATATGAAGTCACTGCCTAGGACAGAAAAACAGAGCCCGGAGAGCAGAAATATCTTAACTGCAGGCTTCTCTGGTTACTGTGTCTTCAGAGAGTATGGGATATATATTTCCTAAATAATAATATAATAAAAATAAAATAGAAAGCAAATTTCTATCTAATATTCATTTATATGATTAGCCTGTAGATAAGAAATAATCTCTTTTCAGAGTCGCTTGGATGTTTATTTGTCACAGAAACCTGCAGGAACGTCTGTACAGACCATGCTGCACTGGGCCCAGGTACGTGTCTCCACACTCAGCTCACTGACACACCCATATCTTTGTGACGCCCCGAGGAGTACTCCTTGAGACTCACTGCAGGGTTCCGCAGGCACCTGGGGAGACCTCACTCCTCAGTGATTCTGGAATTAGCACCAACTCCTATTTTTGCTTTCCTTTGTTTCCTTTATTCTCCCTGTCTTTAGTGCCTGCCTTATGAGCCTGGTTCCCCCATGTTCTGGCCAAATTCTGGTTCTTAGATTATCCCAAAGTGCCTTTCCAGGGAAAGCTTGCATTTTCTCTTTTGGAACATCAGCAACTGCAGTAGAACTTTATATGAAATGACCCAGTCTATAACAGAAAGACCCGTTCATCCTCCAATTTACATATGATGCATTTCAGAGTGATGAAATAATGTTTTATTTAGAGAAAATTAAATTCTAGGGAGGGATTTAAATAGACTAATACTTTGTGTTTGTACCCGCAATTAAAATTTTATTTGCTTTATTATATTACTCTATACTTGACAAGCTCAGAGATAAGACAGATTCAATTCATATAGCTTCTGAGCCAATATGTGTGTGTGTGTGTGTGTGTGTGAGAGAGAGAGAGAGAGAGAGAGAGAGACAGAGACAGAGAGAGAGAGTGTGTGTGTGTGTGTGTGCACTCATTCTTTCATTGTGGAAATTTTACCTACATTCTTGGTCAGTGACCTTAGTCGCAATCCTTTTGAAAAGTGAGCAAAATGTACGTCATCAGGCCCTGTTCCCCAAACATCCAGACTAGCATTATATTGCTTACCACAAATCCCACAGCTTGGCCCCGCAGATGGGAGGCACAAAGTACACCAGATCTCACAGAGAAAAGTGGGGATCTCAGTGGGTGAATATGCATCCAAAAAGCAACAAAAATGTTTAAATATGGAGAAAAGAGTCATAATAATTTAAACTACTTGAAGAGGTAAAGTATAATATTGTTTAAACAGTAGTAGTTTAACTTTTTCCCCATATTTTTATTAATGTATATTTGTTACATAGATTAGTGGGTTTCATTTGGGCAAAGTTGTACTTGCACATGCATATTTTAACCATTAGTAGTTTTTAATATTGGAAATGTATAGCTGGTAACCAAATACATATATATTTCTATAAGTATATACTATAGATAATTGTCTAGTATGTGCAGCTGCCCAACATGTATTAGGCCTTTGGATTCAAGCCCTAGCATTGAAAAGAAAAAGTTGATGTGCATCCTTGTAACATTTAAAGACTTTGCTGTCTGAGGTTTTGCAGGAGAAAAAGTATGGTGGGAGTAAATTGTGCATTAGTTCTGTGAATTAATATTCATTTTATAAACTTTAGTATATGACTGATGAATCTTTATTATTTTTAGCTTATGTGACAAAAGAATCGGATATAATATCAATCGTCCTTGTATGTTCTTGCTTACTAACTTTAAATTTTTCGTGGTTTCCTTATATCATTTTAATATATGAATTACTTTTGTTTTATCTTAGATTTTTAATTCTGATCGTCTCCAAGCTTTTGATTGGGGAAATCGTGGTCAGAACATGATGCACTTCCACCAGGTACTATGATGATGACTATGATAATAATAATGATGATGATGATGATGATAACAGTTACATGCTGCAAATTAATTATTAAAACTTGCATCCGATCATTAAGTACATACTGCTTCCCATTCACTATGGATGTTTCTTATTGCTGCTATCACATACTGCTTATTGCGTCTTAACTATGTCCCACATCATTATTTCCATCCTCACAATGATCTTTCAAGATATATATTATTATGTCCATTTTTTCCCCAGAGGCTCAAAGTGGTTAGGTCAATTGACAAATGTATTTAGCTAGCAAACAACCAGAATGTTGTTTGGGTCTAAAGTCAAAACCCCCTTTCATGTTTCTTCTAACAAAAACTTTTGGCGTTTAATTAAAACTATGTTGGTAGAGAAAATGAAAGGATACAGTCTTCGTTATTAAAATATATTATCTGACTTCTTATGCCTCTAAAAAAATAAACTAACATTGTTCTAATCATTCTTTGAGATGCCATTTGCTAATCACTTTTAAACAATTAATATATGGATCATTAAAGATATATCCATCTGAAGTATCATCTTTAGGAAGAATTAGCAATTCCTGCCAGGGAATGGTATCAAAATATTTGATACTATCTATGCAAATAGTACTATCAATCTATTTTTTGGAGCAAATAATCTATATAAAAAAGAAACTGTACATTGTTGTTATTTTTCATCAATATGTAAGGATATCCAATAATTATTTAGCTTTTTGATAAAACAAGCTCAAACTGGATTAATGATCATCAATATCAATGATACATGAGTTGTTTCAAATATGTGATATAAAGATTTAGAAAAATTTTAAATTATTTTCAGGGTCATCATACTAACTGTAACAGTAAACATACATAACACCAACTGGTGTAAAAAAAATCTAATTTTTCTTTAACCTGCTCTAGGTAGATATGTCCAGATGCATGCTGTCAGAATTCCATTTTCCTTGGTAATTAATAAATTTTGTCCTAGCAAGAGTATGTAACTTCTTTAGAAAAAGCTTTTTAGATGATGACCTCAGAGACCTGCTTGCATAAAAGTTTGGTCACAGGTACTAGCTTGATCATTGTGCTCACACATTGGGTCAAAATAATGATGACAGAATGATTCAGGTTCAGTTCTAGATCTTTCGCTTGGAACTTCTTGGGAAGAAAAAAGGAAAATCCAAAAACAGAGAATGAACTCTATGTGTTTTTCAAAGTCAATAACTTTAATCACAACAATAATTGAAAGCACTATAAGCTAGATTGCTGTAATTACCAATGTCAATCACCCATAATCATTTATTACTAAGAAAATAAAATAATTTTCTAGATACATACATGCAGGTTTTATGGTCAAATTTTTAAAAGTTTCTGGCTGACAGTTATCAGATGTCATTTGAATGAAAATATTAATATTCATTTTTTGTGATGTCATTTTCTACAACTCTGCTTTCATCCTTAGTAGAGCAATGAAATCACTGGAGTAAAGGAATTCTGATTCAGAGACTCTTGACTTTCTTCGCCTATCAAAGCTGGTGATGTTTGTTACTTTCTCTATGTGGTGTTTTTCTATTCTTCATCATTCTTCATCTATACATTTAAATATTAACACTTTAGGGCCGGGGATTTAGCTCAGTGGTTCGGTGGCCTGCCTTGCAAGCGCAAGGGCCTGAGTTCAATCCCCGGCACCAAAAAATATATATATTATATATATTAACCCTTTGTATTCTGCTTACTGTGAAAACTGTACTCAGGGAAAGCAGCCTCTTCGTTCAGTAGTTGCACTCGACTTTTGGGGCCTGAGCTAAGCTTTCTGGAGCACATCTTCTTCTTGCATGAGGAGTGCTAATCTTCACTCATTTCCTCTCTGCCCTTTGCATTGGCTTCTCAAAACTACACATTCTCATTTACCATTCTCTTTTAAAGCCTATGTGTGAGAAAGCCTTCCTACTACTACAGAGAAAGCAATATACTTAAAATATTTAATAATCCAAAGACCCAGCCACTAATCCATCAAATGAAAGTTACATCCAACCTGACTATAGCAGTGGGCTCTGCCAGAATATCACTTTCCTAAGGGAACTTGAGGCACAGTTCCTCGGTCAGGTTCTCTTCCAGACTTATTTCCATTGCTCTAAGAAATCTCTTCCCATAGAGTATAACAGTTGCCTTTGGTAATATGCCTTTATCTTTATCTATTTTATCTTTCTTATAATCTTTCTATCACAAATAACTAAGGTATGGTGTTCATATTGAGTTGCCACAATAAAATGTCATAAGCTGGGTGATTTAATCCATAGAAATTCATGTTCTTGCAATTCTGAAGAGTGTGTGCCCGAAACTGGGGAGTCAGTATGATGGATTCTAGTGAAGACTCTTCGTGACTTGCAGATGGATGCAAGTCCTAATGTGTGTTCACATGTTCTTTCCTTGATATGTGCTTCTGCAGAAAGAGAGGAGAGAGTGCATGTATGTGAAGAAACGGTCCCTTTTGTGTAAGGCTTCCAATTGTATTGAGTTAGAATCTTATCCTTATGACTTCATTAAACCTTAATAACCTCCTAAAACTCCTGTTGTAGTTAGAATGAAATTTCAGTTTGAATGAGTTTTGAAACTTCCCTAGGGATTGGTTGAACACACTTCTAAGTGTATCTTAGTGGTGGGTCACAAGGGCATGGCCTTGGGGTCTATGTCTGGTCCCTCTTTCTTTTGTACTCTCTGTAGCCCTAATCTGTTTCCTGGGTTCCATGAAAAAATAGAGAAAAGCTTTACTCCACCATGTTCTTCTGCCTTAAGGTTTCTCCCTTTGAATCTGACAATGATACGCTGAATCTCCTAAAACATGAGCAATTTAGCTTAATTTAAAGGCTTAATTTAAGCCTTTCTTTCTTTAATTTGTGAATCCTGGGCATTGTGCCTTAGCATCAGGAACACTGACTAGGGCCAGGAACACTGACTAGGGCCAAGGATTTAGCTCAGTGGTTCCACCACCTGCCTCACAAGCACTAGGACCTGAGTTCAATCTCTGGTACAAAAAAAAAAAAAAAAAATCTGACTAATACAGAAAATTGGTACTAGAGAAGTTCAGTCATTGCTGTACCTGAGCGTGTAGCTTAGGGGCATTTAAAACAGATTTGTTGGAGGAGTTTGGAAAGATTTGAAGATGCAGGCTAGAGAAGTCTTAGAATCCAGTAAGTAGAGCCTGATGGGTGATTCTGCTTGGAGTTCAGAAGACCAGAATGCACACAGTGAAGACTAGGCTTACAAGGCTTCATGTAGGAGAAAGGACTCTATTGGCAGTTGGACTAGAGACCACATGTGTTACACATTGGTAGAAAATTTATCTATATTTTGTCCATGTTCTGAGACTTTGTGGGTTGCTAAAACTAAAGGAAGTGGGCTAATTCACCTGACAGAGGAAATCCCCAAGGCTATAGCATTGGTACTGCTGGCTGCTTTTAACAAGATTTATAGTGAGGACTGGGGGCCAAAAGCAGGGCAGAAAATTTTAAAATTTCAAATTTTGGCCCAAAAGAAATAAATTACCACTTAAAAGAAAGCAAAAATACTTTATATGGAGACCAGGAGAAAGATGTCTTGAGATCATCTCAGAAGTCAGAAAGACCCCACCCACTCCAGGCTTAAGGATACAGAGGTGTCAATTTTTCATTTTAGAAGAGTTCTTGGGACCCCTGCTCAATAAAGACCTCTTATAAAATTGATTCCCTGGTGTTCATTCACCATGCTCAGTCATCGAGTCATTCAGAGACCACTGCAGCCATGGTTCAAGGGAGCATGGCTACTGCTTCTGCTGACAGAAAACCTTGGTATCATTCAAGTGACTCTGGTCTAACCGGCATGTACGATGCAAAAACTGTGGGGTAAAGGAGACTTCCACACAGACTTCAAAGGAAGACCTGGAAAACCAAACAAGGAGCCCCTGAGAAAGCAGTGTATGAAACAACAGGAATGAAGGGAAAGGTGGAGTAGAGAACCCAAGAACTCAAAGATTCCATAAACATGAAATGTCTGCCAAGGTTATCTGAAGGCCATAAATGAAGCCAGACCAAGAGAGAAGTTATGTGTTACAACTGTCAAGGCCATTCAGATGGAATCACCCTTTGGAGCTCACAATTTATCACCATGTGCCCTGGGACTTAATAAGATAAGGAGCTAAAGGACTTAATATTTGCCCTGCTGAATTTCAGTCCTGCTTTGGCCCAATTTTTTCTGTCCCCTTGTTCCTCCCTTTGATATGGCAATATCTATCCTGTGCTATTGTGCATTGGGGTTATAGAACTTAATTTCATTTTTACAGAGCTTCATAGCTAAGAGTTTTCCTTAAATCTCAGAAGGGAATTGGAGTTTCCAAAATTGCTGGAATGGATAAGACTTTGGGAAAGGAACCTTTTTTTTGTTTTTGTTTTTTTTTTGGTTCTGGAGATTCTAACAAATGGCTGTTGCAATTTCAGCCGCCCCAAAAGCTAGGAGGTTCTCAACAACTCTAGCAGAAAGACATCTTGGAGAGTTTCAGTGATGAGCCCATGTCTCATACAATCATTGTAGCATGAAGGATGAAATACTGGTCGGCCAGGCCTGGTCAGTTGGACAGGAATTGTACAGTATCAGTACAGGAAAGAAGGCAGAAAGGAAAACTTCCTGGGAATCTCCCACTGTATTCCTCCATAACAGACTAACTCTTTTTCCATATCATATTTTAGGTGTTGGTTTTTATGCATTGTTATAAATGCTCCCTGAGCACATTGCTGATATCTGAGTGTTAATAATGCTACTGAGCCCAGATTTCTGCACATGAGAGCATGAGAAGGGACATTTATTCTCCCCAACATTTTGTTTTAAGGAAAAAAAATGCACTCTCAAATCAAGTGCTACCTGAAAAATGATTTCGCGTATTTCTAGGAGAACACTTTTCCTTTAAGATTTTTTTTCCCATTTCCTCAAATGTGCAAGTCAGGAGTGCAATGGTTGTCTTCTTTTATTTGAAACACATATTATTTTATTTCAAATGTTTTCAGTGTTGTAAAATGTCTTAACATTTTAAAGGTTCTGTATCATTAAGTGTAGGCCAATTACACACTTTTAGCATTTGAAAAACTTGTTTTAACAACTGATAGCTGATATTACTTCTGTAATGTAATTTTTTCTATTTTTTTTCATTACATTTAGCTTACACCTCCTTTATATAACATTACTAAGATGAAAGTTCCAACAGCAATATGGAGTGGAGGACAGGATATTGTGGCTGATCCTAAGGACATGGAAAATTTGCTTCCTAAAGTTGCCAACCTTATTTTTTACAAAGTGATTCCGCACTACAATCACATGGATTTTTACCTTGGACAGGATGTACACCAAGAAGTTTACCAAGATATAATTAGATTGATGAAACACCATTTATAAAATTAAATACAGTTCCTTTCTTTAATCAAGTGGATTTCTGTATTACTAATGAGGTAGGAAAATCTTAAGGTGCCTCCCAATAATTTTGACCTTCTGGTATCCCCTGTGCTTTAGTAATGGTATAATTTAAATCTTACTTCTAGCCAACAGAAGAGCGAAAGTGGTAGATATCATACCCTCATTTACATTTTAAATCAAACATGATGGGATGTCATTCTCTAATTATATTTCATTATACAGTGTCAGGCACATATCTATAATTCCACCACTCTGCAAGGCTAAGGCAGGAGAATTTCAAGTTGGAGCCCAATGTAGGCAACTTAATGACTTAGCAAGACCCTATGTAAAAATTTTAAAAGAAAATATTAAAAAGGCTGCAAACGTAGCCCACTGTGGAGGGCTTTAGTTCAATCCTTGTTGCTGAAAAAATCTAAGTAGATAAGATATTGTCCTTTTGGCCTGATAAAATAAATAGATGTATTGAGGAAGCCCACACTGCAAAAAATAGTATGTGGCTTTTAGAAGCTTCCTGCTGTTATCTGGTGGGCCTACCTCTTCAGTGCAGAGCAATAGAGGAGCCTGGAAGCAGCACAAGACACTCTGGTAGGCCTGCCCCTTCAGCAGAGAGGAGCAGAGAAGCCCAGCCATGCAGGTGCCAACACAGCAGTGTCTGTTCCCCCTCAACCTGTGAACTAGAGAAAGACAGCCTCTCTGAGGCTCCTAGTTGAAAATTGAAGCCCACTAGAAAAGTGAAGAAAATCCCTGCAATAAAGGCACACCATACCACCATAGCTGGTAAGTCAGTTGGAGGGACCAAAACCTCACAGTGGAACATGGTCTAACTTCAGGGGAAAAACAGCTGGAACCTGCAGTAGAACCTTGCAGAGTTCAACCCAGCAGGAGGTCAGAAATCTCAACTTGGGCCTTGCAGCCAGAAATCAGCCTGAATGATCTCCTCAATAGATGCAGAAAAATCATTTGACAAAATTCAACACCCATTCAAGATAAGAACCCTGCAGAAAATTGGAATAGAAGGTCTTTGTCTCAACCTGATAAACATTATCTGCAAAAAACCAACAGCCAATATCATCCTAAGCTGTCAAAAACTTAAAATCTTCACTCTAAAAACAGGAACAAGACAGGATGCCTATTATCACCATTTTGTTCAATATAGTTTTGGAAACATTAGCCACAGCAATTAGACAAGAGAAAGAAATAAGAGGAATAAAGACAGGAAAGGAAGAAGTTAAACTGTCACTATTTGCTACTGATATGATACTCTACATAGAAGACCCCCCCAAAAAAAAATTTGCCAAAAGACTTCTAGACTTAATTGACAGATTCAATAGAGCAGCTGGATACAAGGTCAACACTCAAAAATCAATAGCATTCTTGTACACAAATAACAGACACACTGAGAGAGAAATTAAGGAAACAATTCATTTAACAATAGCATCCAAAAAAAAAAAAAAGAAATATCTAGGAATCAATGTAACAAAGGAGAAGAAAGACCACTAAATTGAAAACAACAGCATGCTGAAAAAAAGAGAAAGAAGATGATATAAGAAAATAGAAAGACACCCCTTGTTCCTGGGTAGGAATAATCAACATAATGAAAATGGCCATACTTCCAAAACTGCTATACAAGATTCAATGCTATCCTAAATGAAATCCCAACAGTATATTTCTCAGAACTTGAGAAAACAATCCAAAAATTCATTTGGGACCAGAAGAGACCGAGAACAGCAAAAGCCATTCTAGGCAACAGAGACATGGCAGGGAGTATCACAATTCCCAATTTGAAAGTATACTACAAAGCTACTATTAATAAAACAGCACGGACTGGCGAAGAAACAGATCCAAGGATCAATGAAATACATTAAAAGATGCAGAAACAGCAGACATACTCAGCTACCTTGTCTTTGACAGAAGAGTTAACCATCCTCACTGGAGAAAAGATACCCTCTTTGATAAATGGTGTTGTAAAAAATGGCTTTCAATTTGCCAAAGATTAAAACTCAATCCTATCTTTCACTATGCAGTAAACTAAAATCTGAGTAGATTAAAAATCTAAGTATCAAAGCAGAAACACTAAACTTACTGGAAAATAATTTAGGTAGAACTGTTGAAGACATTTGGCATAGGAAAAGTCTTTATTTACAAATCCTCAGCAACACGGGAACTTGCACGAAGAATCAATAACTGGGATCTCATTGTATTTTAAAATGTTTTTGTAGTGCAAGAGAAACCTCCAACAGAGCTAAATGACAACCTATAATGTGGGAAAAAATTTTTTACCAGTTGCTCCTCAGACAATGGTCTGGTATCTAGAATATATAAAGAATTACAAAAGTCAGGCCACCAAAATATAAAGACCTGATTAAAAACTGGGCATCTGAAGTGGACATTTCTCAGACAAACAAGTAAAAGCCCCAAATAAATACATGAAAAAATGTTGAACTTCACTGGTCACTAGAGAGATGCAGATGAAAACAACACTGAAATTCCACCTCACCCCACAAAGAATGGCTACTATTATGAAAACCAATAATAGATGCTGGTGGGGTTGTGGAGAGAAAGGAACCCTTCTTCATTGTTGGTGGGAGTGCTGACTGGTGCAACCACTGTGGAAATCCATACGGAGATACCTCAAAGAACTAGGATTAGAGGTCCCATTTGACCCAGCTATCTCCCTGCTAGGTATCTTCCCCAAAGAATTAAAAGAATCATACCATAGTGATATATGCACACCCATGTTTATAGCGGCACAGTTTGTAATAGCAAAAACTTGGAAACAACCCAAATGCCCATCAGCTGGAGACTGGGTAAAGAATGTGTGGTTTTTCTTGTAATATGGAGTACTACTAAGCCATAAAAAATGGAAACTGGAGAGATTAATAGCTAAATGGATGTTCATTGAGGCCATACTCAAGTGAAATAAATAGGACAAGTGTAAATACTGAATAGTTTCTCTGGTATGAAAAACTAAAAGAGTAAATAAGGTTCAAATGGTATAATTGATAGTGTGAAATAAGGAAGAAAATGGCTAAAGGGGAAGTGGGAAGGAGAGGGAAAGGGTAATAAGGGAAAAGAAAAAAATGTGAAAAATGGAAAAAATGGAAACAAAATCTTTGTAAATAGGAAAGGGTGAAGAGAGGGCAAGGGTATGGGAAAAAAGAAGAACCAAGACATATCATGTAAAGGTACAAGATCCCAGTGATAAATGTAGCTGTATTGTTTGCTTTAAATGTACCAATAAACTTCATGGGGGAAAACTCTTCCTGCTGTTAAGCAGCAAAACACAGAGCCCTCAGTCATAGTCACACAAATATGAACTCTGCCTGAAACTTGCTTGAGCATGGTAGTCTGTTCTCTATAACAGAGCCTGCCGTTGTGAGAGAAGCTTTGACTGCAGCTCGTGAGACCCTGGGATAAGGATTGTGTTCCATCATGTGCAAGCTGCTAATCTACAGAAATAGAAAGATAATGAATACTACACTTGATCTTAGCCAAAAGGCCGAGAAGTGATAGGAGATAATGAATACTTATGATTCTAACCTGCTAAATTTATACTAATTTGTTTTCAACAATGGTAAAGTACTGCTAATTATTATTCTTAATGTATAGTAAATTATTTAATAAGTATATAGTTATTATATTCTAAATTGTAATATATGCTGTTATATAATCCTATAATACTGTATTATGTAAAACATTCTACTTATGTTATATTTTATGTTAAATCATAATATATCATCATTATTATTATTTTCTCTCTGGTTGAAAGCTTTTGTATTTCATTTACTTTCTTTTGGCCTAATGCACTTCCTTCATTAGCTTTGCAGACCTGCCTGTGATTGATTTACTCAGTGTTTATTTGTCTGAAAAATTCCTTTGCTTTCGTTTCTTTTTTTCCTCTCTCTTTTTTTTTTTTTTTGTACTGGGGTTCGAACTCGGGTCCTCGGGCTTGCAAGGCAGGCGGTGGATTTGCTTTCTTTTCTAAAGGAATTTTTTTCTGAGAATAGAGTTTTAGATTGAGGCAGTTTGTATTTTATTTTTCCAGTGCTTTTTAAGTACTCTATTTTCTGGAACACACAATTTTTGATAAGTCTGAGTTTCTCATCTTTCTTTTTTCTTAATGTACCTTTTTCTTCATTTGCTTTAAAAAGTTTCTGTTTATAAATTCTGTTAGCTTTGCAGCTCTATGGCAAAATACCTGAGATTTATGTTGCCTCATGGGTTTAGAAGTTTTAAGCCATGGTCAGCTGGCTCCATTGCTTTTGGTCATGTGATGAGGCAGAATATCATGGTGTGGAATGCATGTTGGAACCAAACTACTCATCTTGCAGCAGCTGGGAAGGAGAAATGAAGAAGTCTGTTCCATGTGTTCTTCAAGAGCAAGTGCTCAGGGACTTGCTTCTTCCAATTAGTCCTCTCCTCCTAACGTTTCCATCACCTCCAGTGACACCATCCGCTAAGGACCAGGCTTTCAACACACAAGCTTCTGAGGGATACTGAAGATCTAAGCCACATGTGGGTGATGTCCAGCAATTTGATTCAGATGAACCATGTTGTGATTTTGATGTATCTGCTGCCTCAACATTCATGGGCTTCTTGTATCTGTGGATTTGTAGTTGTCATCCAGTTTGGAAAATTTTGCGCCATTATTTCCTTAAATAGTTTTGATGCCCCCTTAGGCCACTTAGTACTGACACACTAGACTTTGAAGTTGTGTTTTCCAATTATTTTCCTTTGTGTGCTCCATTTTAGTTTCTGTTCCTACGATTTCACATTTATAGCATTTTTTCTTTTATAGTATTGTAATCATATCTGATACATTTATTGTTTTACATATTACGAATTTCATCTCTAAAAATTCCATTTGCGTGTTTTTAAAAATATGTTTCTCTCGTTTTTTCATGTTTTCCTTTAAATCTTTGAGCACTATAATCATAAACATGCTTCCTGCTTATGCAATCATTGGTCACAATAAATTTGTTGTATAGATTTCTATTTTCCCTGGTTATTGGTCCTTTTTTATTGTGTGTTTAATAATATTTATTTGATGTCAGACACTGAATTTTGTATTGCTGAATGTTGAACTTTTTAAAGATTCCTTTAAATATGGTTGAAAATTTTTGAACAGCCAGTCCATTTACTTGCAGATAAGTTGATCATTTTGAGATATTTTATCTAAGGCTAGCTAGCTCTGGCATTACTCTGCTCAGAGGAAGTTTTATTTTACTGTGAAGTCGTATGTTTTGTAAAGCCTCTACTTTATGTAACAAGTATTCAGAAAGGTCCTCTACAATGGCTCACAGGGAACTCATATTAGTCCCTACTCGAATCCTTTACATGCTAGGAATTCTTGTATTTATAGTTCTCTGACAATATTCTTTCTAAATTTTAATTTGTCCACCTTTATGGATTTTACCCTTTCAAGGTACAGATTAGAATTTAATCCAATGCTCCAGGGAATTAGTCTCCTGTTTTCTTGGCTTTCATTGCACTGCACCTTTCTCAAGTATTCTAACCCACAAACTTTGGTATCTTCATCCTCCTTAAGTTGTACTTTAACAGTGTGTACATCGACTGGGCCGCCAAACTCTGGGTCCCCTATTTCTGCTCCTACCCAGAAATTGCTAGTAGACAGAAAATCACAATTTTCATAGGGTTCATCTGATATGTTTTCTTCTTTTCAGGAAGTCACACAGTCCCATATTTCCTGATAACCAATGTCTGAAAACCATTTCTTATTATTTTACTTTTAATTGTTTGGTTTTTATGGTGGGATCACAATCCTAGACTTGTTATTGCCTGAAAACCAAAAGCACAAGTCAAAATTCTCTTTTAAAAAGATTCCATTTAGCTAGTGCATATAAAATATAACTTGACAAATGGTAGGTAACTGTAAAAAATGAATATATAACTATTAAAAATTGTAAGGTCTTCTCTGTTCTATCTAGAATTTCTCTTAGTATCAGCATGCTGCAGGCATTTCTGATGGAATCCAACCCTCAAATTTTAGATAGCAATATGCACAGTCATAGGGAATTTCGTGACTTACCCAAATTATCTGAGTTTCTGAGTAAAGTAGGTTTAGGATCATACCTCCCTACTCCTGACCTACATCAACCTTTGGAAAAGGTTTTCTGCTTCCTCCCTAGTATCTCTAATTACAAGTTTTTCTACTTACTGTTCCCTTGCTCCTCAAAACTGTTTTCACTATGAAATAGTACTACTCCAGAACCCATAATAACTTTCTGCTTTGTTTATTCTCCATCAAATTCTAACTTCCCTGTCTTTCAACACTTTCCCGTAATCTGACTCCGCCTGTTTTTTCAGTGATGTTTGACTCTACTTCCTAACCAAATGCATATCTTTCATCCAAGCAAGATGCTATATCCTCAAGCCATCTCACTCATCTTTCTCATCCTTGTCAACAGGATTTGCCCACACTGTTTACCTCACACCAAATGGAGGTAATTCACAATATGGCATTTCTCAGTCAAGTAAGGTTTTCTTATCTCTATTGCTCCATTGCAGGAAAAAAAATCTTTTCAAATTAATAATCTCTTTCAACAGGAGTTTCAGGGTCTATCATTATCACCATTACCAATCATACCAATGTAAAATGTGAAATTTGAATCTGAACACTGTTGACTTCTAGAAGGGAGAAAACTGTAAAATTGAACAAGTTTTCTGTTTCACCATAACTTTACTTTAGGCTGGGCTTGAGGAATCCAAAGTCTCCTTGGTGATAGTGTATCTTGATAATCCTAGAAAATAAGTTTTCTAACAACTCCTCAAAGCTATGTCATTAAATTCTAAAAAATTATACTGCACTTCTGTTTTACAGGCTGGAGATATGGGATGAAACAAGGAAAATTTAGACCTTACTTTTATCATTTATATTGAATTTAAAATTTGGTGGAGGATCTTGACACCAGGAGGGCAATAATAAAAACAGTTAACCTTATTTAGCCCTTGTTGTGTGTCAAAGACATAATTAAGTTATTTAGACTGAATATTTAAGAATTAGTGGCAAATCTTTGTCTTGAACCTACTGTTATTGGAATCCAAATACCAAGCTCTTAATACTTCCTTAAACTCACTGTGTTGTTGCTCTGAAGACAAGGGTGAGGAGTTCCAAAAGAGAGTTCTCTAATTTCGGAAGCTCAGAGTATTTGGTTGTTGGTGGTTTCCGGAGAAACAACGAGCAAGAACAGAATTTGGGGTGTATTTAAAGTGAATAGAAAGACTAAGAAAGAAGTCACTGTATAAGAGCTAGAATGATAAAAAAGAGTGGCTGAACCAACAGCAGGAACTGGGAATGAAATGGTAATGTTGGTACAGAATAGGAGTGTGCACAGATATGCAAAACAGGTGTCGAAGTTCTGAGTCAAGCCAGGTTGGCAAAGAGCAGGGTCAGGTCTGCCAGCCTGGTTGGCATTCATCTGAAAAAAATGTGTCAATAGATGCATCCAGATAGCTTTTGCATAGTCACAATGCCTACAAGAGCAACTAAGACTCCTCCAGTTGGCTGCACTCTCAGTGTGGTCCTCTGTTCTGCAACACTACAGAACTAGCCCAACTTCAAAAGAACAGCTTTCCTTCAATGTAGAGCAAAATCTGTAATTTTGAGAAGCTGCTATACCCTGAAGAATAAGGCCTTTGCTTTTGCTTTATACCTGATACTTTTTACCTGCGGCTGAATATTCTCACCCCTTTTGAGTTCTACCTCC
Source organism: Fukomys damarensis (assembly GCF_012274545.1). Lineage (NCBI taxonomy): Eukaryota > Metazoa > Chordata > Mammalia > Rodentia > Bathyergidae > Fukomys > Fukomys damarensis. Next base: position 38,131,052 of record NW_022900932.1, read on the forward strand.
AAGGCTCAGCCATTTCAGTGTCAGTTCAGTGTGTTCACCACTGTGATGCCAAATAGATAATTTACATTATTTCTGCAAAACAGAGACACTTACCCGACCTGCTGTCATGAAGAACAAAATATAAGAAGCATATTTGTATAGTGTACCTGTAAACATGGGCCCTGTAGTCACATTTTTTTAATAGTCACGTTGTTTAGGTTTCATTTCCAGCCCCATTATTATCCATAAGACAAATTATTAAAATGCTCTAATCTTCATTTCCCATCTGTGGAGATAGTGTTACTATTACCAGATTCCTGTGAGACACTCACTGAAATAAATTAGTATAATGCCAGTTATATGGAAACAGACTAATAAATATTATTACTTAAAAATACTATGTAGGGGGTCGGAGATTTTTAGCTCAGTGGTGCTACCTGCCTCACAAGCACAAGGATCCGAGTTCAATACCCAGTAACAATAATAATAATAGTAGTAGTAGTAATAATAATAATAATAGTAATAATAATAATAATAATACTATATAGGGCTGGGGATATAGCTCAGTGGTTCCACCTTCTGCTTCGGAAGCACAAGATCCTCAGTTTGATCCCTGGTACCAAAAAAACAAAAACAAAACAAACAAACAAACAAAAACTACTATGTAAAGATAGCAACTTAAATTTTTTTAATTCTAACCACAATCTAACTGGAAAAACAGAATTCTTAATTTATATAGGAATAAAAATACAAGGATATTAAGTGACGTATATAAAGTCATACTTAACCACAAAATTTGGATTTTTTGCCTTCTTGAGACTGAGATATACTTATTTTAATGATATTTACAGATGCCATCTTTACTTGATGTTTCTAAACACTTAAAATTTTCCAGGTACTATGCAAAGTATTTTTCATATATTATCTTGTTCTCTTCTCAGGGTATCCCTAAAGATGTACTCTGTGTTTCTCCACTTTACCTATGAGGAGACTGAATTTCTAGAATGCTATAAACCTAAAAGCTATCTTACACAGGTACCAGCATTCTTGATTAACCATGATGCTCTCCTGCCTCTCACATGCAATTCTACCTGTATCACAGTATTTATCAATCAATTATTCTCCATTTATTCTCACATTCAAGTAAGTGCTCTTTAATATTTTATCCAGTGCTATCTTACCTGCTGTGCGGTCGGGGAGTATTTTGGAGGGGATGAATATTTAGTTTCTCCTATGTGCCACATTCCATACAAGTTGCACGTGTATCTCATCTAATCCCCAGAATACAAGTTAGATTTTAGAGCTATTCTCACACTGAAAAAGTAACTACCAGAAGTATCCAAGGTACTCAGAGTGAAATAGCAAATAATCATCTGGCTGATGTAGTTGTCAAGAGCTTCTCTCTATGTTCTTAAGATTGTGGTGTAGGTATGGATATTATCATATGCAGGTGAACATTAATAGGGTATTATATAGGCACATAATGCCTTGTAAATGCTTAAGGAAGAGATGTTGAACTTCAAAGCATGGGATAATTATAGAAGGATGAAAGGTCAGTGAAGATATTCCAGAGGAGGGAAAATTGTGAAGAAAGCTTTGAGATATTTACAGACAGAGACAAGAACAGTGTCAACAGAGAGTGGGAAGGCTGTCTGGTGTCCAAATGAACTGGGTGTTAGCCTCGCGTCTCGGTAGCAGTGGCTTATATCAAAGTGTCTGTCTTATATCAAAATTGCATTTTCCATCAGCCAGATACAAAGTCAGTGATGACTAAGCAATTAAGGCTAGGAATGTCTTCTTTGTTTTGAAACAACTGATTAGGTCCTATAGAAAGTATAGTACTTTTATGACATGCAATGATATACTTTTGACTAAGATTCATTTGTCAAGAATTTCATAATATTGATGGAATATAGACGGAATCTTAGTAAATGATATCTAAGCATTGACAAGGGAAAAGTGGTGGGCTGGCCACCAAATGTTCACAAGGAGATACCTCTAAGGTGTCTTTGGAATATCAGCCTAGCACATTTTGACATTTAATTTTGCCTTTGTCCCAGAAATTCTAGTATGAAACGTTGATTGGGGTAAGTAGGAAAATGAATAAACCGATAGGAGAAGAATATGATTTGAAAAACTATCACCTCCATGATCATGAAAGTTCACTGAGCCTTTTCCTTCAGAAAATACAGTCTAAGCATTTTGCATGAACTAGCTCATTTAACCTTCATGGTAGCCTTATAAAATGGTATTATTCTTTTTTTTTTTTTTGTAGCAGGGATTGAACTCGGGTCTTTGTGATTGCAAGGCAGGCCACCTAAAATGGTATTATTCTTATTTCTTCCATATAGATTAGGAAAAGAGATGTTTTGGGAAATTTTCTCTAAAATATCATTTCTCTGAGTTCTAGAATCTTTAGAGGCTCTTCATCTTTATGCTGTTATAATGCTGCAAATTATCTAAGCACAGAGAACTAGCTAAACAAGAGGAACAATAAGGGAGACACTATTCCTGCTCATGTGAAACTTAAAGAGTAATAAAAAAGCAGATAAATACTCTACAGTTACTCATACTATTAAATTTTAATTATAGTTGTGATGAACCCACCAAAAAAGTATGCCCTTATTAGAGTGGACAGGGAAATCTCTGAGGAAATTAAATGTTGGCTGAAATCAGTAACATCTGCCAGATACTCAGTGCAGGGGATTAGCTCTGGTCATAAGAAGCTAGGCTGAATGGAGAAAAATAAGTACAGAAGCTAGAGAAAGCCAGAGTGAGGCAGGATAAGCTCAAAGAGGTGAGGGAGACTAGCTGGCAGGCCTTTCTAGACACATACAGCATTTGAATGAAAAGTTATTGAAGGACTTTGAAGTGTTTAACGTGATTAAAACAATCAGTGTGCAATTTTAAATAATGATGACATAGTGAGACACTGTCTCAAAGAAGAAAGAAAGAAAGAAAGAAAGAAAGAAAGAAAGAAAGAAAGAGAAAGAAAGAAAGAAAGAAAGAATAAAATGATGGTGACAGTTGCCGGGCGTGGTGGCGCATGCCTGTAATCCCAACACTCGGGAGGCTGAGGCAGGAGGATCGCTGTGAGTTTAAGGCCAGCCTGGGTTACATAGTGAGTTTCAGGTCAGTCTCAACTATGTAGTGAGACCCTGTATCAAAACACCAAAAAAAAAAAAAATGATGGTGACAGCTGCAATATCAAGAATGAAGTAAAACAGTTAGAAGACCTAGGTGTTGCAGGTAAAAATGAAGGCAGCTGAGGCTACTTGAAAACAAAATTAACCAAGGACAAATATTTCTGTACTATGTCTGGGACTCAGTTGTCTTTTAGGGAAAACCAGTGAATCTGTGCTGATATCTACGGTCTCAAAGCAAAACCTCTCAAGAAACCTGCTATGTTTATATGTATATATGGCCATTAATATTTATTCAATCAGTAGTCTCAGATGAGTTGGATCAGGAAACTTTCAAATGTGTAAATGATGGTCTAATCATTTTAGGGACACTTCCTGAGAAAATGTTGTCATTTAACAAACTGTTTAATACTTATATAGGTTTTGGTTTTGAAAAACGCCCATATAATAAGCTATCTTTCCAGAAACACTGACCCCAGTAAGAGTAGTGGGTATTGTGTTTTTGATAAGGGATTATAGTTCAATATTTGTATAAACATCATTTTTTTGGCCAGATATTAAATCTCAATTGGGGAGCAGAAGCCACACACTTGAGAAAGTATGTTTAATGACTCAAGCTGTTGAAAATTTGATAGGCATATATTCAAATCATGTACTACATAAAAAATAAGAATCTGGTGAAGGAAAAGTGGAAAGGGGGAGAAAACGAGAAGCACAAGACTGATTGCACAGAGCTGTACTGCCTAATACACAGGTGGTAGTCAGATGTAGCTACCAAGCCCTTAAAATGTGGCAGTTGTACCTGAGATGTGCAGAAAGTGTAACGCATACACACACCAGATTCCAAAGAAGGAGAATGAAAAAGGATGGAAAGTATCTGGCTAATGCTGATATTTACTGCACATTAAAATAATATTTTTTATACATTGATTTAAAGAAAACGTTATTAAAATTTATTTCATTGATTTCTTTAGAATCTTTAAAAATGTGGCTATTAGGAAATTTAAATTACATATATCGTTCACGTTATAATTCTACTGGACAGTGCTGGTATAGAGAAAAGATTAAGGTAAGTCCTAAAATATTTGGGCATTTGTTGAAAGTCTTGAACAACTCTGAATTTATAACATTTTCAAATGTACGGAGAAGGGAGAGAATCCTGAATACAGAGCATGTGGAAGCTCTCAGACTGTGCCCATGGCAGTCACCAGATTTAGGAATAATTTGGATGGTAAAGAGGAAAAAATACTGCTATTAAATTGGAAATTTTTCATTGGATTAATGTGCGATACAATCTATGAATAATAATGTACTTGTTTTAATTTAGCTCAAGCATAGAGCAAGATTGATCCCTTTGCTGTAAGGTTCCTGTCTTATATTAGATGTACAAGATACTGATAAGAAATTTCTTTTGAAACACTTAACAGAGATATCCAGGAGAATTCATAGCCCCCCGGGTAGCATACCAAAGTAAAACACTCAACTTGAAAGGAAATTAGTAGGTATTCAATCGATAATTAATAATAATAGCATTACAATTATTCCTCAGTCACTAAGCTATGTATTCTGGATTTCTACATTCTTCATTCATTCATTCATTCACTTACTAACTCGTTCAAAAACTTTGGTGGTGACAGTACTTGAGGGACTCAAATCAGGATACTCTGACATTAAATTCTACTTATTTTCAGGGATGCTGGCAAGATTTGAAGATTTAACAGTAATTTCAGGAAGTAGAATATGAGCTTAGAAAACATATCAGGGCATGTCACAAAATAGCTCGAGTTAAGAATTACCTCTTTGCACATTCCAGTCACAATTCTGGATCAGACTGCATCTAAAATTAGATTCTACTTGAATACCTGATCAGATGTTTTGTGTGTTTTTAAAAGAGAATCTGCATTTGAATATACCTCCTACAGGAGTTCAAATACAAAATGAGCTGTAGAGAATACCACACATAGGTGGTGAATATTAAGCAAGCACCCAGGCAGGCAAACCTGCTTGGAGGAATAGATGGTATAATTTCCCTATTCAATAGAATAGTCCTTCCCCTTTATTCTCACAAAGCTTTGACCTTTGCCATACACGTAGTTCTGTTTCTGCCACTCTTGGACATGGAGGTCATCAAAGAGAGCCCACAGCACTTTTGACAATAACTTCTCTTTAAATGTAAGTGATTTTTTTTCCTTTGACTATTTTGGACTGGGATGGGTGTGTGTTCAATTAGCTTGTTATGGCCTCTTCAAATACCTTGAATATCTTAGTTAGTTATGATCTATTTAATTTTTTATCATTCCTTTTTCTGATGTTTTAACTATACTGTTTCTGAAGATGGAGATGATTTGAGGTTGAAATGAAGATTCATTATCACCAACACTAAAAAAAAGTGTTCTATTCTAATAGGTAATCTCAAAAACAAAAGTATTTTTTATAGAAATAATAAACACTGCCAGTTTTGCTTTACAGGCAAAGAAATAAAATTTTAGTATATAATTTAAAGTATTTTTCAACAAGCCAAAGTAAGCTCATTAATCATTTTACACACATACCAGTACACATAAACATATGCTTATTTATCATTTTAGGGTGCAAAGTAGACTAAAGTAGATTAAATTATCTAGCTAGGTTCCTGTTTATACAAAATCTTACTCTAGGGTAGTGATGGTAAACCTTTTTAGAGCTTTCAGTTATAACCATAAGCCTGCTGTGGCATATGGTTCACCACCACTGCTCTGAATTGAAATTTCTCTCAAAGGTATAAGCTTTCTAATTATTTCTTTTTTTCCCCTAAATTCTCTATAGTTTCTATTTCATTGTTTGTGACCTAAATTTTTGTGCCTTTGAATTATAGTCAAAAGAAAATTATGCCTCCTTTGACACACAGTCATGTGTCAAGAAAATAATACTCTTTAGGAAGAAAGAAGCAATAAAGCAAATAAATACAAAGACAAAGCATTGTAACAGCAAATGTTTTTTTGAATTAGAACATTGCAAGGAAAAGAATAATCATCTTCACAATCCGAGATCAGTGTTCAACTATATATTTGCAGCCATCCTGATAGGTCAATGGGCAGTGGTCATTGCATATTTTGTTCAAGCTGTAATAAGATTCTTGGAATCAGATATCGAAAACACCATAGTTCTTCCAAAATATTTCTCCTTAATACATATGTTCTCTAAGAGCTCTTTCCAGCTCTAATATTATCTAATTTTATGAGGTGAAAAAATAATTGAGCTTCTAGACAGTAGAAGTTATCATTTTGTATTCCATAGGAACAAAGTAATCATTTTAATGTATTTCATTTTCATCAATGTGAATGTGACTATTAAATAGTATAATAATGATAGGTAATATTATATAATAGTTTTACATAATATATAAATACAACTATGTATGATAATGTGCAATGCTGAATACTTATTAAAATGGAAAGCTGATATCAAAAGAGTGATGAAACATTAAATTAAAAAGTTAACTTTATATATTTGGTATGGCTCTGTTTCTGTACAAGCAAAAGAATTGCTCAGATTATTGAGATAACCCTCCAAGTTGAGGGAGGAATGTGAGAAGTCAGAGGTGTAGAAATTGTGGGAGGGCTTGAGCTAGTCTGTATTCTGTAAAGCCTGAGACGCTAACTATATTTATGCTATTTCCATATTAAGTCATGGCTTCAAAAGAACATTAAAACAGAAATAATAAAATTGTGCTTCCTAGAACTCTCTGAAGAGTCCAATAAAATGTGGTTCGAAAGGATTGTTTTAAAATCAGGGCTGTGAGTGATTCTAAGTAAGTCTATGTACACCTCTACCATCCCACTATCAACCAGACCAAAACACAGTTCTCATTAGGCTGGATAAAAACGGAGTGTTCTTCGTTTCATAACTTTTCCTTGTTCCAGCAAAAAAGAGCACTTCCTTCTACTCTACTTTTACCTAATTGGCACGAAATTTCTCTAGAACAGACACTAGAATTTTGACAAATATGAAGAATACCTTTGTCTCTGAGTTTCTAAAAGGATTTGAGGCTGAGTCCAAACAAAAAGAACTGAAACTCCTAAATCATATTGGGTAGCAAGTTAATGTTCCCTGTCAGCCATGCTGAGAGAAGAAAGAGCATGAGAAATGCTCTGGCTCTATAGACATAAAAGGTGCAGTAGAAAGTTGGGGCATGTGCATCCATTATATGATATTTTATACAGAGTTGAGAGCTAAGTGCCTTCATTATCTTTTTAATCTTCCATTTCTGCTTTGTTTGAAGCCGAGGTTCAGTGCTTTCTGGGTCAACAACCACAGCAGCTGCTGTCAAAATTGACAGTAGGCCAAATCCCTTTGATGTATGAGTCAGCTTCCACTGCCACACCACTAATCCCGAACTCCTTCTGATCTCTAGTCGGGAGTCTGATAGCCCCTACTCCTCAACTGAGTTAGCCACATACATCCCAGAACACTGTATTGTTGACGCAAGTACTTTCACATGTATTGCTTCATTTGATCCTTAATGTTATTCTCTGGAGTTGGGAAGGGTGATATTATTATCTCTGATATTATCCATTAGAATGCAGAGTACATGCTATTCCCATTTGACGCACTGATCTGAAAATATTACTGAACCCTTCCACTCAAACTGACAGATACTCAGGGCAAACAAGAGTGATTCAGCCAAACTGGTTACCTGGCACTTGGCCCTGGTTACTTGTAGACCTGACCCACTGATCTGAAAATATTACTGAACCCTTCCACTCAAACTGACAGATACTCAGGGCAAACAAGAGTGATTCAGCCAAACTGGTTACCTGGCACTTGGCCCTGGTTACTTGTAGACCGCTGTTTCCCAACCTTTTAAATGCATTACAGCATTTGGTGAGTCAGGGAGACGCCCTCGGTGTGTCATAGCCCACGTTTTCCTATTTCTACAAGCTTCCTGTTTCTCATCTCTCTAGCTTCTAACTGTCATTACAGCCATAGCTCACTCTCCAGCCTGATGTCAAAAGCAAAAGTTCAGAAGTTCCTAATCAATCAGGAGTCCTCAGGAGCAGGTGAAGCTCACCTAGAACTAGGTAAGATGGAGATTTATCACAATGGAAGACCTGCAGTAGGTCCTAAGTCTCTCTAAGCCTTTGCTTTTTCTTTATACAATGAGGATATATTATAATCAACTTCATGGAAGTTTTTGAAGTTTAAATAATGTATATGGAGCCTTGAGGACTATGCCTAGCAGAAAGGAACCACTTAATAGATGCTATTACTACTTTCAAAAACTTTAAATTATATAAATTTATATAAATTAATATTCATAGATAGAAAACTAACTTCAAGGAGATAGCAACTGAATGAAAAGTTTTCTAACTTCAAAAGTAAACTTTTTTGCCAGGTGTGTTGGTGCATGCCTGTAATCCCAGCACTTAGAACACTGAGGCGGAAGGATCACTGAATTCAAGACCAGCCTGAGCTACAAAGTGAGACCCTGTCTCAAAAAAACCAAAAAACTAAAAACATCAAAAAAGAAACAAAAAAACAACAAAGTAAACTGTTTTTCAAAGCCAAGACATAATTTTGTAACATTAAGAGCTCTCTGATATTAGCCTCTTGTTCATCCTTAGAATAACAAAAATAGTGAAAGTACTTATTATTTAGAAATAAAACTGCTACAAGACTTACCATTCAAAAATCTCATTTGCTGTGAGGTCCACTGACTGCAGCAACCCTCAGACAATAAGCACACTACATTCTCGAGGTGACGGCAAGCCTTTGAAGAGACAAGCTCTTAAACCACGGGAAGAAAGTGACACTGCACTTTGAAATGTGCAAGATCTATTTGCCTTTGGGTGTTAACATGAGAAACAGTCACATTACTAGAAAGTGATCATAAGCTTGTTTGCTTGGTGAAGCTTCATCTGTTCATTGCTTCTGTTTGCTTTATGAGATGCTGGGCTAGACTAACTTTGATTTGCCATGTTATGAAAACTTGTCCTCTGAATCTTCAGATACTCGGGCAACTTACCAATGAACAGAAACTTAAAATAAGTAAAAACTGTGAGCAAAATAATAATTTTAAAGCCCCCAAACTAGATGATTAAATTTGTTCCATTAGAGCAACTGGGGCATGTCAAGAACATTTCTACATGCAAGAACAGATTACAGTGCACCATGTGAGTTTATTGTATAGGTTTTCTTCTTCACATAATCAGCTTTCTTGGAGCATTGTTCAAGTTTTCATAAGGCTATTATTTTCATTTCACTAATCAATATTGGTGGATAAAATTAATCTGTTACTATTAAATGTTTTTTGCCAGGTATACCTATGATGTGGCTGTTTTTAACAATAGTTTATTTGATTTGTGGAACTTTAAGTGCTAGTGGATTCGTGAATTTGGAAAATAAAATAAATCCTGAAGTGTGGATGAATGCTGTAAGTCAAGGAAAATCCCGAAGAACATTAAGTAAAGCAGGATTAATGGGTGGTAGGATTATAAAAGATCTTAATTTAACAGAAAATATCTGATAAGACAAGTAGCTAAACTTTTTCTAACATCTTTATAAGAGTTAAGCTGAGTAGGCCTACTCCTTTGTATAAATAACTAATATATTCTAGTACTGAAAAGCAGAATTGTATTGTTTTTATATACATCAATTCTTCTTTTAATTTGTTCTTTCAGAATATTAATCCAACAGGGGTCTCAAAAGCAAGTGACTTAAAAGTATAGCTTTGTCAGATGAGTAAGTCAAAGCTAAATATTTCCCCTTCCCACCAAAAAAAGACAATGATAGGTATTTTTAACATTCTATTATTTTAAATCAATTCTTTATGTAGTAAATTAATTTTATAGTCACCTAGTGCCACAGATGTCATAGGCTCGATAGACTCACACCAGGTGCTATTCTGGTTCTGTTTGTTATCCTTTGAAGAGTTTCTGCTAATGCTTGTATTTTCACTGGGCAGAGTGAAATCATCACATACAATGGCTATCCCAGTGAAGAGTATGAAGTCATCACTGAAGATGGCTACATACTTGCCATCAACAGAATTCCCTATGGGAGAAGACATACTGGATGTACAGGTACAGATGTGTGTCTCCTGAGGAGGATGGCATGGTATTGAGGTTCAAGACAGTGAGTGCTATGTCAAAATTGGTGAAATTACTGGAGTGCTCTTTAAATGGCTAACGAGGAAGCTATTCTTTTCCCTCTAGCTCACTGATGACAGACAAGAATGTAAAAATACTGATCTTGCTGAGCAGGTAGGCTTGTTTGTTCAGATGTAAATGCTAAGGTGGAACCCACGTCCTGTTAGTTCATTACTGATTTCTCATATGTTCCAGGAGTATGAATTGCCTCACTATTTAGGAAGATATTTGAATGGATTGAATGAAGTCACCCCAAAAGAACTTCTTCTGTTCTTACTAAAATCAGTGGGCACCCTCTACAGAATAAAAAATCACATTAAATGACAGTGACACTTCTGAAACTGCCCAGTCTCTGGAGAGGGAGAAAGAAGAGGAGTAAGCAGAATTTCTGCAGAGGCTCACAGGCAAATCATGTCTCCTTTACCTTGTTTGTTCTGCATCTTTTCTTCCACCATCCACATTCAGTGGCAGCTGAAATCATGCTAGTTAACATCCTCTCCCTCAACGGGATAATTCAAGAATTTCAGAACAAAACAACGAGAGTGAGATGTGAATAGTTCTACCAGATAAGATAGAGTATGCGATTCTTAGTTAGATTTGAAGATCCATTAAGTGATAAAAATTTTAATCGATGTTCTGTTTTAGGATATACTTACATAAAATTTTTCACTATTATCTCAACTTGAAGCTTAACAGAGCATCCTCAGTCTTTTTTGTCTATATTTTGATTTTGCGTCTCGCTAAATTTGGCAATATCAGACTTGAGAGAAAGGATGTATGAACTATAAAAGGAGAAAAATGCATAAAGTGCTGCTTAAGAAGAGAGAATTTTGGAAAGCCTCCAATTAAAACCATCTATTAGCTGTGCTGTTCTAAATACTCTAAATCAGTAACCTTTATAGTCATTTTACATACGATAAAACTGAAGCACATGAAATTATGTAATAAATCCAGAGAGTCATACAAAAAATAAGTGACAAAACCAGAATTTTAAGTCAGGCAGCCTGGTTCTTAGCCATTAAATTATGGCATTAAATTATGAATGTTTAACTCTGGCTCTTTTTATCTCATCAAATACTCTCTCCTTCATGAATGTGGGAATTGGCAGAAGTAAGTTGAGTTAATTCTACTAATACTGTTTTCAAATGCTCTTCAGTGAGCAGAGGCTGAGGATATGGATAGATTCTTAGGAAGAAGCTCGTCAGTGCCCATTTCTACTGCCTTTTCCTGCCTGCGAAAGAGATTTAGGCCATCAGTATGCGTGATAAATTTTGCATCATTGTAAGCCACCTATGTATGAAGATGCTATTTGACGTAGGTTGGATTTATGTCTTGAGAAACCCAACATAAACCGAAACTATCATAAGAAAAATGCTAGGGTCAGGGATTTAGCTCAGTGCTGCCACCACCTGCCTTGCAAGCACAAGGTCCTAAATTCAATCTGCAGTACCCCCCCACCTGCAAAAAAAAACCCAACACAATAATAATAATAATAATAATGCCTTTAATATGCCTAATCTACTGATCATCATAATTTAGCAACACAGAGTACTGTGGAGTAGAGGTTGCTTATCCTTGTGATCACCTCGCTGTCTGGGCGCTGAAGCTCATTGCTGCTGCCGCCCAGCCTCTCAAGATGCTGTCATATAGAGTACCAGTCACCTGGGGAAAGACAAAAGTTCTAAATTTGAAGTATCATATACAGTGAATATTCTGTACTGTGTTAAGGTTGAAAAGTCACAAGTTGCTAAGTCAGTGAGCATCTGTAATGAATACATAGAGCAGAGCCGGGGTAAGCACGTGCTTCAGTATGAGACAAAATGGGGCTGGTGTCTCTGCTCTGTACCTTGTTAGCTAGGTCACCTTTGGGAAAGTTACTTAACTTCCCTAAAGTTTGGTTACCACATCTTTAACATGACCCTGAAAATGTCAGCTAATTTTAGAGTTGCTGTGAGAACTTAATCTAATTTATGCAAATCAGTCCAGATATTCCCTGGTACAAAGTATTTGCTCAAGATACTGAAGTTATGTGATTATAATGCTCTATATTAATGACGAAGGGAAAACTATCTTGCTTTTTAGCACACATGTGTGTTCTATGTTTAAAATATGTCTGATATACTTTAATTATCACACATTTCTCTTGCTTCTCACCCCACACCCCTCCCAGGCCCCCGGCCAGTTGTATATCTGCAGCATGCCCTGTTTGCTGACAATGTATACTGGCTCGAGAATTATGCCAATGGAAGCCTTGGGTTCCTCCTAGCAGATTCAGGTTACGATGTGTGGATGGGAAATAGTCGAGGGAACACTTGGTCAAGAAGACATAGAACACTCTCTGCAAACGAAGATAAATTCTGGGCTTTCAGGTAAAACGCTATCTAAGAAAATTCAAAAGTGGAGATAATTTCTTTAAAATATAACAGTGTAGATAATATTAATACAGTAATAATCTACAACACTTAGAGTCATAAAGCTCCTTGTAGTTTCTACTAACATCTCTATAGAGGGAAACATCAACAAACTTTTGTTTGCACTGGTTTTCCCATAGGCATAACATTTTAGTAAGGTCATTTGAACATTCAGTTCTGTCCAATACTATACATTATAAGTATGTCCAAGGAACAGCTCAGGAAATTCCTGTAGCCAAGGGATGCATTCATTCAGCCAATGTTTACATTGTTCTGTGCCTTTAACATTCACATGGTGAAGGGCTGGGTATTGAGCTCAGTGGCCCTGCTCCTGCCTCACAAGTGCAAAGTCTTAAATTCGATCCCCAGCACCAAGAAAAAAAAGATTCAAATGGTGAACACACAAAATTTTTGATCTCTCAAAGTTTCTGTTCATTCTAGTGGTATTTTTACAAGTCTTGACTCCTGGAGAGCTAATTAATTTTGCAAATACAGTGTGCATGAGCACTGTTATTTATTTACAGATATTGAGACTCAGATTATACAACCTGTAATGTTCAGGAAGACACCACTATGAGATTTTTAAAACATCGTTAATGGGGATGCAGTAGGAATTTTTATCATCTTAATGACACATGCAACATACACTGACAGGTCGAGAACAGAAAAGGGATGGAAGAAATTGGTAGCATTAGAGCTCTGTGGCAGGGTCAACAGTCAGGGACTATTTTGTGTCAATGGATCTTGGCAGAGAGTGTGGATCTTGCTTGCCTTAAGGCATCGAAATTCTCTTTTGCTTGGTAACACTGATTTAGAGACTTTCTTATGTGTGCCTTCATTAAATTAGTGAATATATATCTATATGGTTAGAAACACATATAGCAATATCTGACTAAAGGTCTACTGGAACTCAAGTTATTTCATTTATACTATCCAACTCCCATAACTGCCTGAAAATCAGGCATTGTTCTGCTTATTTCTCAGATGAGGAAACTTAAGCTCAGAGCATTTAAATAATTTATCAAAAATTATTCAGCTAACAAATGGGAGGATTATAATTGATAACAGATCTGTTTCCAGAGATGGGTATAAAATGACCCTAAGAATTGTATTTAAAATCCAGAAACAGAAGCTTGCAAATTAGGGAAAGGGAAAGGAAAGAAAAGCAAGTGCCAGGAATAAAGAAGAGAAAGAAGGGGCTGGGGATTTAGCTCAGTGGTTCCACCATCTGCCTCACAAGTGCAAGGACCCGAGTTTGATCCCTGGTACCAAAAAAAAAAAAAAAAGAGAGAGAGAGAGAAAAGCTTGAACCTCAGATGCTATACACATGCCTTGAAATAGTTCCTGTTACTAGGGCATAAATTGAGTAAATGCAGGATTTAAAAAAAAGCAATAGTCTGCATTTAATTGGACAAACAATGAGATAGACAGAATAAATAAGCAGCACAGAATTCTGTGTATAAAAAGAAGTGAGCAAGTATACATGTTTAAACTCACAGTTGCAAGTATTTATAAGCCCCTGTTTTACTTTGCAGTTTTGATGAAATGGCCAAATATGATCTCACAGGAGTAATAGATTTCATTGTAAATAAAACCGGTCAGGAGAAGCTATATTTCGTTGGACATTCGCTTGGCACTACAATAGGTAAGCTTACAAAAGCCAGTGTCACTGGAGTCTTCCGAGGATTCACTCTCCGGTTGGAAGTCCTATGTATGGTGCCCCCTATCCTGTGCTGGGAACAAATCTACTTCTCTAAGTGGCTGTGCCCAGAGACCCTGTGGGGTGAACCCACTCTCCATTTCACGTCTTACGTGCCTATTTGGAGTGTAGTAGAATTTTCGAGGAGTAGCGTATGCCTCAAATCCATTGAAGTAGTGTTAAAGAGGAAGTTTCTAACTTCCCTCTGAGCTGCAGAAAAGAAAGCATAATGCCATGAAATATTTCCTCCAAAGAGTGAATATGCACCAATTGTACTTTTACCCCAACCTACAAAATAATTAAATTTAATTAATAAGAAGGAGGGACTTATATTCTATTCAAAAGAGTGGACACATTTGTTTATAGCCTAAAAACAAAAACTATGATTAAATCAACTTAGATTTATTTATTCAGTGTATAATTTAATATTTATGGGCTAATGATTAAATGTAAGGATTTATGTAGAAATTTTAAAACTTAGAAATTGTCCTTCAGTGGAATAAAAGAAAGCTAAAGACTTTGGAGTAAAAAGAACTGGAAGCAAATTATCTTTGCAGAATAACTCCAAAAAATGTCTCCACACATTCCCAAAATCGTTGCAATAGGGAAACAAAACAAAACAAAAACTAAGTAGAGCATTACTTTTGTTGCCTAAGTATTTCTAGTTTTGACAAGATTGTTTTGTCTCCTATTCTTTTAGGGTTTGCAGCCTTCTCCACCATTCCTGAACTGGCAAAAAGAATCAAAATGAATTTTGCCTTGGGTCCTGTGGCCTCATTCAAATATCCCACGAGCATTTTTAGTAGTTTTTTCCTGCTTCCGCAGTCCATAATCAAGGTAGGCGCCTCCTTTTTCCAAAATGTACTTTAGCATCTCGTTTTGGATCATAGATTCTTTTATTTTTACATCTATGATAAAGTAAAAGTAGGACATTTAGACTAAGAGAGATTTGACTCTAAGCGTTCTTGCATGTGTGCATGTCTGTGCTATAGTATCGACAGGTCTCATCTAAAACTCACTACATTTAGTCACTTACAGAGCTAGGCACATGCTAAAACTTCAAGGTTGCACTGACTGCTGTACCAGTATAAGGTGTCCTCATGAGTGCCCCCCCACATTTAGCTGGGTAAGTCAATGAATTCACAATGTTTAGTTGGATGACACTCTTTAAATTATGTATGACAGAGATGTCCCTGGTTTTAATGTTAAATAAGCATGACTAAAAATAACTCGTTCCCATTTGGGAGCTAGCTTCACCTTATTAGAGCTACATTCCAAAGCCTCAAATGTCTTACATCCCAAGTGTTCATTCAGATATGTATTAGTGTTTTTCAGAGGTAGAAAAAGTCATTTGATTGACAATTATAGATTTGGGATTTTAGTCCTTAAATTTTTCCCCTGTTTGTTTTTGTTTCTCTATGATGGACATAGTCAAGAAGAGCGTAGTATTTTACCAAGATTGCTATTTGAATTTGAGGTAATAAAAAATGGATTTGGGATAAAATGAAGTCAAGGCTATCAGTTAGAGTATCATAGTAATTCATATATATAAAGACAGGGCCATGGTTTGGGGTGGAGTAATAGGGAATAGAAAAAATATTAAGGAGGAAATGCAAGGAAAAAATTCTATATGGCCTAATGATTGGTTGGATGATGATTTTTATTGCATTGTTTGCTGTATGCACAAATGACATGACTTCTTTTTTTGTGGCTGGCAGTTCTAGTACAAAATGTGTTGGCATCAGTTAATTGTGAATGTCCTCTACATCTTGACAGGGTTGAGTAGATGAACTTGTCAAATTTAATTTATAGGTAACCACATCTATCTGTCAATGCACCAGTTTTGTACATGCCTCTCTTTTCTAACCTAGATCAGATAAGAGCCAGGTAATGCTCCTGCTTATCTCAATTCACATTTTCTACTGTCAAAATTCCTGCCACTTTAAGTCCCATTCCCTGGCTCCCCACTGCCATTGATTGTTCCCAGAAGCTCTCAGGGAAAGTCTACCCATGCTTATTTTCCCAAGACCTAGAGGTTTAAACCATCCCATCTTTGTGATATCATCATATCTTTGATGTCCATTGGCATCCTCTCTACATTATCGCATTTGCCGCTTTTCACAGTGAGAATTGGTTAATCTGTGGTTGTACTAGAAAGCCACTGTGTACATAAGCAATATGGAAGACTGTGCTTTTCCTTCACAGTCTACTTCATAGTCTAGGTGATAGGTTACTTTAAGAAGAAAAATTGCTTCATCTTGTTTATCAATAAAGTACTGGCAATCATTAATTGGACAAAATACAAGGGATCTTCACTATGGAGAATTGAATTTAGGATTGAAGATGCCTGACTGCATTCTCCTTGTAAATAATGTTTGATAAATTTCCTCACTTGAAAATGGATTCCTAAGACACTTGCTGGAGTGATTTGGTCTTCTTGACTGAAACTAAATGTAAATTCTAATAGATTCTCAAGTATGATTCATTCCTATAATAATAGTCAGAAGATGAATCTAGAAAAAATAATTACTTTTTATCTTTACAGGCTATATTTGGTACCAAAGGTTTCCTTTTAGAAGATAAACATTTAAAGATATTTGCTGCCAAACTCTGTAACAACAAAATACTCTGGCTGACATGTAGTGAATTTTTGTCCTTATGGGCTGGATTCAACAAGAAAAATATGAATATGGTATGTATAACAATTATAGAGCCACTCAATATGTGAAGAAATTACAACTTCCCTTTAGTTCATTTTGATTGATCCATTATGCTGTGTAAAGTTTATATCATACTTCAAACCTTTAACAGCAGATATTTCCTATGCAGAAAGAATTATGTATTCTACAGATCACAACAGTTAGGACCAGGAAAGGCAATTGAACCATTCCCTCCTCTGTCAAAGTTAGCAGCATAGATGTTCTATAATTGGTAGTAGGTCTTCACGTATTCACAATATATTACATTAAAAAACAGAATCCTGGAGAGAAGCACCTGCTATACAAGGATTTTACTTGTTTTTCATGTGCTTTCTTTTATGAGTGATTTTTGGCTTCAAATAAAATTCATCATTTAACCTGGAAAATGTAGACAAAATCGACAAGTGATGAATCCTCCTCCTATGAAGAATTAGCAGTCCTACTTCATGAACTCTTTGTTTGCTGTTATTGAGAATTCAGGAAGGAGGAGAGAGAAGAGAAGGAGTCTCTTCTTCAATGGAGGATAAGGCAGAATTGACATTCTCAGACTACTGTGGTTGAACAGTTATCACTGCTATATTCTAACTGGCAGCCCATAAGACTTTTCCAGTTAACGCAGTCCCAAGTTCTCTGCCTTCCCTCCATTATGCTTCAAGAGGCTACATTATGTTAGACTGAAACCCATGAGGAACCACTTCTCAAAGCCTGTTTGTTCAAAAGAATTTTAATAGTTTCCCTCAATTAGGTTCATTATATTCTAAGACATGTAATTATGATTACTATTTGATTTCTAATTTTCATCTCTATGATGTTTACAAAGACCAAAATGATCTTTGGAAGGAATTGGATTTCAACTTTACTAATGCAATATTTTATTTTATCTCAGAAGAGCCCAGCAATCTGTTAGTACAATTTTAATATATTATATTCATCTAATGGATGAAAAAATAGAAACTGAGAGATGTTAAGTAACCAAAAATCATAAAGCTGGTAACTGGCAACGTAAGGCCTGCAATCCAGGTTTTCTGATCTGGTGATCTGTGTATACCCCACCATGAGTACTACCACCATCACGTTGCACTTGAACAAAGCATCTTTCTTAGTTGTTTTGCTCCATGACATCTACCACTGCTTCCTCTGATTCAAAATAAGCAAATTGCCCTGGAAATTCCAAGCGGGTGCAGATTTGCTCCCAAGCAGCACATCTCACTAGTCAGCCCGTGGTACACTCACATTCAAGCGACATAAATATTGCCTAGATGATTCTGCTTTGTCATTTTCAAAACACCAATAATCATCTTTAAGTCTTAGCACAATTGTTATCTGCTTCTGAAAAGCATAGTTTATTTCATCAAGTGATTGTTGCTGTAACATGAGTTTAATGTCCCTTAGAGTCGAATGGATGTGTATATGTCCCATGCCCCCACTGGATCATCAATACAGAATATCCTGCATATAAAACAGGTAGAGTCTTTTTATCGGAAATCACTCCAGTCCTTATATAAGAAAGGACAGTTTTGAATAATAGGCATACCCGAGAAGCTTAACTGCTTGCTTCTAGTTTGTGCTTGTTGCCATTGTTATGCCTTGATCTTCCCAGCTTTTAAGAAAAAGTGTTCTACGGTGCAGAACAAGATGATATAAATAGACCCCATTTTAACTCAGAGCCTATAAAATATATCCTGAACTAAAGCAAGAGTCTTCCCTAGAGAAAGACATATATGGGCTTTGACTTCCCTCTAATGAGTCTTGGTTTTCTGTTAGCTTTTCCTTCAAACCAAGGGATTCAAACCTTCTTTCTTTGGGATCTCAGTTTTTTCATAATAGTGACAATGTACTTACATCCTTCTGGAGATCCAGAGAGCTCATTTTATTCCTAGTATAGTGTTTTTCAAAGATTTACTGCTATCTCTTATGATTCTTACCCCAAATATTTTTTTTCAAAAACATATTTATTTCAGCTTTACCGATCTGATGAATTCAGAGCATACGACTGGGGAAGTGAAGCTGAGAACATGCAACATTACAATCAGGTGAGATACTGAGAATGAGCCCAGGATGTGTTGCTTAATTAATTTTCATTAGTCCGTGTGTTCAGTCCATAATGATTACATTCATTGTAGGGAACTGGCACATGCATACAGCAATCAGATGTTTTTATCCCGCCCTCACACACATACCTCTCTCCATCTCTAGATCCCCTTCCCATTTGCAAAAAAGAAATTCAATAAATTATTTTTGACTGACAAGACTTCTACCTGCCATTTGGTGGCATTTGCACCAATGCAGCTTTCTTTTTAAGAGAAATCAAATTTTAATTTATATTCATTGCAGTATTTTTAGACACAAAAGGAACACATATAAAGGAAATTAATCATTTGATCCCTGTATCCAAAGTAACTAGATAGATGTATTAAGGTTTTTATGTATTTATTCCAATTTTCCCAAAGTCATATTTCTTTATGTGACTTTTAATCATTAAAAAGTTATTGATATTTAAGAGTTGAGTTGTAAGCCATCTTTTTCCTTATAACTTTACTCATCAGATATTGTAGATTCATTTAGCAGTATATTTTTAAGCATTCCTTTGGCCCATTTTTGTTCTTATAGTCAGGAACTGGGCCTCTAAGTGTGAGCTAAGCACTTTCAACTTTTCCAGCATTTTTCCAGAATAACTTTTTAAAGGCTATTTATCAGTTTAAGTACAAATCAATTAAGTTATTTCTGGTCATCAAAATAACCAATGGGACCAGTCAGTTACTCAACAAGTAATCATTTTGTTAGAGTGATTCTGCTAACACCTTAAAATACCTACAAAAGGTAGATTTTATATATCTTCTTATTTTTAAATCAGTTTGATTATAATGTGATTTATACATAATAAAATTTGTTAATGTTTCATTTCCAATTTAGTCAGTTTTGGCAATTATATTATTTGCATAATTATACCATAACCACAATATAAAACTTTCCCATTACTTTCTAAAGTTTTCTCTTGCCTATTAGATGATATATGTACAAAAATGCATATTTTGACGAATGATTAGAATAGGTCCAGAAAAAAATAAACAAAAATTAAATTCATGTGAAGGAAGAAAGAGGAAGGGAAGCAAATGAACATAAGGGAATAAAAGACTCTCATTTTGGACTTTGTATACAGTAATTCTGTTTTCTTCTGTTAATCTTAATGAACATACTATACATACTATATTTGTATATTGTTTACAAGACATACGCACTTTCAAAATTATAGAGTCAATTTTTAAAGTCTGCAAGAATATTAATATCCTTGGAATTTTTCCCCGTTTATCTGGTCATACCCTGTTCCAGGTCAGTCCTATTGTGTTTGTGATTTTAGCTCATTTGAAGTCAGTTTTGTTACATTTTTCTAAGAAACTGATCTCATTGGCTTTCTTTCTCTTTAATTTCCATCTCTACGTTCACTCTGTGTCTTTCTTCCTTGGAAAATTGAGCCATCTCCATATTTTTAATTTGGACTCACCACACTGAGTATTTTAGAGTTCTTTAGGTCCTACTTCCAACCTACCCTTTCATCAAATTACTTCACTAACTGATGTTCATGCAGTCATCTAAGAAATGACAGATTTGTCTCCAAACTGTCTCTAGACCCTACTCTATTCCCATATAAATTTTGTTCTCCAGGTTCATTAGGAAGTTTGCCATTCCTGATTATGGCCTGAACACTCCTTCTGTGACCTCAGGAAGCCCTTCCCACCCCCATTTCTTCCTGTCAAAACTCAACAACCTCCTGGCTTCTCTTTCTATTAAGCCCCTAGTTGAAACTAATTTCTCCTTTGCCTTCACTTCATTGCATTTTGAGAGGGTTCTATGTCCTTTCACATCCTTATAAATGATTAGCTGTCTTGCCTTGTTTCCTACTTTGCAAACTTCTTAAAGGAAGGGACAATTTTACATTTTCTTCTTAAATCCTTTGGTGCTTAGCCTTGCAACCATAATAAATATTAATTTTACAGCCTTTCAATTTATATGAATTCTGTGTTTCTATGAGGAGCTTCCTCTCATGAGTGCCTTTTCTCTGTCTCTCACACAGAGTCAGCCACCATTGTATGACCTGACTGCTATGAAGGTGCCCACTGCTATTTGGGCTGGTGGACAAGATGTTTTTGTAACACCCCGGGATGTGGCCAGGTTACTCCCCCAAGTTGGAAATCTCCATTACTTCCAGATGTTGCCAGAATGGAACCATATTGATTTTGTCTGGGGCCTCGATGCCCCTCAACGTGTGTACCATAAGATCATAGCTTTGATGAAGGACTATCTCTAAAAGCGGAATGGCTACTTTTAAATCAAAATTTTTGTTGGAGCCCACAAGAGTCTTTAGGGAAAATACTAAAGAACAATTAGATTGACTCTAGCACCCTTCTTGCTATTGCTAAGACATTTCCTTATCTCAGCATCTCAACTAGAGATTATTTGAATACTGTTTCTCTTTTAGGATGTCTGCACCTGAAATCTGAGGTTCTCATCCCCTCAGTCAGGGTTAGAGCCTATTTTAATCCAAGGTCTAGTAATCACTTCCCTGATAAATGTATAATTGAGAAAGAAGTTAAAAGAAGATTTTTTTCTCTCTCTGACGTGTGTGTGTGTGTGTGTGTGTGTATTCGAATAGTACCCACTACCTCCCCACCCTCTTTTGCAAAAGATTGACTGTAGCATAGGAATGTTGGCCTAGATAGAAAAGCTTTGCCAAGGCGGCCATTTAGGAGTAAGTTTTGTGTGGCTGTGACCTTGTGCACACCATCAATCACAATAAAGCCAGTAGCTATTATAGGAATCACCTATAAACAAGCCATGAAATAACCCTTAACGCACATCAACTAGCCTGAGAGAAAACAGTAGAATGGAAAAATAATAAAATTTAAGTTTTCCAGGAGATTGTTATTCTGTTATGGGTAAGTTAATTATTAATTACTAAAATTATTGACTTATTCATTCTAGGCTGCTGACTTTGAAACAAGGTTAAATTAATAAGGCAATTGGATAATAGTGTATTAGTGATTACCAACAGAAAATAGCAGTCATAGCACATAAAGAATAATTTCCTTTTTTTTTTTTTTGCTCTAAGGGGAAGTTAGACTGATCAGCGGTCATACCTTCATTATCAAAGTAGAATTTATACTATTGTATTTGGACTCAAGTAACATTTAAAGCAGCTTCCAGGAGGTCTAATTTAGAATAATCAAAGGAAGTGCAAGGAATGGCTGTATTTTATTCTCTAAAAGATGATAGACATGTATTCTGAGATTCAGTACAGAGTTCAAAAGTAACATGAATTTCTCCTCTTAGTTCTTATATTCCAGAAGGTATCCTTTATCTTCTATGAAGATGCAAAAAGAAAAACTGTTAATGATCCTCAGGGAATCATAAAAAAATGCACATATGTACCTTTGGTAGTTTATTTTAACTTCAACAAGTAAATGTAAATTAGCATATAAATATTTGCATGCAGTCCTAAGCTTTTCTGTTGTTGAATAACACATATTCATTCCTCAACATATAACCCATAATTCATCACTCTTCACTTTTAGTTTCAGTGTCTTTAAACTGAAGCAGGAACTAAAAACACTTGAGAATCAATTTAAACACAAATCCTCTAACACTTTTATAATTTCTATTTAGTAGGAAAGCCACCTAACTGGATCACAGTTTTTAATGACTTCATTGAATTTTTCAAAGCATATAAACTGTGCATATTCACACCTGTAATCCCAGCACTCTGGGAAGCTAAGACAGGAAGGAGGATAGCCCAGCCTGCATAACTTAGGCCCTGTTTAATTAAAAATCAATTAATTAAAAATTTCAAAATCAATAATATATTTTTTCATATGACAACATCTTTATTTCATCAAATCATCCAAAATTAATGTAATAATTTAACTGGTACAATGAAACTGTCACAAATAGTTTTGAGAAACTAGGTGTATGATCCAAGTGGAAGAAGTGTGAAGGAATGGTTTGTACTAGATTAGCCTGCTATTATTTCGGAACATTTAATAGACACTGAACATTAGTTAATATATTTTTCAGAAATATGGGTGAACATTAGTTGATGTAGGAATCTGGTTAGGTTTTAGTTAGGTAAGAGAGGTCTTATTACAACAGTGATGTGTAACAAACCATGGAGCAGCACTCAGTGGTTCACATGCTTCAGAGAGACCACCGGGGCTTGGCTCAAGACTATGAGTTAGGTCCAGGTCTGTTCCACTGTTCTTTTCTTGCTGAAACCAGCAGCAATCAGGATTATGTCTTTCATATGACAGATCCTAAGAGCTGAGAGATCCAGCTAAATCATACCAGCATAGCTATTACAAACTGTGCTGCTATAAACAGGTGCACATATGTCACTGTGGTACGATTCTTTTAATTCTTTTCGAAAGATACCCGAAAGAGGGATGGCTGGGTCAAATGGAACCTCCAGTCCCAGCTCTTTGAGGTATCTCCATATTGATTTCCATAGTGGTTGCTCCAGCCTGCACTCCCACCAATAATGGAGAAGGGTTCCTTGCTTCCCACAACCCCGCCAACATTTGTCATTGTGTGATTTCTTGATAGCAGCCATTCTTTCTGGGGTGAGGTGGAATCTCAGTGATGTTTTCATCTGCATCTCTCGAATGACCAGTGATGTGGAACATTTTTTTCATATATTTACTTGCTGCTTTTACTTCTTTGTCTGAGAAATGTCTGTTCATTTCAGATGCCCATTTTTGAATCAGGTCTTTATATTTGGGGGTGCTGATTGTTTTGAGTTCTTTATATATTCTACATAATAGTCCTTTGTCTGAGGAGCAGCTGGTAAAAAGTTTTTCCCACATTGTAGGTTGTCTTTTAGTTCTGTTGATGTTTTATTTTGCAGTGCAGAAGCTTTTGAATAAGATGAGATCCAAGTTGTTGATTCTCTCTGCTAGTTCTCATGCTACTGAGGATTTGTTCATGACGTCTTTTCCTATGCCAATATCTTCCAGAGTTCTGCCTAACTTATCTTCCAGCAAGATTAGTGTTTCTGTTTTAATATTAAATCTTTAATTCACTTGGATTTTAATTAAGTGCATGGTGAGAGATAAGGGTCTAGTTTCAATCTTTGGCAGGTTGAGATACAGTTTTTCCAATACCATTTATTAAAGAGGCTATCTTTCCTCCAGTGGGGATGGTCAGCTCCTTTGTCAAAGACGAGGTAGCTGAGTACATCTGGAGTTGTTTTTGTGTCTTCCAGTCTGTTGCACTGATCCTCAGGTCTGTTTCTTTGCCAGTATCATGCAGTTTTTATCACAGTGACTTTGTAGTATAGTGTCAAAGTGGGAATTGTTATACCAACTGCCATGTGTCTGTTGCCTAGGATGGCTTTTGCTCTTCTAGGTCTCTTCTGGTTTCAAAAGAATTTTTGGATTCTTCTTTCTAGTTCTGTAAAATATAGTGTTGGAATTTCAATTGTCATTGCATAAACCTCTGGATATTTACATTCTTTTCACTAATAGAGGTCATAGGACCAAGTGGGGAGGGGGTTAAATAAGAAATAGGGTAGCAACTTATTTGTTTTTTACATAATTTGTTGATATCCCCATGCCAAGATGGCTCTTGCTGTGCTCGTCAAAAGAGATGATCCTTGAATAATCCAAAGCCAGCTCCTTCACTTTTATTCTGCCTTACCAACCTACAAGACCAGCTGCTGGCTCCTGGAGCTATCCTTCTCTCAAAACTAGCATTCATCCATTTAATACTATGCACTGAGTGAGAACTAAGATCACTATGAAAACCATGTGGTAATGTGAAAGAAATACCCACAATACAGTGTATCATTGTGTGATGAGAAGAAGATAGAACCAAGTTTCCAGCCCCTGGCGGGCCTCAGCCAGCCGAGCTCAAGGTGCTGTCCCTCTGGGACAGTGCAGCTACAAAGGGAAAGCACTAATCCAGGGCCATGAACAGGCCAGCAAACCCACTGCTGGACCATGAGGAACACTGCCTATGCCTCAGAGAGCTTTGAGAAGTGGTGCTGGGCATCCTTCCACAGCATTCAATATGATTTTAAGCCAGCATCTGTAGACACTTCCTGTGAAAGAGAGCTTCAGGTTGGCAAAGGAGATAAAGTCACAATTATGCTGTTATACTTTCCTGGGTCCACGCCACCAATGACTGTATTCAAGGGGAATAAATGGCCTTTTCAGAAAGACTGTGTGCTTATTATTAATCTTGGCACTGGTGTGTATGTACTGGAGAAACTCAATAGCAGCCTTCAGGTGAAGAAGACAACAGCTGAGGGGAGCAGTGAAATACAGGCCGGAGTGGAGCAGCAGGCCACTCGGCCCCCACAGCTTTCACAGCCATCTCCACCTCCCACACCATTCAGAGCTCCAAAAAAAACCTCCAGCTGGACTCAAAACCTCTCCCATGAAGGACATCCCCTCTCCTGAACCTCAGCTGGTTGGCATCAAAAGAGAGCTGAGGGCTGAAGTTGACATTTTTGGACAGATGAGAAGCATAGTGGGAGCAGCTCTTCAAACTCAAAGATCTCCTTAAGAAGTGATGACAGCTCCAGTGGTGGAGGTGAGAGATGAGGACAATGGCCTGGCCTCTCTGTCACACCAGCAGCCCTACAACAGCAGGCCTGCCATTGCCAATGGAACCAGCCAGCCACAAGGAAGCAACCAAATCATGAGCATCCTCAGAAATGACCTGCAGTTGAATGAGTCTGGCAGTGACAGTGATAATTAACACTGATTTCCTGGTGCAAAAATGTGATTCCACAAGACCAGGCTACGTTCATGTGGAGTCCATTGCCACAAGGAAAATGTAGATCAGTGCCTATGAGGAGTTGGATGCTTTGGAATTCTCTGATATTAGTCTTTAACTTAGTGGTGATGGGTGATTTTTCTCATGTAATTTTTGAATGACCTCCTATTACAAAGTTTAAGTAGATCTGTAGAAGAACTAACAGAATTATATTTCTATTTGGTTAACATTTTTAATGAAAAACAAACAACTGTGCCCTGGGCTGGGTTACTCAAAGGCCATGTCTTCACCAGGTCAGTGATTCCATTTTAAATGTCAGCAGCCATTAGTTTGGCCAGCAGACCCCAAATGGTCTGTACCAGTGAGGTACAATCTTTGAGGGACAAGGAAGAAGAGGGAGACCTCAAATTGGATCATAGAAATATGTTTATAACCACTTTAAATTGTTGACATAAAGTAGTAAGGGAGTTTGACCCAGTCTGACAAACCTGGGTAGAGGTGAACTTCAGGGAGTCTTTGAGTATCAGCTGGATTGTACTCCAATGATACTCTAGCTTAATCCCCTCACTTACAGGAAAGGGAAGCACCTGCCTGGTTTATGACCAGTCCTCTCCTTCCAGTCCATGTTCTCTTCCTTGCATTTCGCTTAATGGAATCAGTATTTTTATACATGGAACTTATAGTGTACATTAGCATTTTTACTGGATTCAAAAAGCGCGAAGCATTTCCAGCTAGAATTCAGATCCCAGTAGTCCCTAAATGCTTTAGGCTGAGTGAGTGAGCAGATTAAACCAGCAGCGACTATAGTGATGTGTGTGACTCAGTTGAATTGAGGCTTTTACTTCCATGTGGATTCATCCTAGGTGTTCTTCATTTGGTGGGTTTTAGCAGGATTGGAATAGGGTAGGAGTAGAAAAGAAACCTCTCTGAACAAATGAGCCAGCAGTAAACTTCTAAAAACCAAAATCTAGATAGGAGTTCTGCAATATGGAATGAGTACATTCTTTGATAAGATCTTTCCTCTTGTGATTTTGTACCAGTGTGCCTTACTTCTACATTTCTTTGTATTTTTATATAAAACTAGAAGAAAATCAAGATTGCCTTCTACAGTGTGTGCAGTTTCCAAATGAATCTGACATTGTTGGAAACTGATCATTAGTAATCGTCCCACATTGAGTGAATGTGCTATAAGTTGTCCTGTGATTAGAATGGAGCAGCCTATTTCTGTAATTTGAATGAATGTGTCCTAAGGAATTCCCAACTACTATGGTTCATGGGCATCAACACATTAATAATGCTTTTCCTTTCTCTGGTTCCTCCACTCAGATGACCTCTCCCTAGCTAGTGGAAGAAAACAGTCTGGACCTACAAAGGAAGTGGATGGTCCATGTTGGGGGACTTTGAAGAGAGTTGGGTTATCTACATAGTGAATCCAGTGAGCCAAAATAGGAAGAGAAGCTGTCACCTTGCAGCACCTGCAGCACTCTGCCCCTGAGTAGATGGTAGGCATGTGCTAGCTCTTGTGGTGGGGTTTTTGCCCATCATGAGTGCTCAATGGATTCAGTGGCAGGTAGGAAATTATATTTAATGAACTGATTGATAATTGCTTTGTAATTCCAAGGTAATGATAGCTCAGGGAAGGTAAAAGTCAGTATTGGAGACTTGAACCATTGCCAGATGAGGGAATTATTTCACTGCTCTTAACCTGTGTCAGCGAGGTACAAATCTGGCTGGGACAAGTGCACAGCTCGTATGTCTCCTAGCACACTAGTAGAGGCCTAGTTCATGCATTGAGCCTTGTTTATGTCCAGCTATGGCCTCTCCCATCCCCCCTAGATGGATGCCTCCATAGCCCATCCAAGGACACTCCAATAACCAATCCTGCTAAGCCAAATATATTACTCCTCCTTTGCCACTCCCTCTATCAAAACTTTATAAATTTCTGGCTGAACTTTTTAAAAGCAGAAGTGTTCCAGATATCTCCCCGGAGTCTGCTTGGTGATTCTGCACCTTACCCTCCCAGTCCGAGTTTCTGAACCTTGTTCCACAAGCGAGCTCATGGTCAGAAACAACAAACGTGCTTTAATTGGAGCAGGCCTTGATGTAGATCTGAGTGTAGTTTCTGGTCTGTTAAGATATTTGTTTCTATAGGAAATACTGTGTATGTGGCACTAGGCTTGGTGAATCAAGCTTTCTGAGCCTGACAGATTACTTCACAGGTATATTTATGTCAGCTAAACTGGACTTCTTCTTCCTGTATCTGTGCATTCACTGTCTCTCTTGTTTCCTTCACCCCACTCCAAGCCCCAAGTCCAGGGTTCTTAGTTTTCTCTTCATGGACTCTTGCTCTATTTTGACCCACGTGGAGTACCTTGTGAGTACAAACTGACCTTTCTCTTGCTTGAACTCCTTAACAGCAGGTACTGTCATCACAAGACAAGATATTCATGTGCTTATAGCTTGTGGAGGAAGCAGAAAAAACTAACCAGTGAAGAAGTATAGGAGTTAGACACAGAGAAAATGTCCCAGGCATTTGGTCAAAGCTAAATATATATCCATGCTGAAGTTTCTAACTAAACTGTTAAATTTCCTTTACTTTATACAGTGCCTGCTGCACTGTGAGTCATTTAGGCAAAGTGAAAAGACTAAATCTGACATGTCTGAGGAGCCAAAGCAAGTCCTAGTAAAATGTGTTGGGGAAACATAATATAAATAAAATAGAGATATATTATAATACCACTCATTTCTGTAGCAGAATCTTTTTTTTTTATGTGTGGTGTGCTTCTGTAATAGGAAAACTTGAAAACCTTATTTCCCTGTCCCAGAGACCTGTTTACTAGGAGAGAGAGGCGAGGGGAGATATTTATTACATTATTTTGAAAGAAAATTATTTGTCTGTTATGTGGATGTGGATATTAGATACAGTCAAAATGGGTATTCCCATTTGACAAAGAATGTAGGATTTCTGAAACTCAGGCCTTAATTGGTAGTTTGGAAGTCAAGACCAATTGAAGCATTATGAAATGTATGCTTTATTTTCTTCTGATATTTCTGTCTTGGGCTCATTATCTCACTTAATGATTTAAAATATCTTGTACCAGGCTGGGCGTGGTGGAACACTTCTGTAATCCCAGCACTTGGGAGGCTGAGGCAGGAGGATCGCTGTGAGTTCGAGACCAGCCTGGGCTACATAGTGAGTTCTAGGTCAGTCTCAATTACATAGTGAGACCCTGTCTCAAATAACCAAAAA
>NW_022900932.1:38160201-38163666 GCF_012274545.1 Fukomys damarensis
AAAAAAAAAAAAAAAAAAAACTAAAATATCTTGTACCTAAAGTTCATTTTGCATAATTATAAAGTAGACATACATGTTTGCATTTATGAAGAATATTTACAGTATATTTTTGTTGTTTATTCTCAAAAGATTACTATATTTAAATAAAAATGAAGCTCAGCAATACAAAAAAATAAAAACAGTAGAATTATGATTTTGCCTATTTAAATATATTGAAACAATTATATGATTTGATAAAATATTTGTGTATGATGAAATATAAAGTAGACATACATGTTTGCATTTATGAAGAATATTTACAGTATATTTTTGTTGTTTATTCTCAAAAGATTACTATATTTAAATAAAAATGAAGCTCAGCAATACAAAAAAATAAAAACAGTAGAATTATGATTTTGCCTATTTAAATATATTGAAACAATTATATGATTTGATAAAATATTTGTGTATGATGAAAACTAAAGCAATATGAGTAGAATTTTGCCATGGTAATAACATGATGAGTAATGTATTTAATATTTTTAAATTTTTATATAATAATGGCATAATTGCTTCAACCAGTGAAAAAATAATTCAAATATTAATTTTAGATGTACATGCAATCCAATTCAGTCCATGCATTTTTGACTAAGTTATGCACTTGGATCATTTACTTACAATGTGGGTACTTGCAGAAGACCAGCTTGAAACCACACTGAGGAGGCATTAGATATTATTGATCTGGTTTATCAATCTGGCTACTGATTAAGATTAGGAGTCATTCCAAGGCTTACGTGTGAATTGCTAATTGACATTTCAGCTGTTGTATGGAAATAAATTTCCATAGGCCAATAGTCACAATTGAAATCTCAGTGATTGATGAGGTTGTGACGTCTCTAATAGAAAGGAAACAAGGGAGCCGAGAAATTATGACTCTGTGCAAGCATTCTCTAAGACCAAACATTAGCTAAGATAATGCAGGTGGTTCATTAGTTATAACCTGCAAGATAGCTCAGGTGCCTTATTAACTGTGACCCATCCTTTGCAAAAATGCATAGTTGCTCTCTTTTATAACTTGGCTCATTAATGCATTAGTTTTGCTATTTCTTACATCTGCCTTCAGGTTCTCTTGCTATATTGTATAATCATAAATACCAAGTAATTCCAAGATCACTGTTTTAGCCATGACAGAGCTAATATCAATAGCTAAAGATTAATTTCTGGCCCCTCAGAAGTAATAAACTATCATTCTTCTCTATTCATTGTTCTTTCTATATTATTCTTTCATCCCCTGCTGAGCCCTCATCAGGCAGCTAGATATCCCCTGGTAACGGGTCAAGTTACCACCCTGACAAAAAAATGGGTCAGCCTATCAACCCAGACAGGAATCCTTTAAAGGTAAATACTCTAAATGGTAAAAAAATTTGCACTAAGAAAGAGCAATTTACCTATGTCTGCTGTATCACAAGGTAATTTTGTTTTCTAGCTCCTTGAAAATGACTACTTGACAAGTGAAGAAAAAAGTCTCTTTAACCTGAACCCTTTCATAAATAATATCTACTTAAGAAATACATAATAATAACAGTTAACAATTAAAACTTAAGTGTATACTGCAATATAGTGGGTGGAGTAGTTTTTAATGATATTTCCGCATCTTGAATGCATTCCTCAAATTTCATGTGTCAGAAACTTAGTCCCCAAATTCATATGCTAACTGTATTTGGAGGTGGAGCCTTTGGGTCATAAGGACTTTTCATTCTGGATGAATCAGTTCATTCACACTGCATTTCAGAGGGAGTGGCTTTGCTATAATAGTTCTTGACATGTGACACTGTCTACCATGCTGTGATGTTACAAGACATTTCTCATCAGAAGCTGAGTAGATCCAGTGCCTTGTTGTTGGACTTCCCAGCCCAAAGAACCATGAGACATATTTCTCCATCCTTTATAAATGACCTACTTTGTGGCAGTTACAGCAACAGAAAATAGACAGATGCAGATTCATGGGCAACTGTAAAAATACTGTAGGTCCATGTACTACTCCTCACTCAGTTTTGCTCAGTGGCAATATCATACATTACTGTAGTACACTCTCAAAAATCATTAAATTGACCTCATATAGTTGATAGAACTTAGATTTCACCACTTTTGCTCACACTCACTTGCATGTGTGTGCATTTGTGTGGTTCAATGCAGTTTTATCACATGTGTAGATTTTATATCGACCTCTGACTACTACAGTTAATACACAGAACTATCCAATATTACATAGATTATCTTCATGATATTCCTCTATAGTCAAAAATCACTAGCCTCCCAACTCACCTTGAACCTGACCCATGCAAACCACTAACCTGTTCTCTATCTTGAACAATGCAATATGTCACTTTCTTTTCTTTTTTGTTACTGGTGGTTGAACTCAGGGCCTTGCACATGGCAGATAAGGACTCAGCCAGTGCACTGCACACATAGTTTAAATCCTTCTAAATTGTATGTGGATCAAGTTTACTCCTCTTTTTTGCTACATAGTATCCTACAGAATGGGTACATCATAGTTCATCCAAATTTTTGCAATTGATGGACATCTGGATTGCTTCCAAGTTTTGGCTTTATCTCTTGACTTTTCACTGCTTAGCAAGGTGACTTTAAAATAGAAAACAATCAGCTTAGTTCATTAACTTAAATTAAATGGGCTCTTCAGCTGCCTGCCTGCCTGAGATCACCCGGCAGGTGCGCGACCTCCCGGACTGTGCGACAACAGACCCAGTAAGGAAGGTAGCCGTGCAGGTGCCCTTGAAACACCCCCACGACCTCCCCCCGCCCCGTTCTCAAACCTCCTGATTGGGCCAGTCCTTAGACCAACTCTGCAGAGGCATAGATTCTCATGAAGGGTAGTTTTCTGAGCTCCCAATTTTGAACATCTTTAAAGAAAGGGCAGGGGAAACTTGTAATAGAACTGAGTGGAGTTCAACCCTGAGGGTTGGGAAACTCAAGTTAGGCCTTGTGGACTGAGTTCAGTCTCAGTTGTGGGGAACTGCCATTGGCTAGCAGAGACCAGGGGATTCGGTTCTGCATATGGCTGTACATGTGGTATAATATGAGAACAGAGACAGTCTGAAAGAGGCCCTTCAAATTCTTTTTTTTTCTCTCTCTCTTTTTTCTTTTTCTCATTCCAACCTAAAATTTCTTTCTTTTTTCTGTCCTCTCTCTCCAACTCAGTCTCTTGCTCCACCATATTATCCCTCATCTCCCTTTTTATTCTGCTCCTGCCCTAACTCGGACTTCTTCTTTTATTATTTTTTATTTTTTGGGGGGGTTTCTCCTTATGTTCTTTTCTCCAGTCATTTTACCTCACTCATGGCTCTGTACCTTCAAGGGAAGGCAAGCACCTGTTATTGTTAAGGGGATATATTCTTGTCCTTATTCCTGCACTCTCTCTATCCCCCCTGAAGTTAATAGCTTTGTAAAGATAGTAAGGTAATTCTA
>NW_022900932.1:38164128-38244470 GCF_012274545.1 Fukomys damarensis
AGTAAGACAAATGAGGATGAAAAGTCTAATAGTGAACCAACAGGACACCCTGTACCCATAGCACAGGAGGTAGCAAAACAGATCAATCAGGCTCTAGAAAAATTCAAATCAGAAGTAATTTCCCAGTTAATCAGAGAGATGATGAGCAAAATGGAAGTCATGATTCAAGACTGTAGAGCAGAAACTGACAAAAAAATAGATGAGCTCAAGACCATGATAGAAGCCATGAAGACTCAGCATAAGAAAGAAATGGAAACAATGAATGCCCAAAAGAGGAAAGAAATGAAATCCATAAAACAGATTCAAACAGATATCCAGGAGATTAAAAACTCTATTAAAAGTGTACACAACAGAATAAAAGATTGCAAAGATAGAATATCAGATATAGAAGATAGGATCACAGTCAGAGACCATGAAAAAAGAGGTCTCTTAAAAACAGTAAGGGATCATGAAAAATCAATCCAACAACTACTAGATGATACAAAGAAAAATAACATAAGACTGATAGGAATTCATGAAAAAACAGGAGAAAACACAAATGACCTAAAAAAGCTCTTCACAGAATTAATGACAGAAAACTTCCCAAACAGAAGGGAAGAATTAGACATACAGATAAGTGAGGCATATAGAACCCCAACTAGCCACGATCAAAAAAAATCTACACCTAGACATATAATAATCAAGATTCCAGAAATCCAACAGAAAAACAAAATACTACAAGCAGTAAGAGAAAAGAAACAAATCACATGCAAAGGGAAGCCCATTAGAATCACAGCAGACTTTTCAACACAAACCCTTAGGTCAAGGAGAGCCTGGAGTGAGGTATTCCAAGTCCTAAAAGAAAAGAATCTCCAACCTAGACTTTTGTATCCTGCAAAACTCTCTTTCAAAATAGATGGGGAAATAAAATACTTCCACGACAAAGAGCACCTGAGAAATTTCATGAACACCAAACCAGCACTGCAAGGAATTCTAAACAATATCCTAGAAAAGGACAACGAAATTCACAATAACATGAGGCCCAACAGACCAAATCAAATAGGCAAGGCAAGAAACTAAAAGGAGATGGGAGAAAAAGTAAAAAGAGTCAACAAATGGACAAAAACATGACAAGAATAAGTCAAAATATATCAGTTGTAACCATCAATGTTAATGGCCTCAATTCACCAATCAAGAGAAACAGATTGGCAGAATGGATTAAGAAGCAAAATCCAACAATATGTTGTATACAAGAAACACACCTAGTGCAAAAGGAAGTCCATAGACTGAAAGTGAAAGGATGGAAAACAATTCTCCATGCGTCAGGAGTCCAGAAAAAAGCAGGGGTAGCAATCTTATTCTCAGATAAAGTAAATTTCAAACCAAAACTCATTAAGAGAGACAAAGAAGGACACTACATCCTTGTAAAGGGAACAATTCAAGAGGAAGAGCTGACAATCATAAACATATATGCACCAAATATAAATGCCCCCAACTATATAAAACAAATATTAAGTAACATGAAAAACCAAATAAGCACTAATACAATTGTAGTGGGGGATTTAAATACCCCACTATCACAAATTGACAGATCTACTAGGCAGAAAATCAACAATGAAATAATAGAACTGAACCAAGCTTTGGAACACATGGACTTAATAGATGTTTATAGAGTATTCCACCCCCAAAAACCAGAATATACATTCTTTTCGGCTGCACATGGATCATTCTCCAAAATAGACCACATACTGGCTCACAAAACAGGTCTAAATAAATGCAAAAAAATTGAAGTCATCCCCTGTTTATTATCAGATCATAGTGCAATCAAACTAGACATCAATAGCACAAGAAACTATAGAAACTTCACAAGCACATGGAAACTGAACAACACTCTCCTAAACAATCAATGGATTACAGAGGAAATTAAAGAAGAAATTAGACAGTTTTTACAAATAAATGAGAATGCCAATACAACATACAGGAATCTTTGGGACACAATGAAAGCAGTTCTACGTGGAAAATTCATAACATTGAATGCCCACACTAGGAAAACAGAGCGGGCTCAAATAAACAACTTAACGATGAAACTTAGACTCCTAGAAAAACAAGAGCAAGAAAAACCCAAAGCTCGAACAAGAGAGGAAATTATAAAGATCCGAGCAGAAATCAATGCAATTGAAATTAAGAAAACGATACAAAAAATAAATGAAACAAAGAGCTGGTTTTTTGAAAGAATAAATAAAATTGACAAACCCTTAGCTAATCTTATCAAAAAAAGGAAAGAAAAGGCTCAGATCCATGCAATTAGGAATGAAAAAGGCGAAGTCACAACAGATCCGAAAGAAATCCAGAGGATCATGAACACCTACTTTGAGAACCTGTACTCTAATAAAATGGAAAACACAGAAGAAATGGACAGATTTCTAGATACTTATGAATTACCAAAGTTGAACGAAGAAGATAAAAACATTTTAAACACCCCAATCACAATCAGTGAAATTGAAAATGTAATTAAAAACTTACCAACAAAGAAAAGCCCAGGCCCTGATGGATTCACTGCTGAATTTTACAAGACATTTAGAGAAGAACTACTACCATTACTCTTCAAACTTTTCAATGAAATTGAAAGAGAAGCTATACTTCCAAATTCATTCCTGGAAGCAAGTATCACTCTGATTCCCAAACCAGAGAAAGATACAACCAAAAAGGAGAACTACAGACCAATCTCCTTAATGAATATAGATGCAAAAATCCTTAATAAGATACTAGCAAACAGAATACAGAGGATTATTAAGAAGATCATCCATCATGACCAAGTCGGATTTATTCCAGAGATGCAAGGGTGGTTCAACATACGAAAGTCAGTGAATGTAATACATTATATTAACAAAGTCAAGGACAAAAACCATATGATCCTCTCAATAGATGCAGAAAAAGCATTTGATAAAATTCAACACCCATTCATGATAAAAACCCTGCAAAAAATTGGAATAGATGGTCTATACCTCAATTTAATAAAGGCTATTTATGAAAAACCATCAGCCAACATCATATTGAATGGCCAAAAACTGAAAACCTTCATGTTAAAATCAGGAACAAGACAAGGATGCCCACTATCGCCACTTCTCTTCAATATAGTTCTGGAAACATTAGCCACAGCAATTAGACAAGAGAAAGAAATTAAAGCAATAAAGATAGGAAAGGAAGAAGTTAAACTATCATTATTTGCTGATGATATGATACTCTACATTGAAGATCCAAAAAACTCCACCAAAAAACTTCTAGACTTAATTGACAGATTCAGTAAAGTATCTGGATACAAGGTGAATACCCAAAAATCAATAGCCTTTCTATACACAAATAACAGACAGACAGAAAGAGAAATAAGGGAAAAAATTCCTTTTACAATAGCATCCAAAAAAATGAAGTATCTAGGAATCAATCTAACAAAAGAAACAAAAGATCTCTACACTGAAAACTACAGCACTCTGAAAAAAGAAATCGAAGAGGATATAAAAAAATGGAAAGATATCCCCTGCTCCTGGGTAGGAAGAATCAACATAGTGAAAATGGCCATACTACCGAAACTGCTATATACATTCAATGCAATGCCAATTGAAATTCCAACACTATATTTCACAGAACTAGAAAAAAGAATCCAAAAATTCATTTGGAACCACAAGAGACCTAGAATAGCAAAAGCCATTATAGGCAACAGTCACATGGCACCAGGTGTAACAATTCCCAATTTGAAACTATACTACAAAGCCACTGTGATAAAAACAGCATGGTACTGGCAAAGAAATAGGCCTGAGGATCAATGGAACAGACTGGAAGACACAAAAACAAATGCAGATGTACTCAGCTACCTCATCTTTGACAAAGGAGCTCACCATCCTCAGTGGAGGAAAGATAGCCTCTTTAATAAATGGTGTTGGAAAAACTGGATGTCAACCTGCCACAGATTAAAATTAGACCCTTATCTTTCGCCATGCACTAAATTAAAATCCAAATGGATTAAAGATCTAAATATTAAAACAGAAACATTAAACTTGCTGGAAGGTAAGTTAGGCAGAACTCTGGAAGACATTGGTATAGGAAAAGACTTTATGAACAAATCCTCAGTAGCACGGGAACTAGCAGAAAGAATCAACAACTGGGATCTCATCTTACTAAAAAGCTTCTGTACTTCAAAAGAAACCATTAGCAGAACTAAGAGACAATCTACAATGTGGGAAAAAATTTTTACCAGCTGTTCCTCAGACAAAGGACTATTATCAAGGATATATAAAGAACTCAAAACAATCAGTCCCCCCAAATATAAAGACCCGATTCAAAAATGGGCATCCGAAATGAACAGACATTTCTCAGACAAAGAAGTAAAAGCAGCAAGTAAATATTTGAAAAAATGTTCCACATCACTGGTCATTCGAGAGATGCAGATGAAAACAACACTGAGATTCCACCTCACCCCACAAAGAATGGCTGCTATCAAGAAATCACACAATAACAAATGTTGGCGGGGTTGTGGGAAAAAAGGAACCCTTCTCCATTGTTGGTGGGAGTGCAGACTGGTGCAACCACTATGGAAATCAATATGGAGATACCTCAAAGAGCTTGGACTGGAGGTTCCATTTGACCCAGCCATCCCTCTGCTGGGTATCTTTCCAAGAGAACTAAAAGAATCATATCACAGAGAAGTATGTGCACCCATGTTTATAGTGGCACAGTTTCTAATAGCTACATCTTGGAAACAGCCCATTTGCCCATCCGTTGGAAACTGGATAAAGAAGATGTGGTTTTTCTATAAAATGGAATATTACTCAGCCATAAAGAATGAGAAAATAGATTCATTCATAGGAAAACAGATACATATTGAAGATATACTCCTAAGTGAAATAAATAAGTCACACATGTGTAAATACCAAACAGTTTCCCTGGTGTGAATAATCTGCAACAATGCATAAGATCCTAATAAGATTTCTGACATTGAGAAATGGGAAGAAAGGAGCTAAAGGTGTAGGGAAGGTGGGATGGGTAGGGGAAGAGTAAAAAGGGAAAAGAAAAAAATGTGAGAGAATGAAAAGATGAAAATAAAGTGTTTGTAGATGGGGAGGGGCGGAGGGAGTGAAGGGAGGGCAGAGGTAAGGGGAAAAAATGAGAATGGAGACTTGTCATGTAGAGGTACAAGATCCCAACAATGAATGTAACTGTACTGTATCCCTAAAATGTACCAATAAACTCAATTAAAGCTGAAAAAAAATTAAATGGTACTTCCAAAAAAAGTTGAATTTTCTGTGTTGATGTGTGCACTGCTCCTAAGAAAAACACCAATTTCTCAAGTAAAAATTCATATTATGACTTTACTCATATCATTACCTGACTCTTAGAGACTACAGAATCTTTTTTTTTTTTTTTGATACCAGGGATCAAATTCAGGACCTTACACTTGTGAGGCAGGTGGGAGACTACAAAATCTTGGTGCAATTCTCATGACATTTTAGAGTTCTAATGTGATTTAAAAAGTGTCTGGAATACTACAGAGTAAAAACACACTGCTGCTGTTCTTACACTGATAAATTATGAAATATTTATTTCACCA
The DNA here is from genome assembly GCF_012274545.1 of Fukomys damarensis. Lineage (NCBI taxonomy): Eukaryota > Metazoa > Chordata > Mammalia > Rodentia > Bathyergidae > Fukomys > Fukomys damarensis. The sequence continues at coordinate 38,169,710 of NW_022900932.1, forward strand.
ATATCAAAGTGCAACATCAATCCTCTGTCAACAATGTCATATCCCCGAGGACAACATAAATTAAAAAAATAATAATAGAAATAATAATAACATATAATTATTAAAATTTTTATATAAAGTGTAAGTAAAAGAAAAATACTTATCTCTTTTTATTGTTATAGATACAAAAATAAATAAATACTATAAAAACAGTAGGAAGCTTCAAGAAAGTCTGATGGTTTCCCTTCATTCCCTTTCCAATGAGGGTGCAATTCTGGGGCCAAGGTTCCTTCCTTTTTTCCAGCGCCTTCTACCCTTGTTTGCCATTTTAATTTGTATATGAATTGCTTTGCTAAGAATACTAACCAATTAAGTTCATAAGGCAAATAATTTATTTAGAAATCTTTGCGCTCTTGATAAGTTTCATCAAAATAAGTCCTTAAAAAAAATACTTTTCATGTCCTTCCACTTTACACCCACCCCAAAGAAAAGATCCCTGAAAACTCTGCCTAAGATGATAAAAACCTAGTTCTAGACTCTGGAAAACATGATATCAGTAGTGTGGGGTGCAGAAGCTCTGATCACCAAAGACAGAAGCAAACAAATCATTACTGGGGTGAAGGAAAAATTACTAACCGTATCCTCCACAGGACCTAAAAATGTTTATACATTTTAAATGACAATGTTTGTATAGTTTACTGATTCATATTATAAAAAGAAAGCTTGTAAACAACATAAAAGTATGAGTATGCAAATACTATAATAATAATTTGAGCTGGGTGAAATAGCACACACCTTTAATCCCAACTCTGGGAAGCTGATGCAACAGGGTCACAAGTCTGAGACAAGCCAGGGCAATTTAGGGACTTAGTGAGGCTCTGTCTCAAAATAAAAAATCAAGGCTGAGTATGTAGCTCAATGTAAAGGCCCGAGGTTCAGTACGGAATAAAAGTGGTACTAAATAACTTCCTTACATGGATTTTTTGACATTATAATAATAAATATCTGCATTCCCACTTACTTGCATTTATCTAACTTTAACATTTCCCACCATTATGAAATATGTTTTGAGTAATTATTTTCAGGAGGACAGTGAATCAAATATTGTCTGATCATTTGTGTGCCTGACAATGTCTGCATTAGTACATTAAAACATTTCCACCACAAAGTTCTGGAGACTTTTCTTTCATGTCTTCTGGAGTTAGTATCATAAAAGGAAGAGAAAAAGATCTGAAATCAACTTAGTTTTTTATATTTGTAGTAACATAGTGTGTTTTAAGAAATTATTATTACTCTGTTTACATGCTTGTTCTCTATTACTTTATGTTTCATCCCTGTAATTTAAAACATTTAGTAAGCATTTGCTTATGAAGGTACGTTCCTTGATTTTAATTTTGTAGTGGGCCCTTTCAGACTACATTTATAAATATTCTCAACTCCAGTTTTCCTCTATTGGTGTGTCTGTTTTTCTGTCTTAGTCCTTGGTTCTAATCTACTCAGGAGAACTGCTATTGGTGTATGTTTTCCTCAATGTCTGTCATCTTCTCTTGTCTTTTATTTTTTTTCTCTGCTTTTTTCTGACTTATAAGTTTGGTAATCAAGGTTTCCTCAAGATCTCTAATGTATTTCCAGGTCATTTGGTGCTTTGTAACCTTTAGTGCTTTTAGCTATTTGCTTTTTACTATTTTTCTTTATTTTGTCCATCTTTCCTTATCCTCCATGCTACTGTATTTTTATGACAAAAAAAAATTTAGACCTGAAAAAACCTACAGGTAGGGAAAATAAGACAATAAGTTCTGGCACTTACTACCCAGATTTTGAGATGAAACATTAAAAATGGGATTTATCTCTTTGCATTATTTTAAATATATTTTCCAAGATATTGTACAGTTTGTCTATATTTATATGTTTCTACCTATAAATCAATTAATTAGACATATAACTGTATATTACCTCTTGGATATGATGATGAGGAAGATGATGATGATGATTGAAGGGAGCATTCCTGATTAGGGATCTGGAGGTGGTGAGTTTATCCTTTAATACCTGGGTGGGCTCACTGTAAGCACAGGTGCCTTGTAAGGTGGAGGCAAGAAAGTCAAAGTCAGAAAAAGGAATGTTACAGTGGAACCAGGATTGGAATGATGAACTAAGACCCAAGAATGCAAGTAGTTTCCATAAATTGGAAAAGATAAAAATTATGGATTCTCTGCTAAAATCTCCAGAAGAAACACAGCCCTACTGATACCTTGATCTTAAAATTATGCCCTCCACAATGCATGAGCATAGATTTATATGATTTTTACTCCCTAAGTTAGTGATAACTAATTAAGCAGCAAAAGGAAACTGATATGTACAGAGACTAAATCTCACTCCATGTGCTTGAGTCAGTGCTGCATAACACCAAGCCCACTACTATAGTTCGAATCTTGAGTATCCCCCAGAGGCCCATGTAGTAAATATTGGTCATCAGCCTGTGACCCTTTTGGAAGGTTGTGAAATCCTTAGGAGGTGTGATCTAGTGAGAGGAACTTATGTCACCAGGGGTATACCCTTGAAAGGGATACTGGAAGCCCCACCCCGTTCTGCCTCTTTGCTTCAAGCAAAGGTAAGGACTTTCTCTGTCTGTGCATCTGCCTAATGTACTGCCTGATCATAGAAAAGCAACTGGACCAACCAACCATGGACTGAAACTTCTAAAACGGAGCCAAAATAAACCTTTTCTTTTCAGTTGATTGGCTCAGATATTTTGTAACAATAATGGAAAACTGAGCAAAACAACCAGGTGAAATCTTCCATAGACTGAAATCTTCCATAGACTGTGATGAATACACTATACATGGGAAAACATTAACCAGTGAACTCTACAGGGCAGACAGGGAAAATAGCATCCTCAGACTAAAGCAACTCCAGAAGAATTTTAGCTTGAGGCAGTGAAGCTGGTTGCTAAGGAGATGGCTGATTAAAGGGAAGCTCTGCTGGTTCAGTGTCCTGGTTCCTTTCCTGCCTTGGCCTTCCTTTATACGGTAGCTTGAGGACACACCATTGCTGAATCTGCCTCCTTCAGCAAATGAACTCTGCACTGAGGTAAGTCATATCCATGGCTTTCGCTGCTTCTGAATTGTACTCACTGTCTTAGATTAAATAGATTCAGTAATATTTTCTCAAATTGAGGAAAACATGATTTATTGTGTATTCAGCTAATTGAAAATAATCTGTTTAGTATAAACAGTTTAGAAAATAGATGCTAACACAAACACACACTATCCATATCTATATCCCTCTATAGATATTTAGATCTATATATCTGTATCTTTAACCTCAGAAACCCCACTTGGTTAATGTTGATAGATTTCTTTTTGTTTTCTTTTCTATTCATGTTTGTTTGTAACTTCAAAACTATTCAATAACTACTGTTTAGTAGTCTTTCTTTTCCCTGCTAAAACATTTGATGAACACTATGCTTCTAATACAGTTTTACAGTAATTTTATAGTGGCCGAATGGAATTTTAAAGATGAACTAAAATCTATGTACACATATCATTACATGGATATTTATGCTATGTTCAATTTTTCACTATTTTTCTTCTCAATATTTTTGTTCACCATGCATAGCTTCTGAAAATAAATTTTTCATCTAAGAAAATTTAAATTTTTCTACACATTGCCAAATTTCCTGTGCAAAAGTTCTAAAATTTTACACAAAAAATGAATATTTTAAAAGGAAATGAATTGCAAAATTCAAGTGTACAACGAAGAGGAAAATTGATAGTAACCTTTTGGAGGAGAGAAAAAAGTCTTTTCATATTTCATGGGATAAGCAAGAAAATCTGCTTTGCTTCCTTTTGAATTGATCATGTACTACAGAAAGAAAACAGAAAAAGATGATGCTCTGGAAATGTAGTAACCTCTTAAAAGGTCCACAAGATATGTTAGGAAATTTATTCCTAAAGACATTCAGGTGAATTTTTAAAAAAACTTCTAGTGTCAGAGTTCTCAGAGAGTTTCAATGGATGGAGAATCCTCATTATGGCAAAAAACGGAGGTCTTTTGAAAGTCTTTGTCTATTTCTGAAAAGTCTGGAACACATAGAGTTGATGTGAGACTGGGTGATTTAACCAGTACAGGTAATCAATATGTGCAGCGGCTGTTTACACAGACTGTGGAGAAACTCTGATTACTCACGTTTTGTGTTGTCAAGGCAAAGCCCACAGCGGCCATGGAGGCCAAGCCCTCTCCAGCCAGGCAGATTAGTGGAAGCTCGTGCACAGACTCTGCCTATTCTAGTGTGTGGTCTATTGCAGGGATCATCTGTTCCAATCTCTTAAATTTCCACTGAAAAAATGAGATAAATTTCCAAGTAACCAGCTTTATTTTTAAGCTTTTCCACCTGACACCCACAAAGTGATAATTATACTAAAAATAACTAAATAGAAACAATATATTAACTGGCTTCTCTGTGCCAAGGACCCTGCTATGCACTTCATATACATAATTTATCTTGGCTTACAACACTGCTGTAAGAAAGATAATGATTATTATTGTCACCATCATTATTATTAATGTGTGGATAAACACACTGAAAAACAGAAAAATGTCCAAGGGCCCATAGATGGTGAAAGGAAGAGATTTGAACCCAAGTCTTCTACATTCCACTCTTTTGTATTATCTCTTCTAGATAAGTCTCTTCTAGGTGAACCAGTACCTTTAGGTTTCAATTAGTAATTCCAGGTTCCAGAATTGAACACATACCTATCCCTGTACCTCTCATCTCTTAGTCCCTTTCATAAGAGTTTGTGGTGTTTTCTGCAGCTGAGTGATACTCAAGCCTAAATTTCACAAGCCACCCAAGCCTGACTCTCCTCCCAGTACTGCAAGACTAAAAGAATCTCCAACCATTTCTCTACTGTGTACAAAATTTTCAAAATTGCAAAAGTTCACCATATAAATATGTATATTCCAATTTTTTAAAAAAAGACCTAGATATAATGTGAGAGGACAGCAATTATAGAAACCATTCTCCAGTGATTTTTGAAGCATTTTTAGAAGCAAAAACATCTTGAAGAAAAAAATAGGACACAGATTCCAACATATAAAAAATAATTCCAGTAGTAGACGGCTAGTAAAGTTTATCATATAAAATTCAAATGACAGTATTTTGATGATATTCATCTTGGCTTGTTCTTTAATGTTTCCATTTTGTATGGCTATATGATATGATTAAAAACTTCACAGATTGTACTTGAAATCATAATTGTTTTTAAACAAAAGTTATAAACAACCTCAGTTCTTTTCTATTATATAACAGAAAAACTTTTACTCTGATGTTCTAGCAGAAGTTAATGAATTTTGCAGTTTGATATATAATATAACCTTATACACTTGCACATGAAGCAAAATATCCCTTCATGGGTGGGGGCATTAGGTGATGGACAGTCTCTTCTACTTAGCGTCCTGTAGACCAAATCTGCACTATCTTATTCTTTAGGCTTTGTGACACTGTATTTATTAAAGACCAGCTTGTTTTACTGATGTTTAATGAATGTTTAAATCCACTTTGAGATGAAAGAAATTGAACCAACATAAACTATCATTATCTGTGACCTTTATGTGTATGCTTTAAACCCCTGCAGTTTCTCTTTACAAATTTTAAAATCTCAGAGGTGATGGTTACTGTGAATCATCATTTGACTACATTTTTAGTGCTAGTGAATTCAGAGAAAGCCTTAAACCCCCCCAAATTCTTATTTCACTTTCTTTGACCACATTCCTGTGGGGAAAGGAAGCTAACCTAGGAGAATTTGCCCTACGGCTCACTCCCTTCAGTCTGTCTGAGTGTGTGTGTCACGGGAGTGCCCCCAAACCCAGCTCATCTCCGGAATAATTTGATTCATTTCATTAAATATAAGGTGTTTGGCCCCAAATCTAGAGATTCTGCTTCAGAAGCTTTTGTGTGTGACCTGAAATCATCATCATCAATTAGGTCATTCTGATGACTGTGAATGTGATTTTCTGAACTATGAGAGGTAAAGTCAGTTTTGAAAACTTTGGCCCCATCCCACACTAATAAAATCCAGTACTCTGAAAAGGACACAATAGTATATATGTTTGTCATCTGGAAGATTACTGTCTGTCGTAGAGTGGTGTGAATAAATCATTTCAGTGTCATCTCATAGAAATGAGCCACCTCATAGAAATTAATGAATATTGCTCCTGAGATGGACAATGAGAAAAGGCCACATTTTTTTTCTCACATGGAAAGTAAACAACTACTAAACCCTGATGGCAAGTTCATATGTGAACAATTTTTGGAAGCTTTATCAGCAGATACCAAAACCCAGTCATTTTAAACAGAAGGGAATGTGTGTGTGTGTGTGTGTGTGTGTGTGTGTCGTGATTTTTTCCCCCTGATCTACGTTTATGTACTGTGATGACTCCCATATTTCTCAATTTCATCATTGTTGACATTTGGGCCACATGCAATACTTCTTTGTGATGGGGCACTGTACTGCGCATTCTAGGGTGTTTAGAAGCACTTGCTTGCCTTTGCCACTAGATGCCACCAGTACTCCCCTAGTAATGATACTCAAAACTCCCAGGTATTGCCAATTGTCTCTGGAATGTGAATGCTTCTAGTTGAGAACCATTGCTTTAAGAAAATCATCTTTCTGGAGCTCCAGATTTTTATAACATCAGATGAGGGGTAAAGGTAACATGCATTCAAATGGAATGAAAAAGATATAATAAATGTCTGGTAAAATTAAATAACTAGGTAGAAAAATATAATTCAGATCCAGTACTACCTCATACTGAAAAATAAATTTCAAATGGTCTGGAATCCAATGGAAAAATTATTAGAATATTGAACATATAAACGAGATAATGTTTAACCTTGAGGTAAAGGAGATCTGCCTCAGCAAAAAAGAAAACTTCTTAAATCTTAATTCCATAACATTTGAAAATATGATTAAATCATAACTGAATTTCCCGCAAACCAATATTAAAGAAAATATATTAATATGTATAAAACTGAAGATCAATATCCATGGTGAAAAACCCCAGCAAATCATTAAATTTTATTTTAAAACATAGAAGACAGGCTAACAATTAAAAAGGCAATTTATGAAGCAAAATTAGGCAGCATACATTTAAAATTCAAAGATTCCCTATAACTCAAGAATATTCAACAATCTTGATCCCATCAGATGGACAAAATTTAAAAAAGATCTTTGAAATGTAGGAGTGGTAAAGGAAGCATGGAGGAACATCTGTGTTCATGCTCTATATGAGAAGTCACATTGCTTCAGTCTTATAGTGGGTAGTTTAGCAGTAGCTGTCAAAACATGGAGTGTATAAGCTTTCCCCAGATACTCTACATCTGTAACTGTATTCGGTAAAAATACTCAAATATGCACACAGTATGTGTGGACAAGCTTACTTGCATATATGTGTGTGTGTGTGTGTGTGTGTGTGTGTGTGTATCTTGGAGTTAGATAGGTAGAGACAGAGATAAAGGTACAGATAGGGATGCAGATACTGGGGATTGATCCTAGGACGTTGTGAAAGTTAGGCAAGCACGCTAAGTGCATCACATCAATATACTGTGTCTTGTTAACGCCAAATAAGGTAGCTTCAGGCAGCTGTTAAATAAAATGAGATATAGTAAAAATGTTGAAATGGAAAGGATTTTTGTATAGTAGAAAGTGTTAGACTCCTCAGTCCAGCCCTGCGCAGTGGGGTTTCCCCGCCCCGAGGGAAGAGGATCCCATGGGCAGGAGCGGTGTCAGCTCTGCACCCGAGGACACAAGAGAGGGAGTTTGCCAAGGCCTTCGTGGACGTGAACCTGCTGCTGGGCAGACATCATCTCCAAGGGGCGGCAGAAGATGAGGAGCTTGAGCTTCTGGAGTGCACCACACCGCGCAGGCCACGTTGCAGATCAGCCACAGCTGGAGGGCTTTCAAAGTTTTATCCAAAATGACAAAACACTGCTAAAAGTAATTGAAGAGGGTGTCACAGAGATTATAAAGATATTCCATGTTCATGGATTGGAAGATTAAAATTTTCACACTACTACAGATTCAATGTAGTCTCTATAAAATGCCAATGATATGACTAACAAAAATAGAAAAAAGAATCCTAAATTGTCACAATACCAATAGACTGAATAGCAAGAGCAATCTTGAGAGCAGAAAGAACAAAGGAGGAGGCATCACAGTACCTGCTTCAATATAGACTACACAGGGGTACAGTATCAAAACAGCATGATAATGGTATAGACCACTGGTGTAGGCCAGTGGTGCAGAATAGAGGCTCCAGAAATGAATCTACTCATCTCCAGGTGGCCAGTTTGGCACAGGTGGCAAATACACAGTGTTGGAAAGGACAACTTCTTCAGTAAATGGTGATGGGAAAGCTGGACACCTACATGTGGAAGAATGAGATGAGACCCTCACTGTTTGTCATGTACCAGAATCAGCCAAGAGTGGATCAGAGGCTTACATGTAGGGCTTGACACTACGGAACCACTAGAAGTACACATGGGGAGCGTGCTTCTTGTCTTTGTCCTTGAATTTTCATCTGCCTCCCAATTCCATTCCAGCTGATGCTAGTACTCCTGGGAACACATCTTGAGAATCACTGCCTTAGGAAATACAGTACCTGTGGCTGGTTTCGTGAATTGGGTGAAGTAAAGACCAGGATTTCAAGGCGCACAGACCCTCATGGAATGAGATCGATTTATCCTTAGTGAGTTCTAGGGAATGAATGACTGTCTTCATGGTCATTTTTATTCTTTTCTGTAAATGAGCCTTCAGGATCAGATCTAAATAAAATCTGCAGATAATGTAAAAAACTGTTAGAACTATACATAAATGTGTAAATATCCACCTATTTTATTTTTAATTTTTATCACTGGAGTTGCATATATCTGTTCAAGTTATATAATTATGTGTATTTGTAAACACAAAAGTTTCTTGAGGTATACACATTAGATTGTGGGAATTAGCATCAGAAAGAAAAGCAGAATGAACATCTTAGTTTATGCAAGTCGTCATGTCTGAAATTTTAACGCGAACATGCATTTTATAATGTCCTATTAAATTGTATAATCTAAAGAAAAATAAGATGGCTGAAGTAAATGGTTTATGGGATTCCAGCACTCAGGAGGCTGAGGCCAGCTTAGGCTACATAGTGAGTCCAAAGCTAGCCTGAACTACATAGTGATTTTATTTTAAAAAGTAAGTTTTATTAAACCTAGTTCTGAAAAACTGTGAAAATGTATGTCACCAAGTTTATGTTCATGCCATAGGTTCATTAAGAAGAAAAAGGAAAGGAGAAAGGTGCTATAATTCTTTAAATTCCTACTGTATCATAGGTTCCATGTTGTATAGATTTTTGCATTGATCTTCACAGCTTCTGAAGGTTCGATTACCTGAGGCTCTGTGATATTGAGTGGAATGGAGATCAGTGGCTCTGTAAGGGATGAAGTCAGAATTCACACTTGAATTAATGTAGGAGCCATGTGATTACCATTCTCCATGCGAGGTGTTTCCTAGCATCATGAGTCGATAGAGACATCCTGCTTCATCTGACAAGTTTTGGGAGAGAGAGCTGGAGACCATTGTGCAGGTGCAACTGCCCTGCAGTGTAATCTCATAGCCTGCATAAAGTAAACCTGCTGAGATAAAATGGTAGCTCATTCTGCACTGCGCATTTTGTTTTTAAATTAGTACACATTTGCAGTACATAATGATTATATTCACTGTAGAGGGTCAGTATATGCACACACACACATACACATCTCAATTGTTTTTATGTCCTCTCTCCCTCCCCCAACTCCCCCCCCCCTACTCTTGGTCCCCTTCCCTTTTCCAAAGATCTGGTCGTGACATCTGTCACCACATTGATCTCCAGGGTTGATTTGGCTGGTCTGCCTGACTAGGCAAGTGTTCCCTTTCTCCTTCACTTTTCCACACGTGTCCCTCCTGAAGCTGTACGCTCAGTCTGAGAGGACAACCTTCCACAACAGAGTAGGGCCATTTCCTGGGTCAAGGGTATACGAGTAGTTAGCTCCCCTGCTAGAACCCCCAAACAAACTCTCAAAGTGTGTTCTCATGTCCTTTAACCTTCACAGCTGCCCTAGGTGAGAGGAAGGCATTATTGCTGTTCACATCTCACAAATAAGGAGCCTTGGGAAAAAGAGCAAAATGTCTCAAAATCACATACACAAGTAATGGAGTTTTTTACATGACTCCACAGCCTATCTTCTTAATTAAAGCTTACACTGAATAGTGTTTAAATTTTTTCATAGCTAATTAGATTTTTGAGAAGGAAGAACCAGAAACTATAAGGTTTAACTCCTAGACCAATGCTAGGAGTCAGACCGAAGGTTGTCTGCTTCTTTTGATGTCGAAGGTTGTGCAACATGCCAGCTCTAGGGTGCAGTTTATGAAAAGCCTTCACGTGTGAGTTGAAGTAGCTATGATACCCAGTAAAGTCAGAGTGAGAATCATGCATGTGCAGGCCTGTCTGACCAGCTAGGAGGGCACACCCACTTGCCTGTTAACAGAAGGGGTGGGGTGTGAGTTGGACTCAGGACAAACATTTTGCTTATTTGATCATACAGTGATTACGATAAAAGCTTTAAATTTGATTCTCATATTGGCTCTGTGGCATGCCCCCAAGCCCTCAAATCTGTGGAGGTTTTTTTGGTTGGTTGGTTGGTTGGTTTTGTATTGGTTTGGTTTGGCTTTTTTGAGACAGGGTCTCATTATATAGTTCAGGGCTGACCTTGAACTCACTATACAATACAGGCTGGCCTCAAACTCATGGCAATCCCTCCTGCCTCAGCCTCCTGTATGCTGGGATTGTGTGTGTGCCACCTTGCCTGGATAAATCTGTGGTTTTAAACTTGAAAAATATTACTTCAGTAAAACCCAGTTCCATACTGGAAGTAAGGGAATACCACTTTGAGAATCTTCCAATCTGGAATTCAAACAGAAATGAGAAGGACTTGCAAGGAATTTGCACTTTCATTTTGAAAAATGATTTTTTCTGAACTACTCTTTACTGCCACCAATTATCTCATTAATAAATCTCTATAGTATTCACAGGTATATTCACTCAATATAGAAGTTGGTCATTTTGTAACACTTACAGGTACATTATATCTTCCAAATTTACAATGACATCATTGGGAATTATTCTGAATTTAAATCCAGAAGAAGCTGGCTGTGGTGGGGACACACTTATAATCACAGCACCCTGGAAAGATGGAGCAGGAGGGTTGCAAGTTCAAGCCCAGCCTAGGCAAATTAGCAAGACTCTGTCTCAAAATTAAATAAAAATTATAAAAGGCTGGGGATGTAAAGGTCCTAGATTAATTCCCCAGGCCACACACACACACACACACACACACACACACACACACACACCCAGAAGGAAACTTCTTAAAGAGACGATATTACGAGAGTAAAATAACTGCTTCCTGTAGTAGGTGAGGTTTCATTGTTAAGTGATGAGGAAGACACTGAAATATTTCATATGGTCATAATACCCAAGAGGGCCTTTAAATATCTGAAGTTTACTTCTCACCTTACCACAATCTAGCCAATATTGACCAAATCATTTAAAGTATCTGAACATGATGAATGAGTTTTGTTTTTTTTTCTTCTCTTGGCTATCTAGCATTTTAATTCCTAAAATGTCAGCAGTGCAAGGCAAAGCTCCTCTCAGAGACTCTATTTTGTTTGTTCGTTTGTTTTTGGTACCGGGATCGAACTTGGGCGCTTGTGAGACAGGCGGCGGAACCACTGAGCTAAATCCCCGGCCCTCCGAGATTCTATTTTGCCTAACTTCATTGATCTGTGTGGTTCGAAAGTCACGGGGCTCTACGGAGCCCCGGCAGCTGCTCCCTCTGCTTTTAAATTAGGTCCAGTCGCTCCTCCTGAGCACACGGTAGGCAGTGGTGGGCAAGTCCAGACCCCACACTGGTCCAGCTAAGGGAGCAGGGCTGCCTCTTCACATCAACTGGCCGGCCCTGCCAGCCCTGCGTGGGGAGGCTGAGTCACGGGAGCAGACACAGCTCATCCACTCGCCTTTCCAGTTCCAGCTTCTGCTTCTTCACCCACACCTTCCCCGACTCTGGAAATCAGTGTGGCTTGGCTGCTGAAAGCTCAACTACGAGGAGCTACTGTAAAGATAGAAAAATCTTTCAACTAGTATTTTTTAATTAACTTCCAACACATTTTTTTAACTTAAAATGACAGAGGAATCTTCCTTTCTGGCCAGCTCAGTTCTTACTAGGCCAGGTAACAGCTCCTTATTGCATCACAGACGATTGAACTGGGACGTTCAGTTTATGATGATAACTAGTCCGAAACTCATCATTTTAGTTATTACAGATGATTTAATTACTAGGTATCAGTCTTCTAGAAATCAGTGACTACAAACCAAAGTAAATGTTGTATATGTCTGCTTAATTGAACCATATGGAATGGGCTAAACAATACCCCTAAGCATCACTAAAAATAAAAAAATGTCCTTAAAGTTTGGGGCATTTCACATAAAAGCCACCATAGCTGCTTTTATTCATCATCCAAAGGACAATGATCGCCAAAGCTGCAGAAAGTGACTATAGAAACTCACTGTGTTTTCTTCAGACTTCATATCTTTCTACTCATCTAAGAACTATGAAAAGTAGGGAGGACTGGGAGGAAGGTGCTACCTGTGATCCTTATTACTGGTGGGGAAGAGCAAAGGTTTATGGGCTGTCTCAAATGCATGAATCTGTGGGTTGCATCAAAGGAGGTTTTGCATACTTAGAAGTGGAGTGACTGGTGATTGTAATTTTGTGACTGTGACGGAGAAGCAGGTGGAGCCACATGGTATTGAGACATCATGGGCAATGCTTTCAGCTTGCTCGGTGTTCTATTCCTATCAACTAGGCTTACTTAACTTGTTTCAGAACTGAGGGAAGAAACTGAAGCTAGAAAATAAATGAACAAGTTTTAAACCTACAGATCCTTCTTTTGACTTTAGAGGTAGTAATTATATTGTCAGGGAAAATAAATGCAGATGTTGGACCATGTCAGAAATCCTGTCAACAGCCTGGATTGTTTCACGCAGAGTGGAGATGTGGCTTCTGATTCTGGTGGCACATCTGCTTCAAAGAAATGTGAACTCAGGACACTTGCCAACTAAAGCTGTGGACCCCGAAGCATTCATGAATATTGTAAGTTGGGGTTTTCATAACATTATGGGGAGGTGAAGAGCCTTCGATGTTAATGTTCACATCTGCATTGTATATTACATTTATCTATGGTTATGATTCATCCTAGGAGAGTATCCTAATAAAGTATCACACTGGACTGAAGGAATGCCAATCTGGGGGCTAGCAGATCTTGAGGCTGCTCAAGCAAATTAAGTAAATCTGAGTGAATGATTGAATCCCTTTGAGTTTCAAACACCATTTAATTTTTCTTTGAACTCTTAGGTTAATCCTATGCGCAAGAAATAATTGAGGTAATTTGGGCCAATTTAATATTCTTGATTATTTCCATTTTGTCTGTATTTTTTCTCTTTTCCTACTTTCTCCTGTATTATGAAAGTATCAACCTTGACTTGGTGTTTTCGGTGCACCCACCCTTAGTGTTATCTGGGGCTATTCTAATCTGCTCAATAAAAGGACACAGAGTGCTGAAGAAGGACTCCTATGAGTAAGATGTATGGATGCTGATACATCCGTGTAGGTCTCCTGGACAATTTTTATTGGTGGATGGTAGAACTTACTTTCCAATTTTAAGCTGGCTTTTCATAATGGCCATGTATAGTAACACTTATCCCATAGTACACACTGTGATAAAATCTGCACAGATACTATTTCATTTCGTCTTCTATGATCATTTACATTTTTCAAATTAAATAACTGGGATTAAAGAGGTAAAGCAAGTTAAACAAGGTACTGTGCTGGTACATGGTGGAGCTACAATTTAAATTCAGGCTTGCCTAAACACAAAGCCTGTAATTATGATCATCATGCAACAAACCCTCCCAGCTGAGCAGGAGAGGTGTGATGAGAAAAACAGCTGTGTGCTAAAGCCCTTGCTCCCGTACTTATCTAATACCTCACAGGAGGAAGGTTTTGTTTGGCTATTTGTGTTACTCTGAGTAGAAGCCAGGGCCTCCTGCATACTAAGCAATCGTTCACCACTAAGCTACGTCTCAATTTCTTCAAGTTTAAGATTCTTTGTACAGAAGCTTCTAGAACAGGCTACTGGGGAGGGGCTGATGCAGAAGGATTGCAAGTTCAAGGTCTACTTGGGGAATTTAGGGAGACTATCTCAAGGAAAAAGAAGAACAATAACAACCTCAAAAAGCCATTGAATTGGGCTCTGCTCTTGATCAATTAATTACCAGGCAAGGGAAATAGAAAATTCGTAAAATTATTAGTGTCAATTCAACACAGGGTCAGAATCGATTCTGACTTTGTATGCAGATACACATGGATTAAATAGTCTGTCCTTTGCTCTGGTATTCACTCGTGTATATTTTTAACAGGTGTTTATTGAACGCACAGGTGTTTATTGAACCCCTGCTGCAGTGCTATGAAGCCACAGAAAGATGTAAAAACAGTCAGGAGTCCTGGCTTAATGAAACTCACAACCCAGCAGGAAAGACAAATATTCATTTCCTAAGAATGGTAATGATGAGATGAAAGAAGAAATCTGAACAGGAGGAACTAACCTGGGAAGCATAGGAAAGTAATTTTGCAGTGTGATTTCTTAGCCTGAACTCTGGAGGATGAATACGGGTTCAGTACGACTGTGGTGGCAAGGGGGTCAACATGTGAGGTGACTGCGGCGGCTGAGGGCTTGCTGTGTACTAGGAGAGCAGAGGTAGGTTAGGGTCAGTTGACTTTTAAATTGAGATTTTGTTTCTTTGATATTGCCATAGTAATGTGTGTTCATCACATAAAAATAGGAGAAAAATGCAGGGGACCATAATCACTAATATATTCTATACCCAGAAGTAACCACTTATAACTCTCATGTGCACTCTCTTGTTCTTTTTTTTTTATTTTAGAAGTTTAATATTACAAAAATAGTTACTTTATGCACATACATCTAAATATAAGAATGGACAAATCAGGACTCTAAGAAAAGGCAAAAAAGGAGGGGAAAAATACTTTTCCTCAAGTGTTCCAACTTTGTGATCCTGGGTATATTTCTGTTCTGACTTCTGGTTCCTTGAGAGTTCAGAAAAGCTAGAGTCCATCTTTACTTCATCTCAACTTTCTGTGGGCACCGCCAAGAAAATTTACTTTTTGTTTTGTTTTGTTTTTGCTTTTAATTTTTTTAATCTTATTGAGTTTATTGGTACATTTTAGGTATACAGTACAGTGACATTCATCATTGGGATCTTGTACCCTTACATGACAGATCTTGGCTCTCATTTTTTTTAGAACATTTACTTTTTATAAATTGCAGGTGAGGGTTATTCAGCGAACTGCAATCCCAGCGCTATGGTAGGTGAAGGCAGGTAGATCTCCAATTTGAGCCCAGTCCAGGCAATTTGTCAACTTATCAAGGCCCTGTCTCAAACAAACAAACAAACAAACAAACAAATGAAGGAAACAGAGTTGGGGATCTAGCTTAGTTCAAGGCCCGGGGTTCAATCCCCAGTACTGAAAAGTTATTCAGTGAAGCCCTTGGAAAATATTAGAGAGCACAGATACATTCATGCCATTCAATTCAGTTATTATTATTGTTGTTGTTGTTGCTGTTGTAATTGTTATTATTTTGGTGTGGGGATTGAACTCAGGACCATATACTTGTGAAGCAGGAGGCAGAACCACTGAGCTAAATCCTCTGCCCCAACTCAGTAATATTTAAGAGATATTATTCTTTATTCTAGGCCTAGAACTTATAAGAGATGTATGGCAATATCTCATTGTGGTTTTTTTTTCAGCTTTAATTGAGTTTATTGGTACATTTTAGGGATACAGTACAGTTACATTCATTGTTGGGAATTTGTACCTCTACATGACATTGTCCCTGCCCTCCCTTCACCCCCTCTTCCCCTCCCCATCTACAAACACTTTATTTCCATCTTTTCATTCTCTCACATGTTTTTCTTTTCCCTTATTACCCTTCCCCTACCCATTCCACCTTCCCTACACCTTTAGCTCCTTTCTCTTTTGTTCCTTTAAATCTATGGATTTTTTCTGTCTTCAAATACAGAATGCTATGCAATAATTTACTGTTTTCCAAGGTTTTTTTTTCTACTTAATGATACATACCATGAAGAATTTCCCAAAGTTTTACCTAAGCATATCTCTTCAGCTTCCCAAGTTATGTTCCATTTTGAGGTGTTTATTCTTGTCCCAGGTTGGGGAACAGACAGACTATACGACAGGACTCACATGCAGAACGTTTATTAAGGAGAACCTTCAGAGACTAATGTGGTGGTGCATGCCTGTATTCCCAGCCACTGGAGAGGCTGAGGCTCAAGACCAGGATGAGCAAGAGTGAGAGACCTCGTCCTGTCTGTCCGTGGAGGAGTGGGAAAGAAAAGGGACAAGGGGGAGGAGGAAGGTCAGAGAGCGCCCCCATGGGAAAGAACCAGGAATGAAGCAGGAGCTGGTAAATGAACAAGGCTAGTCGCAACTCTTGCCTCTCAACACCAGCCTCAGCAAAGCCTACCGGAGCTGTGCAGCAAGAAGAGTCCTTCAGAGTTTGCAAAGCCGGGCTGAGATAACAAGTCTTATACCCTAAATAAAGCAATCTCTGGACATGGCAAGAAAGGACGTGACCTTGGAGCCTGTGGCTCTTCATAACTGAGGCCCTCTCCAAGGAGGTGACAGCAGCTCAGTTAGACAGCACAAGTCCTTCCCTCAATGGGATCTGGGTGGAGCTTCTCAGCATCCACCCCAGGATTTATTTAATCACTCTCCCATACAGTTCTTTACTATTGTAAATAACACATCCATACAGATATGTTTAAATACAGATCTGTGTCTGTTTTTCTTTAAATTTTCAAGGGTGGATGATGGGATTAAAAGTCAAACTTTTTTTATTTTGGGAGGTTTTGGGGGAGTGAGACAGGGTCTCACTATGTAGTCCAGGCTGGCCTTGGAGTGCTGGGATTACAGCACCCAGCTAGACATTAAATGCAACTGTAATGTGAAATTTAAAACAAAATGTAAGAGTTGAATATGATTATGCAAACTTGCAAGGTCATAAGCAATATCTTACCCTTTAGAATAAGGTGGGTCTATATTTTTATGCCTGTCAATTTATGTACTGCTATTATCCTAATAAACTGTCCTGCCAAATTTACTGTGCTGACTATCCTTAGACAATGTTCACTGAAGCCGTAGTTTTCTTTCTGGAATGTCTATGCCTCTAATCCCCTCCTGCTTGGTTCTCTTAGGTAACTCCTATTCAATCCTCAAGTCTCAGTGTCTCCTTCCTCCACAAAGCCCTGCCCACTTTGTCCTCCCTGCTCAGAATTTCTTTACTTCTTCCTCATTCACTTCCTCCAGCCCTCACTTGACACATTACATAGTCTCTCAGTAACAGTCAGATGCCCTTGATTCTTGAGTTTGGTATATTTATCTTGTGCCCAAGCCCTCACCAAGCAGTCCACAACACAGAGTCCTGAAGAATAGTCCCAGCATCAGCAGAATCAGCATCATCTGGCAATCTGTTAGAAATGGTGAGCCTTCAGGTCCACCCGCTCTACTATATCAGAAAATTTGAGATTAGAGTCCAGCTTTAACTAGCTCTGTAAGTAATTCTGATACTTGCTGGAATTTTTTAAAAGTTAAATATGCAAGGGCGAGGGGTTTAGCTCAGTGATTCGGTTTCCTACTTTGCAAGAGCAAGGTCCAGAGTTAGGTCCCCGGTACCAAAAATAAACAAAGAAATAAATAAAATTAAGTATGCAGTGGTTGTCCCGCACATGCACACACATGCACATATGCACACACTTACACTATATTCCATAAGACTTGCTTAACTGGGTTTTATTTACAGAGGCAGCCATGGGACCTGAGAGCTTTCCTCTTAATGACTGTACTCTGTTGTCCTGTATTCTACACTAAGTTTTGAGCACCTAGATTTCTCCTCTTTCACTCTTATCAGTAGCCTCTGACAGTGATAGTTTCTTATCTGGATGAAAACTGTGCAAGAACTGTGATGATGCCTAGGACAACTAGGCAACTTCCTATTTTCCAAAGAGTTTCTACATGTGTCAACTATATGAGGTGGAGATTTTTAACCCAAGGGTCATATATAGCCAACAAGTAATATGAAACTTCTGAAATTGTATGCAAATGTGTTTTTGTGTGCCCACACTTATATCCATTTTCATGTTCCTCCTCAAATTCACTGAGGGATCTTTAATCGAAAAATGTTAAGAACACTGTTCTTGAGTCTATTTTAGAATTGAAAGTGTCTTAGGGAAGGCATGGCCAGGGACTCGGGTAAGTTGTCCTGAAACAGGTGTCCTGCTGGCTGCATTAGGATCACCTGAACTCAGACCTCAAGTGGCTCAAGAATCTCTACAAGCAAATGTCCTGATGCCCACCCAGGTTTTGGGGTTAGTGTTCTGGTCCAGTGTTTAGCAAACATTAGAGCGCATCAGATTTCTTTATCACGCTTGTGGAAACACAAATTGCTGGGCCCTAGCCTCGGAGTTCCCAGTTCAGCACCTGTGGTGCAAGTGGGATAAAAAGCATTTCTAAATAGTGCCCAAATGATGCTGATGGTTTTGGCCCACACTTTAAAACCATTGTCCTAGTCTGGTGTCCATATTAAAAATAGAATAAGTCAGGGAGTAAGGGGAATAGCTTAGTGGTGCAGTGCTTACTTAGAATGTGTGAAGCCCTCCGTTCAATTGCTAACACCATTACAAAAGACGTGAAGACTGGGCTGATTCTCTTGGCTGGTTTTTCTAAGATAACATAATTAGTTGGGGAAAAGCAAAGACTTTCTCATCTATGTCTTACGGCAAGCATCGAGGAATCTATACTTACTTTTAGATTGCTAAGAATATTGCCAAATAGAGCTGATCTCAAAAGAAATTGCTTTTTCCGCAGAGTGAAATCATTCAACATAAAGGCTATCCCTGTGAGGAGTATGAAGTTACAACTGAAGATGGGTATATCCTTTCTGTTAACAGAATTCCTCAAGGCCTAGCACAACCCAAGAAGAAAGGTATGATTTACCCAGTGTCACCCCAGCACAGCAATTTTCCTACAACCATGACTTCCGTATAATTTCAGTGTGTTTAGATTCTTTTTTTATTTTAATGGAATCCAGGACGTTGTGATTGCAAAGTAGGTGGCTGCACCACTGAGCTAGTAGTGGAAAACATGCTAAACATATGTGAGCTTCTGGCTTCAATCCCCAACACTACAAAACAAACTTCATGAAAAATCCACCTCTTGACTCCTGTGCCACTCAACCTTTTCCAAAGCCTCTCCTACATATTATATACATACATACCTGTATTCTAGGATATTCACCAACGATGCCTTGAACACACCCACCAATGCCTGCTCATGAAGAATACAAACACCAGTTCAGAATCTGATCCTCACGACTGCTCCTCATCCAAAGAATACTTTAAATATTAAGGCATTGCCTCACTTTTCAGTAATGCCTTTTAAAGAACCAGGCTCCATCAGCACATTTTAAATGTTTGATACATTTTAAATGGCTTTGTAATTCCACTTTTAAATATGTAAGATTCTCAGTGAATACTGGTTCATAAAATTCATTTTCATTACTAATTAAAGTATTCTCATCTCCCATTTCCATTTGGCTCTAAACTTTTTAATTCTGTAGCTCCTTGTTTGTAGCAGTGGCTACATTCTCTTTCATGCATACAGGTAATAGAATTTCTTTTGTTCTTTCTATATTCCAAATACAGTACTCATTGCTTTATTTTCATTAGTCTCATTTTATTTTCACAATAACCCTAAGACATTACCACTCACCGTGGTTATGTAACTGGTCTGGAATGTCTGTGCTAGTGCTTGCCAGTATGTTGCACTCAAATCCAGATCTGTTTGCCACTGTGGCTCATGTTCTCAACTACAGCCAAAAAGTGCTGGGTAAATGCTATTGGCCTTTGGTGTGAAGAAGCTTCAGGATTCAATATTGTTTCAGTCTGTACTCATGTAGCTTTTCAAAGTCAACCTGTACACTAGCTCCACCGCTGTGTCTTCTACCTGCCAAGCATGTTTCTAGCTCAGTGCCTTGAACACACAGTTGTCTCTTTGGAACATCTTCCTTCAGACACCAGTGCATCTTGCCCAGCCCCTTTTCCTTGACCACTGTACAATAACAGCAACCTCTTGCCGCCTATTGATATTTGGCCCTGGACCCTGCTTTCTTACCCTTATAGCACTTAACAGAACCTGATGTGATAAATGCTTGCTTGTTAGTTTATTGTCTGTCTGTGGCCTACCAGAGTGGAAACTCAATAGGAATAGGGACTTCATCTATTTTGACCTCGGCTGTGTATAGTATCAGAAAGAGTGCTGAGCATATTATAGGTGCTACTGAATACTGTATTTGTAGAATGCAAGAATGAATGAATCAGTCAATCAATCAACCAGTCAATTAATTTGGTATAATAAATGAGTAGCCTGGGAATAGAGAGAAGATATTTCACTAAACCTCAAATCCCTGGAGTGGGTGGGTAAGGCATGGATCTTCCCAGCAGTTGATTAAATGCAGAAGTTGCTAAGTACAAGGATTACCTATAGCCCCTATTCACTAATCAAACTTTGTTTTCTTATATCCTGCTGATTTACTATTTTCTCACTGTCAAGTAGCGTTGTTAAAGGAATCAGCCTTTTAATGCAGTCACTGTGGAATACTCCCTTCTAGTGGCTGATATTGTTCCTGCAGCTGTCCTTTAACTTCAATCGTAGGGCATTTAATGGGATACTGATATAGTGCATTACAGTAAGTTCCCAATTTAGGAATGATTTCCATTCTGGGAGAATGTTCATTCATAAGTCAGATTTGTTGGTAGGTGTGACAAAGTGAGTCTTATACGCCTTTGATACAAATATACAATGTAAAGCATAAAAAACACAAAATACTGTACATAAACTATTTTTACTTTTATAGCTACCTTAAATAGTGGCACAGTACAGTACAAGAACTGGCATCTAGGGGATGTGTGGAGTGAACTGACAAGCAGAGAGCTATTATCTGGAGGAGAAAGGGAGGTGGGAGATTATGGAGCAACATCTACCATCTTTTTGCTTTGGTCCAATCTCTTGATAAGTTTCACCTTTGTTTCTGTAGTTATTGCTTTGTGCTTCACGGCAGTCCCCTCCACTTCACCACCCATTTCCCCTGGCTTTCAGACTTGTTGGGCTCTGACTGAGCACTGAACTGCTGCACCCTGTGGCACTGCGCAGTGAGTGCATGTTAACAATTGTGAGTGTCTGGCAGACAGAGGAGCTGCTCCACTGTTTGTTTGCATCTGTGAATGTTGGTAATGGGAGGTCTGTTTGTATCTGTGAAAGTTCAGAACTCATATGTTTGAAAGTCAGGGACTTACTGGACTGTAATTTTATTTTGATGATCAAAATTTCCTATACTGAAAGGAATTCCTTTCAATTTAGTATATAGGTTCGTTTAACATGGAGGACCTTTAATCATTGCATCATTTTGTATATGTGTGTTTATATAGTCAGATATTATATTAAGGTATTTTTTGTATCTATTTAATCTTAATAATGCTAGTACACACTCTACTGGACAATTATTTTCTTTCTCTCTCTCTCCCTTTCTCTCTCTCTCTCTCTCTCTTTCTTTTTTTGTACTGGGGATTGATCCCCAGACCTTGTGCTTATGAGGCAGGTGGCAGGACCACTGAGCTGAATCCTTGGCCCTCTACTGGACAACTTCTAATACTTTCTGAGGATCCTAGACAAGTTCCCTAGTAATAATTACACAAAAACAATGAAAGCCGTATTGTTTTGAATCTTTTTTTTTTTTGCTAAGCATTGTGCTGTTACTTCTGATCTTTTAAAGCCAGAAGAAAAATCAAATTTCACCACTGATGAGGAAATTAAGATACAAAAATGTGAAATAATTGGTCAAGATAATCCAGATAGAAAATGGCTGAATCAAGATTTGAACATGGGCTTGACTGACTTGAAAGCCCTTGCAGGTTATAAAATAACAAGAAAGGAGAAGGACAAATCATACAATTGAACACCTCTCATGTCTGCAGGTTCCAGGCCGGTGGTGTTACTGCAGCATGGTCTGCTTGGTGATGCCAGCAACTGGATTTCCAACCTGCCTAACAATAGCCTGGGCTTCATCCTGGCAGATGCTGGTTTCGATGTGTGGATGGGGAACAGCAGGGGAAACACCTGGTCTCGGAAACATAAGACCCTCTCCATAGACCAAGATGAGTTCTGGGCTTTCAGGTATATGAAAATCTTGAGATCAAAGTGGGCGTGAAGGTCTTTGGAAGGAGTGGGTAAAGAATTAGGGCTTCAAGTATTTGGATAAGTTATTTTGTTTGTGTTATCGATATCCTAACATGATATTCACCAATTTTGCCAATTTGCTAGAGAGTCTTTGGGGGTAGTATAGGGAATATTGGGCTTCCCATATTGAAGGTTGGATGTGGCTAATGAGGTGTGAATGGTAGTTGGCATCCAGTGATTGAGACTGGACTATGAGATGTGTAGACCCATTTCTTTGTAGGTGGTTAGCCTGAGACTAACTCTTCCATGAATGATAAGGGCTAATACCTCCAAAAAAAAAAAAAAACAAAATGAAGGTAGCGTCTTTAAAAAGAAAGAAAATTATCAATTTGACTAATATCTCTCATGGCCTTACAAAAAGTTTCTGTTTTCACTTAAATTATCTATCAGTAACCACCTGCTCTTGATACATTTCATCAGAGAAGGGTTCCTGCTTAATATTTTCCCATAAAGCAATTGGTATGGCCCTCTGCTGCCTGCTAACAGTGCAAGAGGACCCCACCCCTCGGAGGTGGACCTGTACTCAGTATTCACTGCTGATTATCACTCTACGATAGCTTCTGGAGCAAACAGTATCTGGCTGACAGGCCATGACCCCACAGACACCCAAGAAGCTCAGACTTGAAATAGGTCTTTCCTGAGTGTTGTGAGGGGCATAGTAACAAGTTTTCAGGGCCAGCTCCTCAAGCACTTATTTGTAAACCCGGGAAGGGGGTGGTTCTGTTTGTACCTCATTATAATTTTTCATATAACTTTGTCTTTTCCCCTTATAGTTATGATGAGATGGCTAGGTTTGACCTTCCTGCAGTGATAAACTTTATTTTGCAGAAAACGGGCCAGGAAAAGATCTACTATGTCGGCTATTCACAGGGCACCACCATGGGTAGGTTCAAAGGAAATCCGGTTTGTATACTCAGGAGAAATGTGAGCCAAAGGCACCAGCTGTTCCTTTGCCAGTCATCTCATGCTTCTCTCAGGTCTGGTTTTTCTCCTCTCAGTGACTCTAATCTGAGAGAAACAGGGATTGAGGGAAGGTCTGTGGTGTGGCAGAATGAGCTTGGACTCTGATGAGGATTTAAAAACTGTCTTTGCCACAATTAGGTAAATATCCTTGAGTAAATGCTTTAGCTCCCCAGTCTGTTTCTTCATCTACAAAATGGGGATACTCATGCTCTCTTAAAGGTGTTAGAACTGTCTGGACTAGTTCATATTATAAAGTATGTCAAGTCTGTGAAGGCAGGGATTTCATCTAAGACACAGCTGTAAGAGAAGTTTCTGGTGCAGAGTATGCACTCAGTATATGAGTGAATCAATTAATGAATGAATGAAGGCCTGAGTTCAGCATCTGCCACATGATAGATAACCAATAAATAGAGTACGGCCATCATATTAGAAGCAGAATTGATGGAGTTTCCATAAGTCTCCTTTCCTGCTAATGCCAGTGTCTGGAATTATGCACGGGTGCCCTTTTGCTCTGAGTGAATATATAAGATGTTAAATGAAGGCCCAGTTGCAGCTTGGGGTGGTGGTGGATGTAGATTGTGCCTCTCCTGTCCCTGTATCAGACTGAAATCAATAGGAAAAGTATTCATGGCTTGGATTAGGAGGAAGAAAGATCCTGAGAGGCACAGTGTGTCATAAGGAGGAGGCTCTTTGGGACTAAAAAGAGCTCTTTGTTTTGCCCTGAGACCAAGCCCTGAGTTAAAGGACAAGGCTGGAGTCTAAAAAGAAAAGTGAGAAATCACTTATTGCAAGAAATATTCATTCTTTAAGCAGCACAGCTGTGTTGTTACCAGGATATGTTTATACTCATGAATATGGAAATAGTTTTGTAAACAGTTTAATTTTTGTGAATACCTTTGCTACCTGTGGTTTACTGCCATCTTTATATCAGTCCCACTTTCATAATAAGAAATGGTTTTTATGAGCACCTAACAATGCCAGTCAGTATAACTGAATCATTTTGCTTCATCTCTGCACAAGATATGAGGGAAAGATTAGTAACTGTATTTTACAGATGACTACATTGTAATTAGGGGGCCGCTAAGTAAGACCTGTACTGATGAACTCAAAGCACTTGCTGAATAACTACTATACAGTGAGATCTATAAGTTGAGTAGAAACTATACACACACATTCCTCAATTCTTATCAGATTCTTACTACTTCCACCTCCAGAGTTAATGGAGATGATTGTGACAAATCCTCCCCAAAAATCCAGAAGTAGATTATCTCTAAATTTTGTTGTCAACTAAAAGTGTTGTGAATTCAGGACAATAGTGGGACAATCTTGGCTAGTTTTCAGTGAAACGATGCTTATTGTTCCCTTAAATCCTAGAACAGGTTAGGGCATCAGTCCCAGCCCTTTGGCTTCTGAGACCTCACTGCGCTGTCACTTGGCTATGGGTACTGACTTGCCAAGAGATTTGCTTCTGTAAAACTTTAGAGTGATTATTAAACACTATCACCAAACCATAAATTTGCCTTTTACTAGCTCCTATCTCCTAGAACATAGTAGCCACTTTCCCTCTCCCTGAAATTTCTCAGGTATAAGCTCTGTCCTCAAGCAAGTAGGGAAAATAATGTACTTAAAGTACTTGCTTTGAGGAATATTGAGGGAAAAGAAGCTAGAATCATTAGGGAAAATCCAATGTCCATGGAAATCCAACATGTTCTAGGAGGCGCAATAACAAATAGGTTGACTTTCTCCTGCAAGTTGCTCAGCCCCAGCAGCAAGGATTCCAAGGAGAGAGGCTAAGACTCATGGAAAAGCTTAAACTACACGTGGCTGGAGCCTCTAGCCAATGACCTTTATTATAAAGCAGATAGCACATGTAGTTTAGCACACTAGATCAACCTGTCTCCAAAGAAGGTAAATGCAGCCAAATAACTGGTTATTTTTGTTTAATTTTCCTGCTTTGATTTTGTATAAATGATAACGTTTTATATAAATAGACACTGTCAATATCTATTGGGGATAAGTTAATTCATTGAAGCTTTTCTTGGTATTAATCATGTCACCAAGGGCTCTTTTCCTATAAAAATTCCCTAGAAATCACTTATTATCATTATTCATAGTGACGTTATGCCAAAAATAAAATTGAGGGGCCGAAGATTTAGCTCAGTGATTCCTCTGCCTGCCTGGAAAGCACAAGTTTCCAAGTTTGATCCCCAGGACCAATTAAATTAAATCGTGAACCAGGAATGCTAATGGTTCAAGAATTATGGAGACTCAGGCCATTGGTTCAGTTGGCTCCTTTTTACTGATGCTTTTTAAAGAATAAAATAAATCTAACTTTTGCATGTTAATTTCTTCATTTTATATCACATTAGTAACTTTAGTGACACTAGCTCTCACCATGCCCTTCACAGAAAGGTTATGGTATTGTACATCTGCTTCTACCCTAATATGCAAAAATCTTTTTAAAAATATTGTGTCTATCATAAGTTGTTCAACTTGATATGAAAACAAAGGTGCTAATGATGAGGCTAGATGCAGTTTTGAGAGGAAGGAAAGGATACAAAGGCATGAGTCTTCTGGCTATAAACCGTGGAGCTAACAACACGGAGAAGTTTAGTGTGCTTTGCATGAAGAGAATTATTGCTGGGTGTGTGATATAGCGTTTTCAAATCTTGGCATTTGAGGGAAGTTTTAATCTGGTCAGAATTAAGCTACGATATAGTTAATGTATTTTAAACCTTTTCTTTTTTATTCGTTAAATTTATTGATATATTTTTAGCTATACATTTACCATTTGTACCTTTACATAATATATCTTGGTTCTTATTTTTTTCTCCATTCCCCTGCCCTCCTTTCAACCCCTCCACCCCTCTCTATTTACAAAGACTGTTTCTGTTTTTGGCTTTTCTCGTATTTACTCCTTTCTCTTCTTTCCTTTTCCCCACCCCACTTCTCCTTCCCCTTTGGAACTTTTATTTCAGATTATCTATTATACATTTGGATCCTTATTTACACTTTCAGTTTCTCACATCAGAGAAACTATTCAGTGTCTACATAGGTTTGTCTTATTTATGTATTTTTAACCTTTGCATGCTGAAGCTATAGTTGGCAGAGCAAGAGGTCCTAACAAGTCACTCCTGGGCTTGTCTTTGCATATGGCAGGTGCATCAACTCAGATGCAGGAAAAAGCAGAGAAGAAATGAGTGTTCCTCAATACTCACCTACCTTCTGGGAACTGATCAGAAGTTACATGATTCTGCTTATCCCTCCTTCCCATCTTTCAGACTCCAAACATCAGCCTAGACTGAGTATGCAGGCTTAAAAAAAATAGATTCAGAGCATGATATTTCAAACATAATGACCATGCCCTGACTTTATGTGATAGTCCTATTCTGCTATAGGCTCCACCAATACCTACCCCGAACAGTGGTATTTTGGTGAATTTGTGTTTCAAATCCATAGGAATAGGAACTGAGTTACAGACTGACTAAGATTTGGCAAGTCTATGGAAGAAATAAGAACTGAAATTCAGTTTAGTCAACCTAGTTTAGTCTCTGTGTTATAATTTGTATTCCAGAAAAGTTAAGGATGAAGTAAAACCAGCCAAAAGCCTGCTGACCCCACATACGGTGTTCATGGGAAGGTGTCTACCATGTAGTTGTCTCTCAAAGTTATGAGATTTTTTTTCTTAAGGTCAATATGATTGTATTAAATAATTTAAATATGATTGCATTAATTTATTTAATCAATGAGACTTACCACTTGAAAGCAAATACAGGAGGTATCATAGGAAACACAGAAAAGCTTTTGCTGTGATTCCTCCTCCACACGCCAAGAGCTTATAAATTTGTAGGAGAAGAGATATGACACACTCTATAAGTGAATATTAAAATATTTTGATAAAAGTAAAAAATAGTTTATGATTTCTATGATATTCAGTATCCATGCTGATATATTTTTCTCTTACAGGCTTTATTGCATTTTCCACAATGCCAGAGCTGGCTCAAAAAATCAAAATTTATTTTGCTTTGGCCCCTATAGCCACTGTTAAATATGCAAAAAGCCCTGGGACCAAATTTTTGTTGTTACCAGATATGATGATCAAGGTATGTGACAACTTGGAGAATTCTGTGTATAGATAAAAGTCTTGCAGCCTGTTTTCCTAAACCATATACTTTTAAATGAGTCGTAATTTTTAAGACTACACTGTAATGACTACTGCTTTACATCATATTTTCACAGGGGTTGTTTGGAAAGCAAGAATTTCTGTACCAGACAAGATTTTTCAGACAGTTTGTTATTTACCTTTGTGGCCAGATGATTCTTGATCAAATTTGCAGCAATATCATCTTACTTATGGGAGGCTTTAACACGAACAACATGAATATGGTAAGTGGGAGCTTGGTAAATTTCCAGGTTCCTAACTAAGCTAGGAGTTACTAGATTCATTCCTTAGAGGACCGGTGAAGATCTAGAAAAATGATGTGCACCCAGCAATGTTTAATTTCCAAATTGAAAGGAAATATTGGAAAGGTAAACAATGCTAGATATTAACATCACAGATTATAGATGGAAGAGGTCTGAAAACCTATAGTAAATTGAAAGAAGAAAAAGGAGATTAGAACCTGGTAGATAACAGAGAGAACTTTCCAGTGTCATCCACCTCTCCCCTCAACCCAGTCTCTTTGGTTGTAGTTTAAATTCTTTGATGGAAAGTCTTGGAGCTTCAGTTTGGCTTAGGCACAGCTATGAGTTTGTGAGTGTCCCCAGGGGGGCCCTGTGGGATTCAAACTGTCATGGGGAGGTTAATGCACAGAATGATTTGGGGTTGTGTTCTTGAAATAATTGAAGAAAAGGAAACAGGATTTGGTAAAGGGAAAAGGCTTTGATACACGCCAACAGTCCTACAGGGGTTTGTGAAGATGGAGTGACCCTTTAGAGCTGTCCCAAAGTAGAAGCAGGGCTGGTCTTCATACCCTCGTACCTACCAGTCATTTAATGCAGGTCACATCAGTAATGAGGGACACACTGGGCAGCATCTCACTGCCGCCTGGGTGACTGCTCTGAGGTCTGGCAGAAGGAGGAACATAGCTCTAACTCCTAAGGATTTCCTCCTCTCTATTAATACTTTGCCTTGGTAGGCATTTATTATATTCCAGACCAATTTATATCTCATAACAAGCCTATGATACACTGAAAATATATCAATATCACCCAATTTACAGATTAGCACACTAAGACTTAATGGATTAATAACTCTCCCAAACTCACCTAAATATTAAATAGCAGGGAACTACTCTCAATTCCAAAGACTTTATCCTAAATATATCTAGTAAAGCTTTTTAAATAAATAAGTCAGATACCTAATGAGAAGCTATTCTCAAATAAAATGAAAAATATAGGTGAGTAGAAATAAATTTAGTTTCTTTTTATTTACGAGCCTGTGTATGTTACTATTTCATAGAAAATTGCTGACAATTCGATGACGTTCCCATCCCATAGTCTGACACCCTGGAGATTTGGTTTTGGTAAAGTGCACATCCTGTGAGTTTTTCTTGTCCCACAGACCACTCATGCTTTGTTACAGAGCCGAGCAAATGTGTATGTTGCCCATTCTCCTGCCGGAACGTCTGTGCAGAATATTCTACACTGGAGCCAGGTAAGAACATTGAATTTGCTGTCTTTTCTAAGAGTCCTTGCACATTTTGTCTGAAACAGTCAAAGGACACCTTTTTGAGGTACAGAGCTTTGTGTTTATTTTGAGATGAAATGCAATCTGATCAACTGTGCACTTGATCTCAGTCATCGATACTTTTGAGGAGATGAGAGGGAAGAACAAGAGTGGCCTAAGGATATCTTTAAAGTGGGTCCTATAAGTAAAATGGTCCAAGTGAGAGCTGTTTCTGTCTGCAGCCACCTCAAAGATGCTCCTGGAGGAAATTATGTTTCCATATTCTCCATTGAAGGATCCTCCAGAAGCCGGAGAAAATAGAAAAAATAAAAATAATGCTAATGTTGCCCTAATTGTCCAAAGAGATTTTCACAGGAGTCCCTTGTGCTGTGATCTTGGGAGAGAAATATTTGTGTGTGTGTGTGTGTGTGTGTGTGTGTGTGTGTGTGTGTCTGTAGGAGTGTGATCAAAACAAAAAAATTTTAAATTGAATTAGATATTAGATTTTGGTCATCTTCCAGGATCACCACTTGGCACAATTTCACAGAGCACTTTCTCATTACAGCCTCTGGAACTGTGCCAAGTATGCATTCACAAGGATGCACTTTCTGGAACTGACAGTATGACGATCACGTTTGTCGTCGATTTTCTTCCTGGTTCATGCCTTTGCACTTATCCCAGGGAGAGAAAAAGCAGCTCAGAGAGCTTTGTTCTCTGCTTTACCTGACAATTGAATATGTGGTAGCACATTCCTGCCACCCCAAAACCACTTTTGAATACTTCACAAATGTTTTTCTTCTTGTAGGCAGTGAATTCTGGGGAACTCCGAGCATTTGACTGGGGAAGTGAGACCAAGAACCTGGAGAAAGGCAATCATGTAAGAAAGTCAAATACGACCCACTGCAAAAGTATCCTCTGGAAATGTGTGAGAGGGAAGTCACAGGGCTAGGTTATTCTAGGGATGGAAATAAAATGTAAAAATTGAAGCCAAGAAATAAAAGTTCTGGGTTGACTACATTTGAAAATGCGAAGATTCACAGCTTAGCCAAGAGAGCTCTCTGTTTCTGTAACAAAATTAGGGGCCGTTTTTGCTGATGGTAACTTTTGAGCAAGAAACTAGGGATCTCAGATGCAAGATTAGATTGATTTACTCCAGGGAAGAGTATATCTATAGTAAATACTAGAAGGATCCTTTAAGATGATTAAAAAGAAAACCCAGACAAATGAAGATATAGGTAGTGAAGTTGTTTTATGGCACCATAAGAACATTAGACAACAAGTGAGTATTATCGGGTTAATCTTGCCTCTTCATTATAAGCTTATATGCAATTATAGGCTACTTTAATTCATCAGGACTCATTTTATATTTAAAACAACTATTGGATTAAAATCTTTGTGTTCTTTCTGATTATACATTTAATCAATCTGTGATTTTCAGGTTAAAAAATTATTACCCTTTAAAATAAGAAGCCAGGGCTAAGGGATACAATTTAAAATAAAAATATAGAGAACTAGAATTGTATAAATATGCTATTTTGAGTGTAAATCTTCCCGCCCCCAAATTATTGACTAGTATGTGTGTGGATGTAAATAAATATTGGTTAAATAAGCAAAGCTACAGGGAGTAAATACAGCATAATCTTTCCGTGAGAGACTCAAATCACACTTAACTCCCAGGGCCATGCATCAACCTAGATACAAAATGCTGGGAAGTTGGACAGACTATGTATGGGGTTGTATGTGAATAGAAAATTTTCAAATGTAGGTATAAACTTCTTTATATATCCTTTTCACTCTTTCCTACAGCATGTCTTTAGAGCTCTACAAAATCTGATCCATGCAGAGTAGGCATGAGAAAATGGGAAGAAAAAAACCAAACATATAAAAAGGCATCATAGAATCATGGCAACTTAGACCTAGACAAGACATTTAGTTCAATCTTTTCATCTGTAAGATGAGAAAAAAAATGTGACTGACTCCATAGGTAAATCCAATCTTTCATATTTAAATAAAGCTTTAAGTCCAAACTCTTAGGGAGCCACAAAGACAAAGATGGCCATCTAACATTGGAACCCAGGCTCCTGGTAGATTTTGTGATTAAAAGAAAAAAATGATCCTCATCAATCCTATAGAAAGTTAATCTCGAGGAGTCAGCCAGACAGGCAAATCTTCCAGTACTGCTTGACTATGAGAGTTTTCAGAATCTAGGAAGCTTACGTGCCCTTTTTGGATGATTAGGGGAGCAGAAACGGGGGATGGAGCAGGTATTTAATTTTGCTGCACTCTGTTTCAAGTTAACTGATGTCAGGCCAACCTGTCTTTGGCCCATGTCTTTGGATGTTCAGTCAAGCCAGGCCCAGCCCAAGGTCTGGCTTAGCCCACCCCAAGGACACGTCCTTGAGGCTCGAGAGGACTTCCTAGTAGGTTCCCTTGCCTTTCTCTGTAGAATATCTCTGATTCTTGCCTTATGAAATGTTTGGGAAATTATCTTTTACACTTACAGGACATAATTTTTAAAGGTAATTTACTTGTAATGTATATAATAGGAAGAAAAATTAAACATTATTCAATTTTAAAGTACCAGGGAGGGGATAGGAATGTAGCTTTGTGATAGAGCACCTGCTCAGCATGTATAAGGGCCTTAGTTTGTTCCCCAGAACCACATATACAAAAAATTTAAAAAGGCAATTTACATGATTTCTTACCGGATCCAAGTAGTTATTACCGATATCATCCCGATTTTACAGATGAAGAAACCGAGGTTCAATCATTTGAAGCAATTTTATCTTAAAGTAGGAACTAGAACAGAAACTCAGGAGTTCTGTGTGGCTTTAGCCTCACCCCCACACACTTTCTTCAATAAATGTATTATTTATCATGTGTATTTGAAACATAAATTATAGTTCTGGAAGTTGAAATGTTATCAGGTTATCTAGAGCTAAAACTATTCTTTTGCTCCAGCCAAGTCCTTTAAGGTACAATGTTCGAGATATGACAGTGCCAACGGCGATGTGGTCAGGAGGTCAGGATTGGCTTTCAAATCCAGAGGATGTGAAAACGCTGCTCTCTGAGGTGACCAACCTCATCTACCATAAGAACATTCCCGAATGGGCCCACGTGGACTTCATCTGGGGGCTGGACGCTCCTCACCGGATGTACAATGAAATCATACATCTGATGAAGCAGGAGGAGGCAAACCTTCACCAGGAAACCTGCAAGGTCTCTCTGTGAAACTTCTGACACTGACAAGACTTAGGAACGAAGTTATGGAAGGTGCGGTTAGGACCAGGAATAGAGCAGAGGGTTTTAAAGGTTTCCACAAGGGAGAACATACCATATCAATCAAAGGGCAAAGGGAGAATACAGTTATATCTTCCTTCTGATTTCTACATATGACACTAGAACTCGATTTACATTTTTTCAGTGAGTTATGCTAAAGTATTAGTTAATACAGTTTTCCTGTGCTATTCTGTCTTCAGCTATTTTTAAAGTTAGTTTTCACCTGACAGCCAGAAAGTACCTAGACATCCTAGGTACTATATCAGTTGGATAAGCCCTCTGCAAACATTAATTTTTTTTCTAAAGCCATGTTTTTGGAGGAGTAAAGGAAAATGACAAGTTGGAGCAGACATTGAGGTCATATATCTCCGGATTGTTGATTTTGACAAAATGAGATGGACATTTCTACCTGGTTGCTGTAGAGTCGGGATACTGCCTCAGGAAGCCAATTTGCTTTGACAACAAAAGAAAATCAACATGTGGCACAGATGAAAATATGTTAAACATCCTCAGAATAGGGCCAAGTTTTACAGTTGGATTGCAGAAAAGATAATTTTGTAGGATATTGATGAGTTTTCCAATAAATGTTATGCATTGCATATAGTATGTTTATGTTATGTCAGTACCTAAGCTCTAGTCCAAGTGTGTTTTGGAGTTTACAACCTCTAGTGAGGAGACATGCTGGCCCAATTTTCTACCTCCAAAAACTAAAATCCTGGAAGAAAATTTTATAATGTCATGAGCATAATGAAATAAATTACCATATGTTTTATCCTTGGATTGTAACAGTCACTTAGACAATTCTCTCTACTCATTCATAAATCTAGATTCATTTCTTCAGAAAATTGTTCAATTTTCAAAGTTTCAAAAATGACAGTTGTAAATTATATGAGTACTATTTTTGCAAAATCTACTTTAAAATCAAGTGAAAGGTATATTATTATGTCAAAGGCGTACCACTAAAAGTATAATGGTTTGCACGGAAGTATGCTGTTGAAGCTATACATGTGTGTAAAATTCCCTGTCCCCCGCTTTTTGGCCCCTAGACATAACAGGAACTAATTTCACTGCTAATGAATCTTAAATAATTTAGAAACACCTAAAGACTTCAGAACCTATGTCTACATACTACTATTTCCCTCAGGATCTTACATAGTTCAATAAATATTTCTAAATTTGAATTTTGTTAGACCTTTGTTCTGTTCTAGGATAGAAAATCTTTCACTCTTTGAATGCATTTCTTATCATATATAGTATGATTTAGCTCATGTCTACAGCTATGACTGGGTTGATCTTGATTCTCAAAATTCATTCAAATTTTTAAAGTATATTTCTGCTCTATACCATTTGTAAAGGAAATAAAATGGATATTTTGGTACTCATTTCTTATTTAATATAATTCAGATTCTATTTTATTACATAATTATATTATATTGTTGTATTTCTTGGTTTTTTGTGGTGTTTTATCCCAATAAGTTATAATATTTTACCAATAAAATTTCAATAAATTTTATCAATAAAAATAAACATAACTGTGGCTGAAAGTACAGTTCAATGCTACAGTGCACTTTTAGCATGTACGAGGCCCTGTGTTCAATTCAGAGCACTACACATACAAAATAATTTAAAATAAAATCAGTAAAACTAACATGTAGTAGCCACTTTGCACTCATAAAAGGATTGTAATTTTCTTAATTTTCAGTGCCAGGGATCAAATGTAGGTCCCTGAACATGCTAAGCATGTAGTCTTCCACTGAGCTATATCCCCAGGCCCATAAGAATACTTTTGAACATATATTTTGATAGTTACATGTCCTGCTGAAACCAAGGCAGTTTCTATTTGTAAATTAATACCAATATTTCTAGTGGGTACATTGGTAAAGCAGCTTTCTAGAAACAGCTTTGCTTTGTGATGTTTGCTAATTTCTGTGGCATAAACACACCCACCTTCAACAACTAATAAATGTTTTTATTCAAGTTGTTTCATCAAAGGCATATTTACATTGGAGTCTCTGAACTTCACACATACACATATAATTCAATTCAAATGTACAGACTTGGATTCCTCCTTTTTATACTTAACGGGACCTGAAAGGAACAGATTTTTCTCCCCAGCATGATGTAGACAAGACTGATCCATTATAAGCCTAACACAACTGGAAAAACAGAATCTATCTCAAATACTCTGTTCCTTTTCTTCAGGAGAGCCTAAATTTGAAATATCATGTTTTTAACAGAGGTTTAATAATTTTCCAAGAACAATTATGGTGAGAGTGCATTCCACTGAGTTAAAAAAAACATTATATATAAAGGCTCTTCAAAAACATTAACCATGGCAGCCATGATTAACCCATAATGGAGGTATCCATGCTAGGGTTGCTCACAGACCAGCAGTCAAAGATGGAATCAGAATTCAGTCCTTTAGCTTTGTCTGTGTCTTCACTTGTGAGGTCACAGGATTATGATGCTTTCCTTAGCATTAATTCAATCTGGGAAAATTTTAGTCTCTGTGCAATGTCCAGTGAGCTCTCACCATGCTGAAGAGATAAAGAAATTACAGTTATTTACCTCCAATAGAGTCAAAGGTCAACACAAATAATCAGTAAAGGTCAGGTTATGGCTCCTTTGGCAAAGCACTGCTCAAAGCCCCAAGTTAGATCCATAGCACAGAAACAAAACAAAATAAAAACCTCAGGCTTCACAAGATCTTTAAATGGTACTCAGTGCTAAAATAATGGGATATTTTCATTGCTTAATGAGGACAATCAATTTCTCTCTTATTCAAATGAAAGGCAACTTAGCTTCAATACAAGACCTAGATAAGAAATAAGATTATGCTGCTAGGAGAACCTCAGACCCTGGCCCAAGAGCCTTACCTTGTCCTTTATCATGGGGTCTGCATGGGCCTCCAGGAGCAGAGGAATGAGAGTCTGGTTTTTCATTCTGCAGGCATAGTGTAGTGCAGTGCAGCCATACTGAAACACACAGGGCCAACCAGGAAGCTCATCAGTCGGGCTCTCCACAAACTTCAACAGGTAGCATTTTCAGCAACCATTGAAGTTTGCAGTGTACAACCGAGCAAAATAGCCTGCTATTTCTAGTACTTAAAAAGGGTTCTTTCTACTTTGATATGGGTATTAACATCCTATAAACCATCAATATCTTCCACTTTCTCATTTTCTATTCCAAATTAAGTAATGCAACTTATGAGAAGCCAATGCTGAATTACATCAAGGTTTGTTAGGGCTGGAGATTTAGCTCAGTGGTTTGGTGACCTGCCTTGCAAGTGCAAGGACCCGAGTTTGATCCCCGGTACCAAAAAAAAAGGTTTGTTTCCAGAATTAGATATGCATGGACAATCAACACCTTGGTCATTTTACCATCTTTTCCCTTAAAAAGTTTCCACATGAGCCTTTTCCTGAATACTGTATTATTCACTATAGTTTTCCATCTCCACAATCTGAAGAAGATGGGTGCTCATATCACCATAGAACATCTATAAGATAATAAGTTTGACACATAAGTCCACACTTAGCTCGTTAGAGTTCATATTATGTAATATAAAATAGTGCTTATATTCCATTAGTTCCAATTTAAAACACTAACTACAGATCAAGTAAACTTATAGTTGGGAGATTTGTGCTCAAAATTTTGCCTTTCAGCCAGGCATGGTGGCACATGCATATACTCTCAACACAAATGAGGCTCAGAAAGAAGAACCATCACAGTTTTAAGGCCAGATGGGGCTACATAGTAAATTCAAAGCCAGCCTGAACTATATAGCAAGACCCTATCTCAAAAAATAATCTTTCAAAAATCAGCCAAGAAAACAATACAGATACCATCTTACTCCAGAAAAAAATGGCTTATCATCATGAAATTAAATAATAACAAACGCTGACAAGACTACAGAATAAAAAAGGAATCTTTCTACATTGTTGGCAGGAATGTAAACTAGTATAATTACTATGGAGATCGGGATGGAGATTCCTCAAAAAACTAAAACTAGAAATTCCATTTGAACCAGTTATTCCCCTTTTAGGTATGTTCCCCAAAGAGTTAAAGTCACTGTATTTACAGTGACACATGAATGCCCATGTTTATAGCAGCACAATTTATATTTTCTTGCAAACAGCCCAGATGCTCATTATAGATGGATGGATTAATAAAATGTGGTATTTATACACGATAATGTATTACTCTGCCATAAAGGAGTAGAAATATGAGTCATTTGTAGGTAAATAGATGAACCGCAAGACCATAATGTGAATAAATCAAGTTTAAATATTTCATGGTTTCTTTTCTATAAAAAACCCAAAGTATAAACAAAGAGCAAAACAAAAAATAGGTAATAGGAAGTAGGGAGATCTTTTTACAGTGAGGAGGAGAGCAATGGAGGGAAGAGGGAAGTAAGGAAAGGAAAGGGGATTTGAAAGAGTGGAAGAAAAAAATGGAGATAGAGCTTTTGCAGATGGGAATAGGAACTGAGAGTTGGAGCGAGCAGGGAGGGATAGAAGTGAAGCAGATCAAAATGAAACATTTGAGATGTGTCATGTACATGTGCAAATTCCTCACAAGAAATGTCATCATCTGCTTCCAATATGCAGTAATACATTTTGTAATCAGTTAAGAAAATCATGGTCATGGTAAGTGAAAAAAATAGTATCCTTGACTATCAGGATTATACTACCTATACATATCATTTTAATACGATTTCAGAATGGCTAAAATTACAAACTTACACAGTCTGTCGCATTAACCTCAACACCAGCATTAAGAAGCATTCGCACAAGATACTCATTCTGCTTTGTCTTTGATACCTGTAACAGACACCAAGTACAAGAGAGGTTATTTTACACATGCTCCGTGTATGTCCATGGCTTTTCAATCAGTAGGATTTATATTAATCCCCAAGCTGCTAGATATCTGTGAATCCTTGGTAAAATTTCCCCACCTTCTCCCTCCCTGCAGTATCAATCAAAGATAGTTTTCTGGGTGTGCACCCGGGGTAGCAGCCTGTGAATCCAGGGATTTGTTTGAAATGCATATTTTACAGCAGACCTGTCACATCCTACTGAGAATGTGACCCAGCTCCTGTCTTTCCCTTTCTTTCTTTCTTTTTTTTTTCTTTTGAGTTTATTGGTACATTTTAGATATACAGTACAGTCACATTTATCATTGGGATCTTGTACCTTTACATGACAGGTCTTGGTTCTCATTTTTTCCCCTTGTCCCTGCCCTCCCTTCACCTCTTCCTCCCCTCCCCATTTACAAACACTTTATTTCCATTTTTTTGTTTTCTCATATTTTTTCTTTCCTTATTACCTTTCCCCTACCCTTCCCACTTTCCCTAAAACTTTAGTCCTTTTCTTCCTATTTCACTTTGTCCATTATATCATTAGGATCATATGTACTATTATAGTTTTTCACACCAGAAAAACTATTCGGTATTTACACGTGTGACTTATTTAATTCACTTAGGAGTATATCCTCAATATGTATCCATCTTCCTATGAATGAATCTAATTTCTCATTCTTTATGGCTGAGCAGTATTCCATTTTATAGAAAAACCACATCTTTATCCAGTTTCCCACTGATGAGCAAATGGGCTGTTTCCAAATTTTAGCTATTACAAACTGTGCCATTTCCCTTTCTTACTCAAAACTCTTTGGAACTTCCCATTGCTCTGAGAATAAATCTACACTCTTCAGCATGGCAGTTCTAGAGCAAACAACCCTAGCCTTCTCTCATCTCCTGATTCCCCTTGCTTAAATTGCAGTGGATTTTTTTTTTTTTTTGAGGTGGGGTACTAGGGATTGAACTCAGGTCCTTGTGCTTATGAGGCAGGTGAAAGAACCACTGAGCTAAATCCCCTGCCCTGCCCTGGATCTTTTGTTAAGTCTTCTGTTCTCACCGGGCTCCTGTCTGCTGGAAAATCAATGCATAGAGTGTTTCTTCTACCTGGAATCTTCCTCTCTACTTCATTTGCCTGCAAATTCATCTTTCATACTCACCCCAGCCTTTCTTACTCAGAGAGGCATTGCCAGGCCTACCTGACCAGGTGAAATCCTTTCCGTCTAGGCTGTCTTAATACCCATCACTTCTGTGCCACCTGCTTCACAATGTTTTCACATGTGTTTATACCATTAGATTAATAACTTCTCATCGATTTCTGCTCGTATGAGGACAAGGACTGTGCTTGTGTATTCATTATTGTATCCCTAACAAGGATATGGTGTCTGGTCCATGATAAACATATGGTGGTGACGTACTGAAGAAATGAATAAAAGTAACCAGGTCTCCTCAGAAATCCATTTTCCTTTTCTACTCAGGTTCTGACTATGTGACAACTGGAAACTTGTCCCAGCAGCAGGACCCTGAGGAAGAAGAGGTCTCCCTGCTCACAGTCACAGCACTAGAGGTCAGCCCCTTCAGTACCTGAATCTTCTGGTACCTCACTCCTGTCACCTGCTAACCTACCTTTCTCCTCCTCTGAAGTGTCTCAGCCCTTTCTGGTCCTCTCCTCTGCAATGTCCTCTCAGGTAGCTTATTTCTTTTACACCACAAATTTATAGTTTTAGGTTCCATTGATAAATAGTGTATTTATCCTGTTAGAGCCAGGCTATTTATCACCATCATTATTTTTGTTTAGACCTCCAGCTTTTAAACATTGGACCTTGGAAAACAGAGTTGTGTCAACAAACTCTAAATGAACCTTGCTAATCACAGCTGTGATGCTTTATCTTCAGAGCCTCTAAAAAGATTTGTAAATGAATGACAGTTTTCTCCTGCCCCCCCAATTAAAAATATTCAAATAATCTTATGATAAATGCACAATGAATTTTTCAAGAAGTTTTCTGGGATATAAAGAGATTACGTGTTTATTACTGAAGTAAAGTTTTCTTACTCTTTTCCACAAATTCAAACATCCTCATTTTATTTAACATTTAATCACCTAAGGAGATAACAACATTTTAAAATTTGCAGATTTTGTACAGAAACATTTTAATGAGGGTAGCGACGGGTCACCCTATTTGAAAAAAAAAATTCCTCAAGCTTCAACTTCTATTTATAATGTTTTCATTCCTACACCAGCTACCTATTTATTTATTCAAGAAAAAAAAGAGCCTGCCCAAGATCCATTCAAGCATGATTCCATCCATAAAAATGAAAGATGGCTTCAAATCCACCATTAATATCTTCTGTGTTTGTCAGTTTCTTGAGATCTATTTCCTAATTCATATCAAGTTGGGCTCTTAAACACTGAAGACTCAGAGAATGTACCAAAACATAAACTCTTCTTATAAAAGAAAGAGAAAAATTAGCAGAAAGAGGATTTTTAAAAAATGTTTAGGATTTTTGTGCTTCCTTTCAATGATTCCTAATTAAGTTTAAATTATTTTTTCAAATAATTATTCAAACATTACCTAACCATTGGTTACCTACTTTTACTACCTTCCTTCCTACTTTAGTCATAGCTTGATGTGCACTGGAAATGTCACTTAACAGAATACAGATGGTCCCCAAGGTTCAATTGTCCAATTCTGCCGTTTTGAAGATTTTCAACTTTATGATGGTGGAACTATATTTTGAATTTTGAATTTTGATCTTTTCCTGAGCTAGTTATACATAGTAAGATACCTGTGTGTGATGCTGGGCAGTGTCAGCCATGTGATCAGTAGGGTCTAATATTCTACAGTATGCTGTGTTGCTAAGCTACAATGCTGAGTACATTAGGTATAATAAACGTATTTTCAGCTTATGATAGGTTTATTGGGATATAACCCTATCATAAATTCAGGAGCACCTGTACAAACCAAGGGCTTATTTTGTTACATTTCTTTACAGCATCTCACCAGCCTAGCAAAACTCTAGGAGTCGTGCCATGGCTCTTGTAGGAAGAGCCCTTTGCCCTAACTGGTGGACTTACCATGAGAAAATACCCAATGAGCAGGACAGGCATTAAGAGGACGATGAGTAGATAATCAAAGAAGGTAAATCTCTTCTTCACAGCATAATGCAAGCAGGTTCTCCCTTTCTACAAAATAAGAAAATAATTTTCATTTCAGATTTTACATTTTCAGATTACCATGTCAAAAAGTTCAGGTCATGCTTTTTGTCATTAGGGTTCTCGTAACACCTTTTCTGTGGGATGTGTCTGATTAATAAACTCAGATTTCCATGGAGCAAACTACAGAACAGTTCAGTATAAAGGAAAAGTTTGGGTGGGAGGATCAGTAATAAACAGCGGAGGTGAATGTACACTGTAGAAATCATCAAAGGATGGATTGGTTCTCACTCACTTTAGTTTCTGAGAAAACTGATATATAGAGATACAGTGGCCCCTTGACTTATGAACTCATTGGTTCCTGAGGGCTGGTTGTAACTCAAGTTGGTTGTAAGTCAATACAGGTAAGATCTGGATGTCGACCTGGGTACATACTATAGATGACATGAGGCCAATGAATCTTTCATTAATCTAATTAACCAAGTTGTTTATATGTCAGGATGATTGTAACTTGAGGGTGCACTGTACAAACACAGGACTGAAATTATATGCAAACTACTGTTATCCCTTTATAAACTATAGTGAACAATTATCTATTTTGTGGTTTGTTCGTAGGAAAATTTCAATCACATGGAAATTTTTCCATGTTCTGTATGCAAGTAATTTAATTCTTCAAATACATTGATTTAAGCTTTGATGGGTAGGAGGGAAAGTGAACCCTCAGGACCTCATAACGAATGGTGGCCAAAAACATGGAAACATGTAATGCAAAACAAGACCATAAAAAGAAAACAGAGAAAGAGAAAGGAGAGGAGAGTTTCAACTTGGGGGAGCCACTAAGAACTCTTACCTGTTTTTCTAAATATCAGGCATTTGTATTATCTACAAACATCTTGGAAATTAAACAATAATATGATAGAAATTTAAATTACCCATCAAATAGTCCACAGTTAATATTTACATTTTACTGTATTGTACTGTATTTCTTCAGGTCTGTTTAAATGCATGTATGTGGAATTTTAAAATATTGGATCATATGGCACATTCCAGATCATATTGCCTCTTTAGTGTACAAATGCACATTTAGAATCTGGGCACTTTCCATGCCATTCAATATTGTTAAGTGTAAAATTGTAATGGTTGCATTGCTTTCTATTTAATAGAGTTACTCTATTCAGCTAATGGCTATCTATAGGACATTTCAAGTTTTTAATTTATAATTTTTGTAAATAATATTGCCGGAACATCCTCATTCACAGAGCTTTGTCAACAATTCTGTTTGTCCTTTGCTTGCGTTTCTAAAAATGGAATTCCTGATGTGACAGTATTAACACTTTTCAGCTTGTGCTGCCAAATTGTGCTCCAGTAAGATGATAACAATGTAAGCCCACTTCTTAATCAGAATTTAATTTTCTTTAATTAGTTAATTGACAGACAAAAAGAAACATTTGTTTCCATTTTAATTCATTAACTTTACATAGTATCAATATTTTCTATAGGCATGTGCTGCCTGCTGCAAATCACCAGCAGAACTCTTTGCTTGTTTGTCTGTAAGGTTTTTTGTTTGCTTAGTACTTCTGAAAATAATTCATAAACAGATTTAAGAAATGTGAAAAAACTCAGGTTATTCATCTATGAAGACTATTTGGGAAAAATCTAAAAATATGAAACATTAAAGCACCATTAGAGACATTGAAGAAGTAGAAAATGCAAACAAAAACACTTCTATAAAATCTCTATTAGTCTAAATTTAAGGTACATCCTAAAGTCCTTTTTATGGTTTTATGATACCAGAGGATCCAACAGGTGACCTCAAATTGTCTTCTGCAAAACAGAGGTGAATTGCTCTTCAGGCTGGCTTTGGGCTGTCAAATGTCTCCTCTCAGCTTTCTAATGAGCATGCTCTGGAAAACGAACGAGAACTCATGGATGTCTGACCTCCAGCAGGGTAGGGAGATCCTGACACTCTACTAAGCAGC
Organism: Fukomys damarensis; assembly: GCF_012274545.1. Taxonomy (NCBI): domain Eukaryota; kingdom Metazoa; phylum Chordata; class Mammalia; order Rodentia; family Bathyergidae; genus Fukomys; species Fukomys damarensis. The sequence continues at coordinate 38,212,112 of NW_022900932.1, forward strand.
TCACCTGTTAGCTTCACAACAGGCATGATTTGCTTATAAACTCATCTAGGGGTGGAACTGTTGCTCATACTATAGAGTGCTTGACCAGGATAGGTGAGACTCTGAGTTTGATCTCCAGCACCACAAACAAACAAATAAAAATTCACTCACACAAAAAATAGTAAGCACAGGCAAGAAAGTGAGTAGTGATTGATAATACGTTATAACTCCCAATGATCTGGTCTTTAACATGGTTTGGGGTGGCAAGTGGGGCCCTACCAGGTATTTTGCTCATTGAATGCACTTGAGTAAGTATAGGACGTCCATAACTATTGAAAAAGTGACTTTGAACATTTATTAAGTATAATTTAAATTCTGCCTTTATTATAATGCAGATGTTGGATGTTCAGAAAAATTCTTCAAGGATGCTCACAGCAAGACACACATATGCTGCTCTGCCTTGGTTCTGAAGATGCCAAACTAGCTAATATTGCATCTTACAACACATTCTCCATGCCTATTTGTATGGCCTCAAGCCTTTGGCTTATGAGCATATATGAGCAGTTTCTCAGAACGTTCCTTCATACTACATGAACATAGGAACTCCTTCAGATCAGGCCATTAGCATAATAGATCACACAGTCAATATTTCTTTAGCAAGAAATGTTCCCATTACTTCTGCAATAGTGAGAAGGGGAAAGAGAAAGAAGGGGAAAGGATGGGAAGTAAGAGGAAGAAAGGAGGAACCTCTAACCAGCCGAGGGAGTAAACCATTCTCCTTCTCTTCTGAAGTACAAAGTCAAAATCAATCATGTCTGTTTGTTGAACTACGTTTTTTTTTGTTTTTTTTTTTTTTTTTTTTTTTTTTTTTTTTGCTTTTCAGCATAGTAAAATATCTTTGGCATGCACCAGTCCCTCCAAAGTCATACTAAAAAGCAAAAAAGAATTGTAGGTACTAGGAGCTATGATGAAGAAGTGATATTCACCACTTCCACCAACTGGAGGAGAGCAAATAATAACTGAGCTCTCCATTCATGTGTTACAGCCTCACCTGGTTTTTGAGGTTGACGTTAGCATTCCTTTTTAAAAGGAAGGAAGCAATTTTCACATGCCCTCGCCTGCAAGCACAGATGAGAGGAGTGTCTCCATTGAAGCCATCCTGAATGTTGACATAGTGGTTGTCTTCTCTTACCCACCGCCACACTTGACCCAAGTCATTCTGGTAGGCTGCCTGGCAGATGGGCTGAGTGGAGAAAAACAGATACAGTTCTTGAAATACAAGCATAAGCAAACCAAAATTATGAAGAGGAGAAGGAAAAGGAGGGGGGAAGAGAGAGGAAAAGGAGGAGGAGGACAAAAGAGAAGAAGAGAAAAAGGAGGAGCAGATCAAGAGGAAGAGGAAGGAGAAGGAGAAGAAATCATTGCTCAGTTTCCAAATTGCAATATATTGCTTAGATATTGGGTCTCAGCTATGAATGACCTTCAAATTAGAAGAGCATAAGTCCACGAAGAACATTTACACTTTCTTAAATTGTTTGGCACCCAGAACAGACAAATAGTGAGTAGACAAATGTATGAAATACTACAAATCTGACTTAGTAAGGAAATTGTGTACTGTGACTGCAAATGAGTGGGCAGCCAGAGTATCAGGAGATTACTAAAGCTAAATGGGCATGCCAGAGCAGCACGAGGTAATAGAACGAGACCTGCATAACTCCAAGGACTTGGCCAAGTTGAAAAGACAGGTATTAAACAAATAATAAAAATAAAATCATTTAATTGTTATGATTTATATCTAAAATGTGCACCTAAAAGTTTCATGTATCCAGAAGTGGGCTTTTGGAAGGTAACTGGATCACAGGGGCCCTATATTCAACAGTGGGTGAATCCATTGATGAGTTCATAGCTGAGTGTGCTATGAAAAAGTAGGGCCTGGTCAGAAGACAGAGCAAGTGGTCTGAAAGGGCTTTCTCTCCTCCCCAGCTCCTTCCTCTAGGTCTGCTCCCCGGCTGCTATGAGCTGAGGCGCCATGAACACCTTTCCTCTGCCATGTGAAATGTATCCATCTATTGGGGAAATAGGACACAGACACACATACACACCGGAGAAACAACCAAAACTGTCTGCATGTGTGCAATTCTGGGGATTGAACCCATGGCCTCATGTTCTATCACTTTATGCTAAACACATGCTCTGTCACTGACCTACGTCCCCAGTCCCTAAGAAAAGGGTTTTAAAGTGTGGGTGGGTACATAAGACCTGCAGAAGCTGGGACAGATCAGTAACAAAGTCATGTGGGTGTATTTGCTGACCAACTGAGGTTCTAACATTGCCAAGTCTTACAATTTGTCACCTGTAAATACTTTTCTTGTGGCAGCACTGAGAATCAAACCTAGGGCCCCATACACTTCAGACAAGTGCTTTATCACTGAGCAATATACTTTTATACTCAAAGGCTTTCTCGTGAAAGAAACATCCACCCCAAAAAATCAACTCATAACAATTAGAATGAAGTCTCCGTCCCCAAATGAAAAACATCATACGAGTTGCACATTTTAATAAAAATGCACACTTACAAACTACCTATTCAATGTCACCAAAGTTTTCCCTTTATTAGACTTACCATCATTTGGGCATAGAAGTGTGTCAGTGTACTTACTGCCTGACTGACATGGGAAGGACTGGAACAGCTGAAAAAAGTTATCTGGTGTTGAAAAAGCGGGCTATAACTTAGCTGTTGCTTACTCCCTGGACAACTGCGGACAATTCACTTCCTCTCTGGTGTGTTTCAGTGCCCTCGATCATGAAATAAAGAAGTGAGAAGAAAGTTCCTTTGAACTTTCACAATCTGTGACTTCTGGGACTTTGATCTTAACCAATACATCTCCCATGCCACAAACATTGCTGAAATACTTGAGGTGAATTTCTGTTGTCTTAGTAGTGATGTCCTGTCCTTCGATTGTGACAACAGTAAAATAAGACTAAATACAACAAAATGATGTAAAAATAACCAGCTCTCAACCTCCCAATCAAATGCATTAAAATCAATATTATAATTCACAAAAGATATTTTAACATAAATATAAAAATAAGTGCAGATTACTCAGTATGGATTGCTTGCTTAGCATTTGTGAGGCTTGGGTTCATTTCCCAGCACTATAAAACATTTTTAAAATAAAACAAGAATATTTAACAAGAATATTTAACATATATATATATACACACACACATACACACACACACACACACACACACACACACACATAAAAATGATAGGAGGAAAAAGCAGTCCTGTACATTGGATAGACTTGGCTGTATGAAGAAAAGAAAAAAGTTTTGTTGTTGTTGAGATGGAATCTTACTCTGCTGCCTGGGCTGGTTTTAAACTCCTGAGCTTGTGATTCTCCTCCTTAGTCTCAAGAGTATCTGGGACTGCAGGCATGAGGCATCATTCCTGGGCGTCCTTTTAAATTTCACAGTAAATCAATAAAAATTAATTATAGGAACTGATAGTCTATCATGAAGAGTTGGAAAGCAGATATTCTTGGAGTTATTTTTCTTTTTTTCAAAGTTTTAAATTAGAACATTTGAAAAAACAAATACTTATGTGTTAGTTCAACTTTCCACCACCCTCTCTTTAAAAATTTTGTAGACTTGATAACATTAGGTCCCCATTCCCATGGGACACCAAATAACTGGGGCTTGGTGTCAGTGACTCCAATTCCCGCCACTCCCTATTACCTTACATCTGGCCCACTGCAGCTATCTGCGCTGCCTGCCTGGCCCCTGACCTCCAAGATTAGGGTCTTCCTTTTGGGATCCTTGAAATCTTTGCTGAAACTTCACTAAAAACAGGAAGAGTTGTTCCAAGAGAAGTAATAGGTGCTTTTGAGCGTTTTGTCAATCCCACTTGTACAGTATTCATTAAAGCGTTAACCTGATCTTATCTTTAGACTCTCCTAGGCTTCCAGTGTCCTAGGCGCAAAGTTTCTGGTTTTGAAAAGCCAAATGTTAGTGGCTGGGGTTAGCTCAGTGACAGAGCACAAACTTAGTGTGCACAAGGTCCTGGGTTCCATCTCCAGCACCAATCAATCAATCAATCAATCGATAGGTCAGTCTCACTGGCTCATTTGAGAAAAGCAATTTGATATATGAGTTGCTCCAAGAGCTGGAGACTATTGTTGTTTTGAGCTCTCAATTTCCAGTAGGGGGCACCACAGTGTTAGGAAAGTAACGAAAGGGAAGAAGACAGGGAAGTCCCATTGTGAAGTGGCCAAACTATAGCCCAGTAGAACGACTCCAGTCTGCAACAGTGAGAATTTTTGGATTGTTGATTATATACAGCAATTTGTTAGATATTTTATAAGAATTGGAAAAGAAGAGCTCAAGATTCCCAACACAAAAGATAAATACTGAAAGAGATGGAAATGTTAATTATTTTGATTTGGTCATTACAAATGATATATGTTATTAAATTACCACACTGTATGTTCCCCAAAATTTATGCAATTATTATGCCGGTTAAAAATAAATAAATAAAAGGAAAAGGAAAAGGATGGCGGAGAGAGTAGACATGAACAAAAAAAGAGGGGTTGTCTATTTAGGCTGAAGGAAGAGTTGCACGTGCTTTTTAGTCCGAGGAGTTTCCGGAGCTGGGGATACTGTGAGCATAGAAGAAATGCACTTCGGAAACTATCTTGATGACTGGATTCCCCATCAATTTCAATATCAGCCCTCTGCTCTATCCACCTTACTGATGTCCTGGTTTAGGTCCTTTATAGGCCTCACCAAGACTATTGTAACACTAGCTATGCAAGGAATTATCAAAATATATGGTGAATGCTTAAATTTTAAAAATTTATTACAGTAAAAGATACGGTGTCACTAACCCCTCTTCAAAATCCTTTCTCTTGCTTCCAACACATTTATCCCATTGCTCTTGCTATTTTCTGTAACAGTTCCAGAAGTCCTCCTTTGTGGGTAAATTCTGCTACTGAGTGCCATCCAATAGAAGAAGCCAGACTTACAGAAGCAGTAAGATGTGTCCTCATCCACCTACTGAATCTAGCACCACACAATTTGTGACTTTACCCCAAAGTCAACATGAGCATGAAAGGTGAGTATTTTGAATCAATTCAGGACACGAAGGCAACAAGGATAGTGCAACTAAGGGAACCTAAAGAGGTCTTCCAGAACGGTCTCAGAAAGTGGCCAGAACTATGGGATAAGTTTGTTTGCAGGAAGGGGAATATTTTGAGGAGGATTAGTGTCAGTGTGTCTTTTACTGTGATATTTCAGATTCAAACATTCGCTGTATATGTCAGTCACACCTCATAACTGGCCTTATCTCCCCAGTCTCCTTCATCCGGGCTCCAACTCATCCTCGCAATGCAGCAGCTGCATGTCACCTCCTCGCTAAAAACATTCCTCGGTGACCCACTGGATCGGGATGCTGTCCTTATATGGACACACATGATTTTTTAAATCTCACAAAGCCTGTCTTTCCACGGCATCTCCTACAAGTTCCTTATAGTTACCTCGATCTAAGTAAATAAAGATGTGCGTGTTTGCTATAGTTTGAATGTGTCCCCAGAGTTCACGTATTGCTAACTTGATCCCGAAAGCAGTGATATTGAGAATTAGGCTAACGGGAGGTATCTGGATGATAAGGACCCTGTTGCCATGAATGGGTTCACGCTGTATCTCAGGAGTGGGTCAGTTGTGGCAGGACTGGGTTCCTGATAAAAGGATGAATTGGGCCCTCTCTTGCTCTTTCTCTCCACTTCCTCTCCAGTATGGAATGATCAGCAGAAAGGCCCGACTAGCCAGATGCTGCTCCTCATCTTGAACTTCTTACCTCTATAAGGATGAGCCAATAAAATTCTACTCATCATAATTTACCCAGGCTGTGATATTCTGTCATGACACACAACGGACTAAGACAGGAAAATAACAGCCTTTTCTCCAGACTGTCAGCTAAATAAGGGCGGATATTATGTCTGTGCCTATTCATCATTATGTCCCTAGAATCCAGCACAGTGTTCGGCACAAAAGAGGCAGTTGAGATTTGATAGATAGATAGAGAGATAGAGAGAGAGAGAGATAGATAGATAGATAGTAAATAAGTGAATGAATAAATTGTAAGATGGACCAACATTTATTGAGTACTTCAGTTATTTCACTTAACCCTCTTGACCACCTTAGAATTATATCGATTTTGCACCCATTTTGCCCAAAGTCACACAGCTCTTAACTAGCAAGGTGAGGGACCAAATTAAGAGAAGTGACTGCAGAATGCTCACGCTCTGCCTTTAGTTATTTCACCCTTAAGAATCAGCTTTGAAAATGCCTCTGGCTGCAAGATTTTGCATTTGAGACTGGTACCCAACACTGACCCAGTCTATACTCTCGGGATACGGATCAGACCTCTTTTGGCATCAGCCTGCTGGTGCTTAGTTATATATCTGGACTTTCTCCAAACAGACCTAGAATTAGCAATATCTGTTCAGAAGTGGATGGTAGTGGTGAGAGGGGCTGCAGAAGAAACAGAAAAAGATATGACCTAAAGGCAAAGCAGTGAGTTTCAAGAACAAAAAAAGGATTTTTATTTTAAAGACTATCCAGAGACCAGTCTTTGCTTTTCCTTTCTTTTCTTTCTTTCTTTTTTGTTTTTTTGCTTGTTTGTTTGTTTGTTTTTTTGAGGAGCTCAGTATGTAGCTCAGGCTGGCCTGTGTAGCCCAGGCTAGTCTTGAACTTGAAGTGATCCTTCTGCCTCAGCCTCCTGAGTGCTATAATTATAGGCAGGAGCCAGCTATCAGAGACCAGCTTTCACACATCTGTAGGGAAAAAGGCAGGAATCTCAATATATTGTCTTTGAAGAACTGGAAGCTGTGAGTAGAGAAGAATTTATTGTAAGTTTGGCAGAGAACTCACCAGTGAAAGTTAGCAAGTACATAGAATTCAGGTAACATTGTGCACATAGGTGACCTGGTATCATTGAGTGGTTACAAATGTAAATTCTGGAAGTAAATATTCTGTGTTACAATCTCAAGTCCACCATTTAACAGCTGTATTATTTGAACAATCTGCCTAAACATTTTGTGCTGGGTTTTCTTCAAAATTTAATAATTGTTCTTTCTTTATTACTATTTACCACAGAATTAATTAAATGTGACTATATAGATGAGTAACTAGGCTTAGATTTGACTCATACTAAACCTTCAATTAGTGTTAGTTACTCCTATAATTATGAAAGCATAAGGAGCCAATGGAGATGGGCAAGGGTGGTTATGAAAATTAGATTATAGCTCAGAGAGTGAAGAAATAATGGATAGAGAGTAAAAAATGGAATCATTAGCCTTACTACCCAGAAGAAAAATTCTGGCTTCAATACCCAAGCAGGAGAGACAGGACAAGTAAGTGGGACTGTGAGAATATTAGACTGTTTTGTTTTGTTTTGTTTTGTTTTTCATTTCAGAAAGTCTAAGATTTGATAGTCCTATTTTATATTAATATGTATTTATCTCTGACCATTACAGAAATGCATATTAAAACATTACTGAGTTTCCATCTTACTCCAGAAAGAATGGCTATCATCATTAGATCAAATAATGACAAGCTGGTGGGCTGTAGGGGATGGGGAGGAGTTCGTCTATGTTGTTGGTGGCCATGTAAACTGGTGCAAGCACTGTGGAGATCAGGATGAAAACTCCTTAAAAACTAAAAGTAGAAATTCCATTCAACCTCCCTATACCATCCACCAGGTTTCTTTTTTAAAGAGTTGATATCATGTTAAAATGATACATGCACAACCATGTTTGCAGCAGGATGGTTCATGATAGCGAAATCTTAGAAGTGGCCTACACATCCGTCAATAAAAACTCTGGTGTTTATGTACAATAGACTACTAGTATGTCACCACGAAGGATAGATTTTAAGCATTTGTAGGAAAATGAATGCACCTAAAAACCACAATGTTAACTGAAATAAATCAGATGTACATGGTTTATCATACAGGAGAAGCCCAGAGTATAAATAATTTAGAAACAAAATGAGATAGATAATAAAAGGCAGGGAGAAAGATCTTTTGCAATTGGAAAGGGGACCAAAAGATAGAGCCAGGGGAAGGGAGGAAAGGGAGGGGGAAGTAAAAAGAATCATGGGCGAGAACAAATACCCTTAATAAAATCATTATGTACTGAAAACTGTACTAATAAAAAAAAAGGCAACAAAACAAACAACAAAACACAAGAGCCAAAGAATGCATCCCCAACATTCTGGGACTTACCGGAAAATCTAGCCTTCTATTTACTTATTTTCTCTAACAAGATTTATTCTTGGACCTATTCAGTCTGAGGAAGCATACTGAGTCCGCCCAGTAGAAGAACTACAATGACACCGTCATTCACTCAATCCTGTCCGTAGTATTGGTACCATTTCCAAATTTGAAGCCAGCTGGAATAGTTTGGCATGCAGCATTTCTCCTAGTTTCAATGTTCAAACAAAGGAATAGGTGGATGATATGTAAGATTCTGTGCCACGACCACTCCAGTAGAGTCTGCGTGACAATGCCGGTCACCTGGCAGAAACCAGACCAGAGGTGTCGTCCCCACGGGGTTAAGCCTCCTGGAAGTCCTTGGCACACACTGCATGCGAAGTCAGCCGTGAAGAGAATAACTGGCCTCTCTGCCTGCAGTTTGGGGACATTGGGTTCATCTATAATTCTGTTCTATTTTGTCTTTATTACTATTTGTTCATTATCTGTAGAACTGTATTCTGGGCCCAGGAAAGGTTAGGAACACTTAGATGTTCCTAGAGATGGGGAGGTATTGAGGCACAAGAGGACGGGCGGCCAAAGTGCTGACCCTGAGCCCCGGACTGTGAAGTCCTGAAGGTGATCCTGAAGGTGACATGCTGAAGCCAGTCCTTTGTTTTACAAAGTTCCCCTTCTGACTGCGTATAGGTGTGGTCTTACCTTGACTCAATGGTCTTAGCTTTTGTGATGGTATATAGGTGTGGTCTTACCTTGACCTTGTGGTCTTAATTTTTACAGTACTATTGTCTATCTTATGCCTGCCTGTGACTGGAATCACTCTTGAGGTGTGCCCTTGAAACTAGTATATAAACACCTGGAGTTAGAAATAAAATTGCAGCAGCATTTGCAAACTTCACCTCGGTGTTGAGTGCTTTTGTCTGACTGTCATCGCCGAACCTGCTCCCACCTTTCAGAGAACCTGTATCTCCTCGTGAAATCCCGTGTTTGCTGCCCTACGGTCAGTAGCAATTCTGAACTGCTCTCACTCGATAACGCTATCTGCCCTTACATCAGTTTGATTTATGTTATCTTAAAACTTCCCGCTTGCTCACCTCGAAAACAATGCTGTTTTTATACCCTCCAACATGAATGCAAAGTTATGGTCATTAACACTCACTGAAGAAGTACCGAGAAAATGAGAAGTTTTAGGACTTTTACAAACATCTCAATCATTGTACCTTCCTGTGAGACAGATGTGATCCCTCTTTTACAAAAAAGGAAGGCAAAAGCCCAGGCTGTGAAGTATTTGCCCGGCTCCTGCTGCAGTGAAACGTGTAACTGGCACTCCAGTCCAGGTTTTGCTGATTTGGAAGCCTGAGTTGTATCCTCAATGCTAACAACCTGTGTCTCACCCCAAGCAACCCAAGCCTGTTGAGTTCTACTTGTGGCTGCAAATCATTAACAGCAGAGTTCAGTGAAATGGCTGTATGAGATTGTTCCCCGCTTTGTTTAAGGAAAGCTGCTAGAGGAGAGTCTGTGCCATCAAGTCCCTTCCCTAAGTCCTCATCTGTAAGTAAAAGATGATGAAGTAGGCTGGGCTTGGGCCCAGGCTGATTTGTGGAAGAGGCAATCCATTGTGTCCTGACTCTGAAAGAGTCCTAACCTTTGAGTCTCTAGGCCAGTGGCGGCAAACCTATGGCACTCGTGCCGCAGTGGGCTGCTGGTATCACTGAAAGTTCTAAAAGGTTCACCATGACACCTGCACATAGAACTCAGCTCCTTGGAGCTATCCAGATACTACTGATGTTTCTTCCTTGAGATCAAAATTAGATCACATCCCCAAATAGGATAAGATTAATCTATGATAATGGAGCAACCAACACAGAGTAACCACTGAATTTTTATTTTTGCAGCGCTGTGGATTGAACCACTAAGCCACTATCCCCAGCCCAGCCCTTGACTTTTGTAACATTATTCCTGCTTTATATTACACACTGTCATGGTTATGAATTCCAAATTTGTTGCCCTCTATCTGCTTCTCTGCAACAATGGTAGCAGTGACCAGAGGGAGGAGAGCTTCCTGGCTTGTCTTCTTGCACCAAAGATCACTCCCCTGCCACCTCCGGCATCAAGACCTCGATAAGGTCCAGTGTTACCCACATCACACCCTCTGCTTGGTAGCAAAGAGTCATTGGTAAGTGCAAATTCTTAGGGGTAATGCTGTTGTGGCTTTTCCTGCAATTTTAAATGCCAAGAATAATATTAGGTTGAAAGATGGCTGCACAAACCCATAAATATGATTTTATAAAATCTAGTACACCGGGATCTGAGCTCAGTATTTGACTTTGGTTGTTTGCCTAAAGAGTTTAGGTTCCCTGAAGATGTTTTTAAGTCATAAAGATCACATATGTCCAAATACACGAAAGCATAAATCTTCTTGGTAGTTCCTCCATGCTAGGCTTCTTACATGCACAGACTAGTTAAGTCTTCAGGAATGACCCAACGTGATAGACATTATCTCAATCATCTTGTCTCCTTATATTTAAAAACTGAAATAATCTTGCTTATTCACACATGTGCTTTCATGTACCTATGAGATTCATCAGGAAATTCCAAGGAGGTTTTTCTCTATCTTTCTCTACTTCGAGCTTCCCATCTCATGCACAAGTAAACAAGGTGTTTGCTCCAGCCTGAAACCTTAGTTTTTGGTGCTACATATGTATCAGGAGCCATTCTACATAATTTGGGGGAAAAATCATTTCACAATTAAATTATGACTAGGCCTAGTCTTCTTGCCTACAGGCCAGCTGTAACACGCCAAAACATAACTCCATTTTTGCCTCGGGTCACAGCTGAGACCTCAATGGTCTTGTGACACTGTGACACTCAAGGGCAAGATTACATTGGCTGAAGACATCCTGGTTCCTTGAGAACTGAATAGTAAGAGGAAGGTTTCACCTGGGGAGGGACAAATTCCTTATCAGCTTAACTCATACAACCTATTGTTGTAAGAACATCTCTGTTCATCTTACTGTCCTAATCAACATAAGCTCTTCATAGATCTGAGATACTCATCAACATAAGATCCTTCTCAATTTAGGATTACTACCACCCTCCTAGACATCTGATACCTCCTCCAATTATAAGATCCCTGTCAATTTAGGATTGCCACTCACTGTCCTCTGAGAAATCTGTTACTCCCTATGAACCTAATAAATAGTGGCAAGCTCAGGGTGCCTTTGTCTTTGCTGCCCAGAGCATCATTGATCAGGCCCAGAACCCGACCTCCTAAGTCTTGTTTCCTGTCTTTATTCTTTAATTCATCTTGTGCTATCATGGCTTACAGGAGACCAGGACCCACTGTAAGGGTTCTGGTAACATCCCATTTCCCTGTTCCCTATAGCTCTGAGCTGAAATAGGAAATAGCACCACTGGATCATGGTAGTAGCTGTACAGTGTATATAAATAGGGTATAGGTATCACTTTCCTCTGTCAGATGACACACAGGATCTCAGTAAGCATTGGTGTCCACTGCATGCGTTTCATTTATTTACCTCTCATTTAACAGACAAGGTCCTTTCTTGTTTTAGTTGATTTGCCAGACGGGTGATGGATAAGGTAGGATCCTGTTCATAGTATGAATTGCTTTCTCTCTATCCTCTGTTTTTTTATTAACTCTCTGACCTATTTGGTGTCCAAAGAGATCCAAGTAGTGCAGATCTCTTTTAGTGTGAGACTAGTCTGGTCATAAATTATCATTTCTTTCCATCTATAATTGACCCAGCCTGGTTCTAGATGAGAAGTAAAAGACAAAGGTATTGGTAAAGTATAAAACTGCATTTCAAAAAAATTGCTTCCTGCATCTAGTGAAACATTAAAATGAAAATTGTTCATAAATGTCATAGTTTATTTTTGTTGTACCAAACTGCACAAATTCTTGCCAAAATAAAGGTCATTATTTGCTTCAGGGCATTCCTCAATTGGAACTTTTATGTGTATATGGTATGTGTAAGAAAAACAGGGTAAAACATTTTCAAAAGGACAAAAATACTTATATGGCATGGATATGAATTTCTTTCTCTGGTAACAAGGCTATTCCAGGGCAATGTCATTTTTTTTTTTAAATAAAAGATTTCCTGTTTGAAACTTCAAAAGAGCAAGTCACTATAAATATTCTTTCTGGGGTACAAACTATTTGGTATTTAATTTAGAGCAAGAGAAGAAAATGAAAGCTCACTTTTTATGTAACCTCCAAGGAACACTGGGGTTGTGTGTGTGGATATCATATGATACACTAAGCACATTGATGACTAACTGTATATTTTATTTGACACAATTATGTTTTGCCTTGCTCCAATTATAATGAGGATCACAGCTGGAAAAATTCTTGACATTATTTTAATAAAATAGAAATTTGCAAACTACTTGTGCCATTCTGGATATTTCCAAAAGCACAACTCCCCCCAGCCTCCCCCACATTCCAGTGTGGCTTCCTGTAAAATGCAAGAGTTTCCATAATTTCCCAAATGAGGAAAGGACAAGTGGAGCTTAGCCCGAGGCTCAGCAGAATGAATTCGTTGCTCATCAGCGGTCTCCTACATGTTCCACAAAAGTTTCTGAAGAGATATGGTTCTCAAGGCAAAATTACTCGAGTAGAGTAACTTCTGCATTGGTGGAATGTCTTTTGAGAAAAGAAGATATTTTTTCTTTCCCAATTAAAAATTTTGAGGAGACGATAATATTCATTGGCTTTTACTTGATTTGTACCATTAATCCTAAAGTTTTTTTTCTGATAATTTGTTTCTTCACATACTGTAATTAACAAATCCTTAGTAAATTTCTTCTTCTAGGCAAATAAAAACAGAAAAATACAGCATTTTCTCCCTTCTGGTTCTTCATCCAAATATCTAATGACTTTCTGACTTCACACCCCAGAAGTCATCCTTATTTGTTCAGAGGAGTTGCTCCTATCAGAGGCACTGTGGAAGCTTCCGCTCCTCTCCTTCATCTTCATGAAGGATCTCTACAAAAATCTTCCCCTCTGCTCACTTTACCTCTTTTTCCTGCAATCAGTTCTTGTTTTTGAATGCTTTGAGTAGGAAGGCATTCTCATTCACCTATACAAAAAATGTGATTTCCTGAGGTTGCTAGACAGACCCTTTTCCACCTTATTTTAGAGCAAAATAAGATCTGGATGCCTACTGAAGACCAGTGATTGGTGATGCTGTAAAGTCATTCACAAATAGAACAGAAATCTGGGTATGGTGGTACATTCCTGAAATCCCAGCACTCAGGGAGGCTGAGGCAGGAGAATTGTAAATTCCAGCCCAGCCTGGGCAATTTAGTAACTCAGTATGACTTGTCTCAAAGTCAAAAAGGGCTGGGGATGTAGCTCAGTGCAAAAACCCTAGATTTAATCCTCAGTATCGAAAGAAAGAAAGAAAGAAAGAAAGAAAGAAAGAAAGAAAGAAAGAAAGAAAGAAAGAAAGAAAGAAAGAAAGAAAGAAAGAGAAAGAAAGAAAAGGGGAAGAAAAAAGGGAGGGGGAAGGGAAGGGGAAAAAGCTAAAACCTTCAATAAAGTTCTTCCCACACTTGATACGAAGCATGTTTCAGAACAGCATCACCTTTGCAGAAATTTTTGCTTACTTTATGAAGATTTGTATGGTCCGATCATGCATTAAGGCAATGTTAAGGCTTTCGTCTTAGTGATGTCAGTTAACTAGAAAAAGGTATAGATGCTGGTGCTAGGAATATTTGCACTATTTTGATATCAAAGATAAGTTTTGATTCTTGCTATGCAGTGTATCTAAAATAAATTTAGTCACAAAAACTGCTCTGTTGTAAATTATGAATCATTTATACTCAAGAATTCCCCCAAGGAATGCAGATTGAAAGGATTTTGTGTGATTGGCCATTTTCTTTTTCTGTTTTGGTGGTACTAGGAATTGAAGCCGTGACCTCACTGAGCTATATCCTCTGGTCTTTTTTTGTTTTTGTTTTTGTTTTTGTTTTTTTAGTTTTTAATTTTGAGATAGGGTCTCACTAAGTCAGTAAATTCCTCAGGCAGGACTCAACCTTTTCATCCTTCTGCCTCAGTTTTCCAAAGGGTTAGATTATGATGCAAGCCAGCCTGCCTGGCTTTACTTGGCCTTATGACCCTGGCATGGCCTTCAGAAAAAAACAAGTCTGTAGTTTCTACATTCTTATAACTCTCACACAACAACTATATTATTTTCTTTCTTTTTTTTTCTGATACCAGAAATTGCACTCAGGACCTTGACCTTGCTAGGCAAGTGCAGCGCCACTGAGCTATATCCCCAACCCCAACTATATTATTGTCTGCAAGGTAGATGAATATCTACAAACTGACACTGAAAGCAGTGAAACTATTATTGCACCTTCATCTACAACATTAACCAAATTAGGCATCATAAAAACTATAATACCTAAGGACCCCTAAAATAAAATAATATATAAGAAATAATCTAATAAACTAGAAAGTGTATTCAATGGTAACACTTAAAGAGAAGTAAAACATACATAGAGAATGACAGGACTACTCTTAGATCTCTTGCAGGTAAGATTTGAGCAAAAATCTACGGCTAGAAACTTTCCAGACAAGGGGAACTCAGATGTCAAGGCTCCTACATGGGAGTTTACTTGCCGTGTTCTGGAAATAGTGAGGGAGTCAGTGTGGCTGGATGAGCAAGGACAGTGCAGGAAATTTAAGAGAGAATGGAGACTAAAGAACATTAGCCTTGTGACCCACAATAAGGACTTTGGATTTGATTCTACGTGTTATGGAAAACTTCAGCAGAATTTTGACATGACTACCTTAATTTATTTTTAGAAATTCAGTTGTGAGACTTCCAAATTAGTAACTATACAAACCTTTCACTGCAGTCCTTTCTAGGTTTCCAAATAGTTGGCACTTTCAATTCTAACCTCTTTTGCAGACGTGCACCCCCCAAAAAAAAGCCAATTCTAGACCAGGCTTTCCCCCAACAATTCACATACAATTCCTACCTGCACACAGAAAATGCAACCAAAGCTTCATTACACTCAAAAGCACTAATCTCCTCAGCACTTTCTTCCATAGCGCAAGTCAGATGATTCTAATCCTGGACATTTCATAGCACAGTATCAATTGAAGTATCAACATTTGACATCAAAGGGACATTGTGCAAACTGAGAAATGATTTGCCAAAGGAAAAATATCTTCTTCCTAAATGACTAAGACTCCCCAGGTGATTCACATGTTTCACACTGCTGATACGGGAGTAAATGGACAGGGGTACAGCGTGAAATGGGAGGGCTTAGAATCTACTTCCTCTTGTGATACTGCATTGCAGGGAAAAAGCATTTATCTCAACAGTGCCTTCGTGATTCAGCATTAATTATGAGCTCTGAATAATTACCTATGAGCTTCTAGGTAACTTAGGACTTTTTAAGGTGTGTGTGTGTGTGTGTGTGTGTGTGCGTGTGTAGTTACTGTATTTCTTTTTAAATTTCATAGAAAACTCCAAGTTACTGGATATATCTGAAAAGTGAAACATTTATGCTACTGCTGGGAAAATTCTCATTGACACTTAGACATAATTGATCATGCCCTACTTTACCCTGCCTTTCAATCAACCACTTATCAAACTGACACCTAATCAACACAAAATTAGAATACTCTTCTAGGGTTCTTTTGTTTGTTTTTAAATATAGTTGTCCCTGGGGCCTGGGCTAAGCCTGGCTGCCCAGTGTGGTACACAGACCAGAAGAATGAGTAAAGGGCACTGAAATGCATGATCTTAGGGCTCACCCGGCTCTACAGAATAAGAATTTGCCTTTAAACAAGACTTTCTGGTTATTTACATGCACATTAAAAATTGAAAAGCAGTAGCCTACAGTAGCATTTCTCTGTCTCCGGATGATAGTAAACTGATCACCCACATCAGAATCACCTGTGCGATATTCTCTTGAAAAGCAGTTTTCTGGATCTTACCACAGGCTGAGTTAAACTGATTCTTGGGTGCCATCAAAACCGCATCACAAACAAGTTCCTCACCCAGTTACTTAGGTAATTTAAGTTTAAATGACAGAGCAGCATTTTAAGACATTATGGGGCCGGGGATTTAGCTCAGTGGTTCTGGTGCCTACCTTGGAAGCACAAGGACCCAAGTTCAATCCCTGGTACCAAAAAAAAAAAAGACATTATGTGCTTTGTCGTTTTCATATATATGATTTCTTCATGAGACTAAAAACACTGAGCAAGACATATCTAGAATGATAAAATGATCAAACTGCACATTCAGCATAGAAAGAAACACACACACACACACACACACACACACACACACACACGCACACAAATGGTATTGGAGGTAAAAGCAAATAGACTGCCTTAATGCTAGAAGATTAAAACCATCAGAGGTTTTCTTTCAAATTAGAATGGAATGCAGACTAACTAGTTAATTGTGTCAGAGAGGAAAGGGAGTAAATCATGAATAATAACCTCATCACACCTCTTGTACTCTTGTTCAAACACCACTCTCTGTACTCTTTGAAACACTATTAAAGTTTTATTTAATTCTAACAAGTTACTGTCTATACAGAAAAAGAATTTTTTCATATATGAAAAAATACTCAAAGTATCAAAAGTATACTACTTTTATCCCTTTTCTATTTGGTGATGGTCTTTATTAATAATTGCTAGAGGTAATTTTTTTTCACATACCAAACTGAAACCTGTTGCTCTATTTATGGGACACCATAGAAAATTAATCTTTTAGATGTTTAAAAAAATCCACTTAGGCATAATTTTCACATTCTGTTTGGGTGTTTAATAAAAGAAAATCATTACTTAAACTCCATTTTGCAAGATCCAAATTAATCTTGAAAGCACTGGGACATGGAGAAATGTGTATCATACTGCTCTCTGCTTAGATATAACTTTTTAGTATTGTAAAATAGCTTGTGTTAAAATATTTGAGATATCCAAAAATACCAGCACACAGGACTTCATTTACTCTGACTTAATACACAGAAAGTTAAACAGAAGAAAGGAAGATATGCTGATAGGAATAGGAAATGATATTTGAAAAGTGTGAGCAATTTTTAACACTGTTGGGTTTCAACCTTCAGAAACTTGACTTACCTCAGAGTATAAGATTCCCATGTTGGTCCTTCTCCTCTAGGCCTTTTTTGGATCTTTCAGAGGTATTTCTGATTAAAATGAAAGTTCTTTCTGGAGAGAAAGCTCCCTGGAAATCCAAGCTGTGGCAAGCCTTGTCCTTCCACACCTCTGAGTGTTTTCCAGAAATGCAGAGAGCAATAGGTTCCTTCTACAGAGACCAACCTAGAGAAACAAAGGCATTGGCTTACAGAGTAATGACCCAAGCGGTGTATCATTACATGTTACAACCTGAGGAGCCAGTTTCTGAGTCATATTTGCTCTGCCAGTGGCAGTGTACAGGAAGGTAGGAAGCACAGTTTGGGGGTGGCGGGTAGAAAGTTCCTAAATTGACAGGAAGGACTCAGGGTTCAAAATAGTATACGGTGTCCTATCATTGAAATCTGACTTTCAGTGCCCATTAAGAAAGGCTACATTAGGGACTGGGGATGTAGCTCAGTGGTGCCAGGCCTGCCTGGCAAGCACAAGGTACTGAGTTCAATTCCTGGTACCAGGAAGAAGAAAAAAAAAAGAGAGAAATAAAGAAAGAAAAAAAAAAAAGAAAGAAATGCTACAGGCCAATAAACACACTTGTGAAAGCCATTTGTGCCTGAAAAAGGACTGAGAAATAATATTCAGATTCTTCAAAAGTTATGACTGACAAGTAATACTTCCCAACTGTTTAAACAGACTTGTGAACTAATACATTAAATGTACTTTTAAAATTTTTAAAATTTAACTGACATAATAATCATGCACATTTAAAGGATAATGTGCATAAAATGATGATGTAGTACAAATGTATAATGATCAAATTGGGGTAATTTGCATTTCTCTCCTTAAATATTTATAACTTTTTGTGTTGGAGACCCTCTAACCCCTATCTTCTAGTTCTTTATAAGATGTACAGCAAACTGTTGTAGACTATCATCACCAGACTCTGCTGTCGAGCACTAGAACCTATTCCTCCTATCTAACTGTATTTCAGTACAGTAATTCAACCACTTCTGCCTCCAGTCTCCTTATGGTCTCCAGTGACTACTATTCTGATTCTCAACTTAGTGGTATAATAAATTTTAAGTTACCTTAAATATTCTAATACAATTTACCAAGTTATACAGATTATTTTATAGCATTTAATAGTTTTCAGTTTAAAATCAATTACTCTTTAAAATTTTAAACCGAATTATCAATTTATTTAGTCATGCATGCTAATATGTCATATCTCTTGAACGCGAAACATTTTGTGTGTTACACCCACGGCTAATTATTCAAACATTTTCTCTTAACACCAATATATCAAAGTACTGTCTTAAACTTTTTCAGAATTTAAATACACTCCCTCAACACACACACACACACACACACACACACACACAATAAACAGTACAAGCCAATCAAGCAACTGATATGATTTTTTCCAATCAGTTGCGGTTCTTTAAGTGGCCAGAGATTAGAGGACAGGATCCAAGGTCTGTGCTGCATATTTATAGGGAAGTTCTTCCTATTTCAGAGACGGACATTCTGAGTTGCTTTTTGCAGTTGTTATAACAAGATTCATATACTTCACTATGCTATGGAGTTGCCATTGAGGCCAACCCCAGGAGTTGAAGAATTAGCTAATCCTGTGGGAGGAAATAGAAATCTGCAATCCCCACCAACATTGCAGTTGACTTCCTCTTTGGTTTAGTTTTAGTTTGCATTTCTTTAGTTTCCTAACGCATTTAAGTGCCTTCCATCAACTTAGAAAAACATTGTTTTCTCTTCGGGTACTTTACTCTCTCTTATGCAAATCTTTTGTCACCCCTTGTTGTCTCCTTTAAGTAAATTGTGTGGACAGAACTCTTCACTGCCACTGCCAGTCTTTGCTAATGTTCTCCAAGCTTTCCCTCTTGAGTGAACATTAAAGTTTCTTTAAGTTTTTATCTGAATCACACTTTATCTCATTAGATTCTAAATTTTTTTACAATAACTCAAAGATTTTTACTGGCTGTAAATAATGTATTGATTGTTACAATCCAGTTTTTACAAAAAGATCTTTTTTATCAAAGTAATTAAATAGAGACCCTTCAGAGTGATAAATGAGACTCCCCTTGGTGAATAAAGGCCCAGCTTCCCAGAAAACAATTATTCTGGTCTTTGCTCACTAATGTGAACCCCATATTCATAACCTTATAAGAGACACCCCCAACAAACATTGTCTCAATATACTATTATAAATTTGTTACATTGGTTATCACCAAAGGGTTAAGCTCTAAATATGTTATAAAATGTTTACATTGGTTAAGTTCTAAATATGTTATTGTGATATGTTTACAGTGATCATCTTCAAAAGATTAATTTCTGTGGCATAAACAAGATATTATTAGAAAGACACTTTTGGTACTAAACTACATTCTAGGACATAAGGTTTCATATAATTGTGATACTACTGCTACATTTTTGGTGTATGGTATGTATTCATCTACATGTTTTTCTTGATGCAGTTCTAAAGGAACAATATTCATTATATTATCAAAAGATTAACTTTCAATGTATGATATTAACTTTAAAACCAAACTAATAAACAGTCAACTGAGTCGTTGCAATTGGTAAAACATTTGAATTTCACTCCAGACCAGTCAGTCTCAACCAGGGATGATTTTGTCCCCAGATGAACTGCCAGATTTAGCAAATAAAAATGTAAGATGTTCAGTTAATCTTGAGTTTCAAATATATTTCTGAAATATCACATGGGACATACCTATACTAAAATTTTTGTTTAAGTGAATCCTAAAAATGTTAGCAATGTTTGGGGACATTTTTGGTGGTAACACCTGGGCATGGAAGCTTGCTACTGGTGTCTATGGGCAGAGGCTGTGGATGGTGCTGATCATCCTACAGAGCACAGGGCACCTTCTCACAATAGAGAATTATCTTGTCCAAAATCATGCTGGTCTAAGTTTATCAACTGGTGAACACAGAGGACTTGATCAATTATGGTAATAGAAAAGAATCTAGTCAGCAATACTGTCAAAACAAAGAGTGACAAATCGTTTCCAAAGATATATTCAGGGTTCACGGTGTGGCAAATCGAGCTGATAATAACAAAGACAGGTCAAGAAAAGGAAGTGTGTTTCACACGTAAATGTCTTGGGTCAAGACATTTACGTGTGAAACACACTTCAGCTGACTAGCATCCAACTCCCTGTGAGGAGCAAGGGGCTCCAAGAAGATCTTTCCTGAGGTAGGATGAAAGGAATAAAGACAGGTAGAAAAGAGACAAAGAAACTTGTAATATTAAATTTTTACTGTTTAAGGAAAGCTGCAGTTTTTTTTCCTCCTTCCAGTAAAAATTCCTAAGGGCCTTAAAGACAATAAGACTCGGAGATTGTGTTTTTCACCTGTAAATTGCACAGCCTCCTGCAGATCTCCATCCTCAGAGAGTACACTAGTATTTAGAGGACAATGTGTTCCAGCTTTAAGATCAGTAAATGGATTGCATTTTAACATAGACCACCAAATGGGCAAAACTGACATTCTAGAATATACATTCTAGATAACCCATATTAAGGGCACCCCCAAGTCCCCAAAAATATACCCAACTCAAGTGTACAGATCTCCTTTCTCTCTCAAGGGCCCACATTCTATTTCTCTGGCAATGTACCTTTAAAATTCTGCTTGATAAGCCACTTTATGCATTTTATTGCCATATCCTAAAAATTCACTTCCCATGGTATAAGCAAGCCTGCAATCTCCTCCACAGGCTGGGTAAGTGAAGGTTGCTCATCTCCACTTTGTGGGAACATCCTAGGACCCCGTCTAGTGATATATCCCGAAAACTTTCTCCAAGAGGGGTTCAGGGATTATTGTCCATAGAAGCTAGGCAAGTATCATGACTGGAATTTCACTGATATAGCGACATTGAATCTGCCTGTTGAGCAAAGAATGGATATGAAAAAGGCAAGAGAGGAAACAGCCAGAACAGTTAGGACAATT
Source organism: Fukomys damarensis (assembly GCF_012274545.1). NCBI lineage: Eukaryota > Metazoa > Chordata > Mammalia > Rodentia > Bathyergidae > Fukomys > Fukomys damarensis. Next base: position 38,233,483 of record NW_022900932.1, read on the forward strand.
CTGTATTAGATCGGTCCACTGAGAGATAATGGTAACCCAAGCCTGGAGAGCCACCACAAGGATTGAGAGAAGAGAATGAACTCTAGAATTTGGGAGGCAGAAACAACAGACTATAGTGGAAATGAGTCCTTAAGCTCCCTTCTCCTGGCACCAACTGTTCATCCCTGTTGTATTTTGTTCTGAGATGCTGACACTGGCACTCTCTAAGCTCCAAGTAAACTCTCACCAGCACCAGTGCCCTGGCCTCAGAGACCCCCAAGGCAAAGTAGGAAGAGACACCTTCTCTTTCCTACATTTGTTGATTCTATCAGCATCATCCAGCAATGGCCCTTTATCCTAGAAACAGCACCTGCTCCAAGTACATCCCCACACTCCCAGAAGCAGCCCTTTCAGAGGCAGCAGGACCAGCTGTCTTTTTCCTCCAACTCAACTTCATATAGTCCTTCCCATGAGAGAATTGGTTCCAGGAGCCACTAGAAAATGACCTCTCAAGGCTTTAGTTTCAGAATCTTGAGCACCTTTCCCAATTTTAATAACAGTGACCTCTGGTCTTTGTTCATTCAGTCCAAGGGGTGGTAGTTTCTAATGTAGTTTTTGTCTCTGTTACTTCAATACTCTGTTTGCTTTTGAGTCCTCCACAATCTACTGAACAAATGCCTTACCTTAAATGTGTCCTAATTTAATAACTAGTGTGGTTTTCTTTAGTAGACCCTAAGTGTCCTCTGGAAGTGATTAAGAGCTGGTAGTGATAGGAGTTATCCATGTGACATACAGCACAAGGGCAGGCTGATGTTGCTGTTCAGTGGTAAAGCACTTGACTGGCATGTGCAAAGGCCCAAGTTAAAGCTTGAGTATCACACACATAAAAAGATACAATAAGGTAGTATGCATATACTTGGATGGAAAACTTGGTAGATTTTGATGCGTTTCACCAAAATACAAAACACTGAAGAGCAAGATTAAGGAAGACCTGGGGAGCAATGATCAGCTCAGGTTTGCTTAAATTATATATCTGTAGCATATACAAGTGGAGATGCCATAGGGAGCTTATTATTTGGTTCTGGAATTTTAGAATAGGGATTTGTCTTAACTACTTTTCTTATTGAGACAAAATGCCCAACACTCAAAATTAACGGGGAGAAGGTTTTTTTGGCTCACAGTTTGTAGAGGTTTCAGTTCATAGTTGGCTGGCACCAAGGCAGGGTGGCATGACTGAGGGGCATCATAGAGGAGAAACAGCTCATGGGGTAGAAGACAGAAGGCAGGAGGCCTCAAAAGCAGCAAGCAGTGAGTGAAAAATGATGATAGTAACCCTCTTCCGTCCCTTATGTTCTCTCTAGGATACAGGGCCTTAGGGCAGGTAGCACTTATGCCCAAGGTGGGCCTTCCCATTGTCCACACACAGAACTATGCCAGACCAACCAGTGAATTAATTTAGTAATCACACATCCTTGATCCCAGCGTCACACACTGGAGATCTAGCCACCTCTGAAAAGCCCACCTATGATTGCATGTGGCTTTGTGGGGGCATCTAGACACAAGCAGGGTTACACTGACTTTATGATTTTGAGTAGCATTAACTATAGATTAATAATCTTCCATGTAAGAATGGAAGAGTTTAGATACCTTATCAAAGCCCCGCCCCATAAACTACACAAAGTCCTTGGTTCTCTAAGGTTATTTCTTTAAATATTACAGGGAATTTTTTCTTTGCCTTTAAAAATGTTTTAATGTGGACAATTGTTACCTAATCCAATATGTAATTTGCTTACCATAATGTCTATCTTTGGAGTCTTATGCATTGCATCTCTGCCACCCTTTCTAGAATTCTCTTGCTTGTGAATGATTTTTATTTTGTTTGAATATTAAGTCCAGGATTCAGAAGCCAAATCGGAATAATAACTATTGCTGTACACTAATATAAAGTCTTTACTTCTTTTAAAAGGCCCATTGTGGCACATTAAAAATTTTAAGCAGTTCACTTCAGCAAACAATGATTCATACACTGGGCAGCTCTTGGGCTGGACATGGTGGCACGTACCTGTGATTCTAGCACTCAGGAGGTTGAGGCAGGAGGATCCCTGGGAGTTTGAGGCCAGCCTGGGCTACATAGTGACATAGTGAATTCAAGGTCAGCCCAAACTACATAGAGAGACTTTATCTTAAAAAAAAAAGAAAGAAAAAAGAAAAACACAAAGTTCAGCAGCTCCAAACCAGAAAAGGCAGGAAAGGCCTGGGTAGTCCTTGGAGGAAATGCAAAGAGAAAACTTTCATAGTACATGAATGGGAAGAAGGCAAAAAAGAAAAAGAAAAAGAAAAAAAAAGGTCCTTGGTTGTCTGTTTAGTCTATTCTGCAAGAAAGTCTCTAGTTACATAGGTTATTTGATAGTTTCTAGTTGGGGTAGGTTTACGATTCTTTTTCTTTCTTTCTTTCTTTCTTTCTTTTTTTTTTGAAAGAGTCTTGATAGTGGCCTTGAACTAACTAGATACCCCAGGCTGGGCTCAAACTCAAGGCAATGGTCCTGCCTCAGCCTCCTGAATGCTGGGGTTACAGGTGTGCCCCACCACAGCAGACTTTCATATTCCTTAACATGAGAATCTACAAGAAATACCCCAAGTTAAATAGAATCTACAAGAAATATCTGAATTTAAATTTTGTTTATATTTGAAGATCAACCAGGGTTAAGGTCACTTCTGACGGCTGACAGGTTTGTCTGCTCAAGAATGCAAGACAGTCAAGTCTTCTCTAGGTCTAGTGTCTGTTTTAATGTACCCTTGCTTTAAGATTTTCAGGACTTGAAATTTTTATCAAACCGTACATCAATTTTAACATTTCACTACATAAGAAAATTATGATAATGAAGAATTAACTCATGTAAGTGAAGCCTTAAAATAAAAATATTGGCACTGTAAGTTTAGATTTAAAAAGAGTCACTTAATTGTTTAACAGTTATGCAACACTTAGTCCCATGACGTGTCCTATTTCTGTATCACACTGTACTGTGTACTCACAGCATTAGTTCTTATCGTGTGATTTAATGGGAACACAGATTACAAGTCACACTCCAGATCCCCTGGTCATTGGAATGCTTTGATTTGTGTGTTTCTTAGTTATTGAGATATCACATATCCAGAAGAAAGGAGTTTACTTTTATTTCTTGGTTAAAAAAAATTTTTTTAAAGAAAACTAGAAGGTAACTCTATTACTGATAAATCCTATTGTACCAGATGACTATTTTTGGAGATAGCAACTGACAAACTATTTAGTACTCCTCTAGGGATTCCGGAATTATCTTAATGATTCCACTTGTAAGCCTCTTTTTATTTTGTAGATGTCAGTTTCAGAATATGAGATAAGCTGTAGTCTTCAGAATGTGACTTCATTACTCTGACTTAGAGTGAAAAGTGCTACCTATTTTAAGATTTTGCAAAATCATTTTATTTTACTCTTACTGTCTTTTAACTTCAGTAGAAGAGATGATATATCTTAACTCTCTTCTGAGACCTTACTGTTCTCATAACATTCACTCTGAAACTGTAAAATACAGTTTTGACCTTCAATATTTGGCAGTTTCTATTCTTTTAACCCACAAAAAATCTTTATACCAGTGTGGCATACTTTGGGGTGGTATATTCTGGTATATTTATACTATATTGTATAAATGGATACATGTAATAAATGGATATATAACAAATGATATGCATAATATCTCTGGTATCAAAAATTCATGGAGGGACAATGGGGGCTGCATCTGCATAGACGTCTTAAGGAGAGACAATGAAAAAAATAAGAAATGCATGTCAACTGATTTCATTTGACATTCTTGTCTCTAAAGTAGGAACTTTTAAATTTATTCAGTTATTATTATTATTATTATTATTATTATTATTATTATTATCGGTACTGGGGATCGAACTCTGGTCCTTGTGCTTGCGAAGCAGGCAGTAGAACCACTGAGCTAAATCCCTGGCCCCAAGAACTTTTAAATTTAAAAAAATAGTGAAGAAAACAATTCCAAGAATACACACACACACACACACACACACACACACACACACACCAAACCTTGAAGCATACAGATAATGCTTAATATACCAAGGAATAGTCTAAACCCTTTACATGTATTAACACCATTAATATAGCCAAAAATCCTATGAGCTAGGTATTATAGTTATTCTCTTTTAAAACTCAAGGAAGTTGAGACAAAGAGGTCTTAAGTAACTTGCCCAGGGTCATACAGATAATACTTGTATGTAATAAATGGGAAAAAAACCAGCAGACTATGCTTCAGAATCAATAACTTTAACCATTATAGTATGAGCCTTCTCTTTATATCCATATTCTTTTAATCTCTTTCTTATGGCTTTAGACATAATTAATGTATTTATCTGCAAAAAATGAGATTTTATGCACTGTTTTGGAGCCTTCATTTGCATTTTAACAGCATGTAGTGATGCCTTTCCATGTTATAAAATCATCTTCAGTATTAATTTCAATAACTTCCTAGCATTTCCTTGATATAATAATAATAGGTTTCATTTATTCAGAATTTAACAAGTGCTGAACTTTCTCCCATCTGCATAACACATACTGTCTAGTTTAAGCCTCATTATAATTCCTTGAGACAATAATTATAAAATTGCTAGTTCACTGGACACATCTCAAAAATTTCATCCACATTCTTTCATTTAATGCTCTTTCATACTAGCCCTACAAGGCCAGCAGTATTATTATCCCCATTGTACTGATAAGGGAACTAACACTCTAAGAGGTAAAATTATCAGCCCAAGATCGATAGACAGAAAACATCACAGACCATACCCAAATTCAGATCTGTCTGCCTCTGTAGTCCTCTGCACTGCTATTCACTTCCGCTGCCTCAAAAAGACTGGAGCTCATTTCATCCTAATATGCTAGCTTTTTTCGTAGGAGCAAGTAGACTTCTTGCTGCCAAAATAATCTTATGGTTTCCAGAACTTGCCTCACTCTGGCCCCCAGAGCACTATTAGAACATTGATATTCCATATTAGTCATTGTGATGTAGGCTTCTTAATCTTTTTAAAAATTAACTTGACTCACTATTGCTGTGTTGACTTGATGCATTACAACGCTGTCATTATTAATGCTGATCATCGAAATGACACGGTAGATAAACCCATAATGATTAAAATGTTTTTTCCTAAACACAACCCACCTGACATTAACCCAGGGGCAAACAGCCCAAGCCAGCATCTTTTGTAGTTGGTCCTACTGAAGCAGAACTTAAAAAAAAAAAGAAAAGAAAAACAAGTTTCCCCAATCTTAAGCAATTCCCCCTTAGCCCCCTACCCCCACCACCTTATGGCTGTTGTTAACTTTGTTCCTGTAAGTAATGGTTTCATTGCCCTTTGTTTCTATAAGATTCTGGGTTTTTCACCAAGATATGCTAAATTGCAAAACTGTCACTACTTGAACAGCCTTTGTCCTGCTTCTGGAAACTCGCTTGCCTACCCACCCCACCTGTTTCCCATTGTTAGGGTACGCCAAGGTATGACAGAGCTCACCAGAGCAGTCAAAAATATGAAGCAGCAATTGAGGTTTTATTTCCAGACTAGGTATTGGTGAGTCAAGAGCTACAAGACCACTGAGCTTGGGGATTTGGGGGTTTGGACAACAGAAATCTTTAAAGAGGAGCTTGTGTAGGGGAGGGGTAATGCCAGGAGGAGTGGAAAATTTTGTCCTGCAGTGTAGGAAGACTTTTGTTCTGGGGCAGAGGAAGTGTCGTGGTCTCCAGGGGTATCTGGACCCACAGGTGTTGCTGTGTGGGGCAGGCTGTTTATCTGAAACCTGGGTCTTGACTTCCTATTATCATTTGTACCTTGCAGGATGTGTAACTGCATTGCCTGGGAAGTTTTTTCTCTTCTTTCTGGAGGGGGTCTGACTTTTCTGTCTTTCTGTTATAGGAGAAAAAGGGAAAGGGGAGAGGGGAGGGGGAAAAGGGGAAGAAGAGATTGGGAACAGTGTCTCACGGCTGCTTCAGTTGTGGCCAGGTGGGCTTCGTGGACATCCTATCAGAGACCAGAGGGCAGAGCAAGGGAGGGGAGGTATTGGTTCAGTTATTTCATTAATTTTTTTTTCTGCAGGGGTCGAGGATAGGGTCTTGTGGCAGGGCTGTGTAGTGGGAAGTTAGTGAGAGCTGCCTAGTTGTTATGGCCTGGATTTGGCCTTGAATAAAGTTTGTTAAGAGTTTTTTTAAAAGCAGGGTTCGAAGAGGAAGAGCCTGATAATTGTACCCAAGGGGCCTATTTTTTGCAGAAACCAAGTGGCCCATTACCCCATGAGCCCCTCCAAAGGGTGTATTTTGTTTTTCTAGGCTATAGGGTTGTTTTTGTTTTTGTTTGTTTTGTTTTGTTTAGGTGCCTTACCACTTCTTGGATAATTCCTGATTTATTTATATAGAAACAGCATTCTGTTAAGGAGGAACAGATTCCTCCCTTTTCAGCAGTTAAGAGGTTTCTTCCTCTCCGATTTTGGAGCACTACGTGGGCTAGGAAATCAAGCCGACCTCGGAGGGTAATGAGGCTGTCTGAGATGCATATTAAGCTTTTTGTTATTTCTTGAGAGAGAATCATAGTGAGTCAGGCAGGTTGTGAGTCCTGCAACTCCTGTGCCAATTCCTGTGAACATTCCTGATTCTACTAGAAGTGGGGTTGAGAAGGAGACTGCTCTTCAGTGTCATTAGTGGCTGGAATCTGGTCCTTGTTATTTGGGGCTATGTCTATCCTGGGGCTAAGGTGGGTTAGGGTGCAGGTACCTGTCCAGTTGGTGGGCGAGCATCTGTAAGCTGAGGAGCTGCACAAGTTGGAGACGAGGAGAGAAGACACCAGGTGTTGTTTACCTCCTATTTGAAGGCAAAGGGCCGGTCTGGTTTGGGTTTGTGCCAGTACTGTAGGGTACAGGATAAGATTTCAGCTGCGAAAGGAGGGTTATGTGAAGACAGGGGAGGGTAAGAAGCATTTGTTTTTGTTTTCCCAATAGAGCCAGAAGTTGACTTGGTTTAGTGGGAATCTGTCTGGGTTTTTTTGTTTTGTTTCGTTTTTTGCTTTTTGGTCTGGAAATTTTAAACACTGGCTGGACTTTATGTAGAGAGAGAAGAGCAACCAGGGTGGCAGGGAGTAGGGAGGTGCTCTTGATAGGATCAGTCTTTTTTCTTTGAAGAAGGGAGAGTTATCATCTAGGGGATCTTTTGTGGACAGGGTGGATTTCATAGTTTCATACAGCTCCTGTAGGGGGGCTGTGTGCCTTGGTGTTCAGAAAGTAAGTAGTGTGATACAGGGGTTGAGTTGTATTTGATTCATCTCAGTGATTGGAGGGCTTGGATAGACTGAGTAAAGTTACAGAGTGTTGGGACAAGGTGTCCTACCACGGGGCCTGGCCCCATGGTGCTAGCAAGACAGATCAGGAAGTGCATGGAAACATCTCTAGCTATGGGTTTGAAGGAAGGAAAGTTATTCTGGGATGGAGTAAGTGACCCTGAGTGGGAAAGCCACCACTGTTGGTCTTTTTCGGTATTCCTCAGTGGTAAGGTAAGTTGGGCTGGCCTCAAAATTAGAAAAATAGGAGTTATTAGTTGTGACTCATGTTTTTAATGGGACTGGTGTGGCTTCTATGTTTGAGCAGGAGGCTGACGCGGAGAGATAGCATCTGTCCGCTAGCTGGGGGTTGGCATTTTTAAGTAGCAAATAAGCACTCGTGAGGGTGTCATTTAAGTAGTTGGGGAGGATTGGAGGAGGAGGACTTTGGCTGGTGACTGGGGTGAGGCAAACCAGGAGGAGAAATGTAACCAAAGGCAGGGAGAGGTGCAGAATAAAGTAGTAGGTTGTTATCATGTGGCCTTTAGTGTGCATAGTGGTATGAGTATGAATCCTGCCAGGAAGAGGAAAGTAATAGCCAGGAGACAACACTTTGTGGTGTTCCATTCAGCTGGGGCAACTATGGCTAGGCCTGCTGCAAAGGCAAGAGTGAGGCATGTGTAAAACAGGTGACAGTTCATCGGGAAGGTAGTGGGTAATGTGGAGGGAGGTGGCTTTGGTGCTTATGTAGAAGATGAGAAAGAAGGTGAACAAGGGGATTTTGTCTGGAGAGAAGTCAGTGAGGGCTTCCTGGAAAAACAGATCTTTGATCCAGAGGAGGAAGGAATCTAAGGAATTATATTGGGAGTGGAGCCATGAGAATCCACAGCAAATTTCTCTTTAAAAATGGGTAAAGTGACTAAGTAGGCACAGGGAGGTTGTCTATGCTTTCGGTATCCAAGTAAGCCAGAGGAGGTTGGAGAGACTACTCGCAATTTCCAGTAAATTTAGTGGGCCTCAGTAGATCTCAGTAGGCGACCATGTGGGTACCTGTCCACTTGGATTTTAAAGATGGATAGTGTAAGTTCTTTATTAAGACTTGCCTGCTGGCCGGCAGGGTAGACATTGGGGAAGGCAAGGTGAGGTTAGCAGTCCCACGAATTTGCTGTCTGACATTGAAGGATTAGGAGGTGGTTTCCTAAGGGACTGGTTTCTGGAGCTGTGTTGGGGCCCAGGAGGAAGGAGTGGCTATACAGCAGTTCAAAGTGACTGTACCCAATGGTTTTTTAGGGGGGCTGCTCCAATCCTGGGGGAGCAATAGGGAGTAGTAGAAAAACCCAATCTCTTTTTAGTTGCATGGAGCGTTTGGTGAGCTGGGCCTTAATTATGATTGGTTTTTCTCTACTACTCCTGAGGACTGGGGGTCAGTACGGGATGTGGGCATTCCAGGTGACCCTGAGGGATATGGAGACCATCTGGGTTATCTGGGTAATGAAGGCAGGTCCATTATCTGACCAGATAGAGGTGGGAAGGGAAAATTGCAGTATTATGTCAGTCAATTGCAACACTATATTTGTACTTTTATGGATATTTACTATTATGGATAATATTCAATATTCAACCTACTCTGTGTAGAAACACCAAAAATTTTATAATTTTAACATATCATGTATTATATTACTTTGACTACATTTCATTAAAAATTAAAATAATTATTTCAGTAGAAAAATATAAAATATATAAGGTGCAATATTGTGTGCACTTTATGTTTTGAATTTAAATAGAAAATAAAAACAGTGGCAAACGTTTACTGTTTTACTTGTGAGTATTCTTATGCCTATGAGGAAAAACTAAAAATTACTATTTTCTTACTATTATCACCATATTTCAGTACATGTCCAGAAATTTAAGAGAAACATGCAAAGTCAATTTTTGCTATGATAGTGAGTTAAGTTCTCCATGAGATTTTTTTTTGTTTTTTGTTTTTTTTTTTTTTTTTGCTGTGCTGGGTGGGGATCATACCCAGGGCCTCATGCAAGGCAAGTGCTCTACCAATAAGCTAAATACCCAGTGGCCCAACCTTGATCTTTTGAGCCTAGATTGAATCTAGGAGATTTGACAACTACTTTATAATTCTGATCCTTAGAGGGTTATGATAAGGAATTTCAGCTATGAAAGAAAAAGGGCAGGAGAAGGGAAGATCTGGTAGATGAGGGATGACTTAGCTGACACCGAGACATGCACGGTCTTCCCATGTGTATGTTTAGCTCATAGACTCAGCCATCCACACAAAGACTGATGATCAAAGATGGAAAATTTTATGGATTCAGAAATTGATGGTCTTCAAAGTTCACTTTCAGTGTAGACAGGAATATAAATTGCCACAACCACTCTGGAAAATTGCTTGGAAGTAGCTACTAAAATTGTGCCCATAAATATCTTGTGACTAACAATTTGCTCTTAGGTAAATAGACAAATGTAAATACTTCTGTAGTAAAAATACAGGAAGTCTTAAAGTAGGATTATTTGCAATAAGCAAAAGTTGGAACAAACCCAAATTCTATCAATTGTGGAATGGAAAAATAAAATCTGGTAAATTAATGTAATACAACACGGCACAGCAATAAAGTGAAAAAAATTATTGTTGCCTGCAGAAATACAGATAAGTTGCACAAACGTGCAGTTGAGCAAAGAAATCAGATACAAAAAAAGATATACTCATAATACCATTTTGATATCATTCTTTTTCAGTCCTGGGAATCAAACTCAGGGCTTCAGACATGCTAGGAAAGTACTCAACCACTGATGGACTTAAATATGCTACTAGCCCCCAACAAAGGTGATTTTCTAGGAGTCCCTCCCCACAGTGCTGTTTCCCTACTCCCACTAAGTTACCAAACTCTCAAAGAATTCTCATCCTCAGTCTTGCTCCTCTTTTGTTTTCTCAGGTGGTGATGACTAGTCTCACTTACTATACGGAAGAGCTGGGCCACCTTAGCCCACGCCGGAATCATCCGTGGCATCACAGGAAACCATCTTATCTGAGAAGCACCGTGGGAAAAACTGGGATCTGACTATGTGGCTCTTCTCCTGCAAGGTTGTGATGTATGCTGATTTGCTCTTGTATCAACAGATGAACGAAAGAGAAAGAAAAGAAGGAAGGAAGGAAGGAAAGAGAAAGAAAGAGGGAGAAAGGGAAGCGAGAGGAAGGAAAAGGAAGGGAAGTGAAGGGGAAAACAAGATATTTAGGGAAATGTAATCATGTACTGCAAACAGGTACTAATTAAAAATACACACACACACATGAAGCAGAATAAAATTATTAGTGTGCCACCTGGTGTCTGGGTGTCAAGTGGCACAAGCTATACTGTTAAAGAGCCAGGCATTCAAAATCTTTCCCAGAGGGGTATTATGGACCTCTCCCTTTGGAACTAACTTTTTACAGAACACTAAGAGTTTCCACTATGTGTCAATTTGAGAACTACAGAATGACTACCAATGCACTGGAAATTTCTAAACATCCTGGAACATGTCTGAACCCTCATTTAATGTCTTTGATTTTCGGTTGTTTTCAGCTGCATCCCATCTATCAACACTGGGTATAAGCTACAGCACATCCCACTTCACTCTTTTTTTTTTTTTTTTTCGGTTTTTTT
>NW_022900932.1:38244483-38262438 GCF_012274545.1 Fukomys damarensis
TATCAACACTGGGTATAAGCTACAGCACATCCCACTTCACTCTTTTTTTTTTTTTTTTCGGTTTGTTTGTTTTTTTGGTACCGGGGATCGAACTCGGATCCTTGCACTTGCGAGGCAGGTCACCGAACTGCTGAGCTAAATCTGCGGCCCCGCAGTTCACTCTTAAGGGAAAAGGAAGCAGGTCTGTGTGTGTCTGTGTCTTCCAGAGAGCTGGACCTTGGGTAAGATGCCCCTATAATACAGCTCCTGGATCCCTGGCCTGTAAATTTCTAGAATCTCGCAGATTTTGTCTTTATGTAGTGAAACTTCACTCTAGGAGGACCAATAATGAGTTTATTTATTTGTTGGTTGTTTACATTGTAACAGTGTCTCTTAAAATATTATTTGTCAGTTCCTCCAAGACATAATTTATGTTCATTAATTTATATTAGAACATGTAAATTAATTAGGTCATTATACCATTAATATTTCCTGGTTAGGGTCCACTGTAATGCTGAGATCCATTAAAAATTGTGGTTCTACTTGAAGGATTACCTGTGCTGTTCAGAATTTAATATTGACTTTCTTGTTTTAAAATGTTCTCTATTGTTCTCTTAGTAAATATATTTTCCTTATAGTTTTCCAAAGTGAACTGTACATATGACATCTTCTTCCTGCCTAAGGTGAGTTGCTTTTTGTTCCCACTTCTACATTTCATGTTAATTAAATATCACACTGCCCCCTCTATTAATGTAAAAAATCACAGATTGTTGTTGTGTGAGAGGCTCTTCCAGATTATCTTCTGGTTTACCAGTAAATTTTAAAAGAAAGAAGGGCTCTCATATGCCAAAACTACAGTATGATAATTACTGTTTCTTTTTAACACATGTCGCTTCTTTTACTTTATTCAAAGTAAAAAAGTAATGGTCTTTTAAAAATTGGCAAATGGAAGTAAATGCTTCTAAAAAGTCACACCGCTATAATTGCTACTTAGAGCGCCATCTGTTGTCCGTTTGTCAAGTGGCACAAACAACTCTGCGGAGAGCCTACAGGGGAAAGAAGTCTCCATCCAGGCAGGCTCTGCAGTCCTCAGAGACAAACTCTCTCCGCCCGCTGGTAGGCAAGAGGAAGAATCATAGGAGGGGAACCAGTTCCAGCACTGGTCTCCTAGCTACAATCACGGAAGACTGAAGCTCAGCCCCCCCACAACTCCTACAAGTCAAAGACTCCATTTGTTAACTAAGTGGGACAAGCACAGTTGTCACATTCAGACTGAAGTATAAACAGGATTCAGAGGACTCGTTAATTTTGGGTCTTTATATGTGTTTTCGATTTTCTTTTTCTCCTCTCCTCTGATATATAATATACTATATAATATAATATGTCTGGGGTATTTGTATAAGTGAAACAGAAAATAAGAATTAATTAGTGCTTTAGTGTAGATAGTGTTTTAATAATCACATCAGGATAGCCCTCAGCAAAAATTTTGTGTGGAGGATTGAAACACCAGCTTTCTCCTAGCATATGAATTGGTCTCAACCACCTTACAGCTTCCCCAACCTCCAATTATATTTTCCCCTCCTTACTTTTTCCTGCTCCTACAAACAACCTTTCACCACCACCACCATCACAGATATAAAAAGGAAATCATCAAAGTTCTCTCTCTTTTCTTTTTTCATTTGTGGTTAGCCCTTCTTCCCAAACTATTTTCATTTTTCCCTTTTTCTTTCTCCTTCCCACACCCTCGATATCCCTATATTCTTCTCATCAATACTTTTTCATAGTCCTCTTGAGTCACTGAGAAAGATGTGAAATAAAACGTTTTAAATTGCATGACTGATAAAGGTTTGGCTCTGTAGTTGCTAATATAGTCAGTAATTGTTCTCTCCTTGTAATACAATGACCAGAAGGTTGATTGTTGCATAATCACCAAAACACACCCAGAACAAAGGTCACCTCACAGGGAGACATATACAACTAAAGAAATCTCCACTAGCAACAAAGCTTTCAACCCTAACTGAGCTTCGCCCCAGCATAGAACAAAACAAAACAATAGAAACATGAAAAAACAAAGAAACAAATATCTCCAAAAAGTCTTAACTCTCCAAAGGCTGATCTTATGGACATTGAGGTGAAGAAAGTTTCATTCAGGTAAAGAACTCAAAAACCAAATGGTTGAGATGTTCAAAGAGTTCAAAGAAGAAACTAGTAAACAAATCCATAAGGTGTTCAGTGAACCTAAATTTAAGGGGTATGTAAATAAATGAAGGATCTAATTAATGAAATGTTTAGTAAGTTTAATGACACAAATGAAATTTGATTGTATTAAAAAACACAATGCAAGATGAGAATGCCCACTTTTCTAAAGATTTAGAGAGTATGTAAGAACCCTTCACAACCTAACAATCAAGTAGGAATTCTCAATATGAAAAATTCAATCAAAATATGGGCGAGTTCAATGACCAGCCTGAGGAGAGACTGTCAGAATATGAAGGCAAAATTGATGTATTATATCATGTACTTAGGGATATCCTAAAAACAGCAAGACAACATGGATAATTCAAAAAACCAACCTATGAATTACAGGAGTTAGGAAAAGGTCAAATGATAGTACCAAAGGTATAAAAAAATTCATGAAATCACATAAATATTTCAAAATCTAGGGAAACATTCAAACTCCTGATAAAGAAGGCACACAGAACTCCAAATAGCCACAACCAGAAAATCTCTGCATAGCATATCATAGTCAAAATTCCAGAAATTTAACAAAAGTAGAGAGTGCTAAAAGTTGTTAGAAGGATAACAGCAAGTAATCTATAATGGCAAACCTATCTGAATAACAGCACGTTTTTCAACACCAATCTTAAATATCAGAAGACCTTGGAGTGAAGTTTTTCAGACTGTAAAAGGAAACAATTGTTCTTCAAGATAATTACATTCTGCAAAATTATCTTTCAAAATTGTTAGGGAAATAGTTTCCATGACAAATAAAACCTAAAAAAAAAAAAATTCATTAACACCAAACCAGCATTGCAGAAAGCACTTTGAATCCTAGACAGATAAAGCAAGACCAACATTGTCACAGAGCCAAAATGAAAGAACATATCTAGTGGAGAGAGCAGTAAGACAAAAGGAAACAATAAAAGCACTGGAAAAATAGTGCAACAGCTTCTCCTCAATAACAGGATTGAGTAAGTCCCTTCCAAAAATAGCACTCAATGTTGATAATCTTAACTCCTTAATCAAAAGACCCAGACTGCCAGATTGGATCAAAAACCAAAACGTAACTATATTTTGCCAGGAAGAGATACACCTCCACCCTCAAAGAACACTTAGGTTGAATATGAAAAAGATGGGAAAACCACACTCCCTACAGCTGAAGCCCAAAAGCAAGCTGGAGTAACTACCTTATTTTCAGACAAAGCAGACTTCAAGCCAGAACTAATCAGAAGAGACAAAGAAGGTCATTCATACTGATAAAAGGAACAATTCAGCAGGAAGAGATAACAACTGTAAATATATACACACCAAATGTTGGAATATCCAATTTCATAAACCAAAAACTAGCAGACACAAAAGGATCGATAAACGCCGGTACAATTGTGGTGGGAGACTTCAACAGTCCACTTTCATTAATAGACACATCACTCCATCAGACAAATGGACATCACAGGTCATCACATCTACACAATGCTTCATCTAACCACAGCAGAATAGACATTTTTCTCAGCAGTAAAAAGAACTTTCTCCAAAGCAGACAGCATTTTAGACCATAAAGCATGCTCAAATAAATACAAAATAATTAAAATAATATTGTGCAATAATGGAATGATACTTGAAATTTACAGCAAAAGAAACTAGACAAACATATGGAGATTAAGTAATACATCATGAATAATCAATGGCTCACAAATGAAACCAGGAAAAAAAATTTAGAAGTTCCTACTCAAATGACAGTGGAAGAACAACATATAGAAATCCATGGGACACAATAAAAGCAGTTCTAAGAAGAAAGTTTATAGCTGTGAATGCCCACATGAATAAAATAGGAAAATCCCCTCCAAATAAGCTAATAATGCATGCCAGGTCCTAGAAAAAAAACAAAAAGAGCAATCCAAATCTAAAACTTATAAAAGTAAAGAAATTATAAATATCAAAGCTGAAATTTGGACTAAGAAAACAATATAAAAGATCCATGAATTAGCATTAGTTCTTTGAAAGAATAAGCAAGATTGATAAATCCTTAACCAAACTTACCAAAAGAAGGGAAGAAAAGATTCATATGAATGCAATTTAAAATTAAAAAGGCAAAAATTACAGCAGACACCACTGAAACCCAGAGGATTAGAAAAAACTATTTCAAAAATATATATTCCAATATACTGGAGAATCTGGAAGGAACGAAGAAATTCCTAGACACATATAAATTATCAAAATTAACCCAAGACAATATAAAAATCCTGAACAGATTAATAACTGGCAATGAAATGGAAGCAGTAATAAAAACCCTACCCAGCAAGAAAAGCCCAAGACTATGGATTTACTGCTGAATTTCACCAGAACATTAGAGAACTAAGGCTGATACTCCTGAAACTCTAAAAACCAGAGAGAGAGATTCAACAAAGGAAGATAAGTATAGGTCAATTTTTAAAATAAATATAGACAAAAAAATCCTCAACAATATATTGACAAAAAAACACAACAAATAATCAAAAAAATCATAGATCATGACTAAGTAGGCTTCATCTCAGGGATACGTGGATGGTTCAAGACACATAAATCAATAAATATAATACACTACATTAACAGAAGTAAGGACAAAATTCACATGATCATTTCAGTAGATGCAGAGAAACCCTTTCATAAAATCCAGCATTGATTCATGATAAAAACTCTGACAAAAATAGATACAGGAGAACTTTACCTAAAACTGATAAAAAGCCCGTTATGAAAAATTCATGGCCAACTTCGTACAGACTGAAAGCACTTCCTCTAAAATCAGCAACATGACAACGGTGCCCACTCTCACCACTCCTGTTCAAAATAGTACTCAAAACATTAGCCAGAAAATTAAGAAAGATGAAGAAATAAAAGGGATAGAAATAGGAAAAAAAATCAAACTATCTTATTTGCAAATGACATGATCCTTTACCTGGAAAATGCCAGTGAAGACTCTTAGCACTAGTAAATAATTTCAGCAAAGTTGCTGGACTCAAAATCAACACATAATATCAGTAGTATTCATGTACACTGATAATGAACCCACTAAAAAAGAAACCAGAAAGAACAATTCCAGTCACACTAGCTTCAAAGATATTAAGAATTAACATGTTCAAGAAGAGGCCTCTAATTCATATTTCTCTCCGCCAAGTAGCTTGAACCTCTGGCAGATCATTGGGTGGCTTTTAAAATTAATTTTATTAGTAAAAAGACTGATAAAAATGATTAGATCCACTTGTATTACCCATGGCACAAGCCTCCCAATACTACATGTATCATAGGTAGTTCAAGCCAGCAGGATGGGTTAACATAGCCAAGGAAATAAAAGATGACTATTAAAAAAAACTAGAGTGTTCTAATGAAAGAGATTAAAGAGGACATTAGAAAATGGAAAGACATTCACTGGTCCTGGATGGTAAGAAAGAATATTATCAAACTGTTCATATTACCAAAATATTATATAGATTTAGTGTAACTCCAATCAAAAAACTAATAGCATTTATTAGAGAACTAGAAAAAACAATCTTACAATTTGCATGGAACCAGAAGAAACCCAGAGTACACAAAGCAATCCTGGGCAAGAAGAGCAAACCAGGATGCATTACAATGCTAGATGTCAAGTTACGTTACAAAGCTACAGTAATAAAACTTGACACAAAAATAGACGTATTAACCAATGGAATAGAATTGAGGATGCAAAAACAACTCCATGTACTTTCAGCTATCTAATTTTTTTTTTTTTTTAACCAGGGATCGAACTTGGGCCCTTGCGCTTGCAAGGCAGGTGGCAGAACCACTGAGCCAAACTCCTGGCCCACTATCTGATTTTTTATGAAGAGACCAAAAGCACCTACTGGTGCTTCATTAACAAATAGTGCCAGGTAAACTGGTTATTTACATCCAGAAAAATGATCCTGATATGTATGTTTTAGTCTGTGCTAAAATCAAATAAAAATTGATCAAAGATATAAATATAAAATTCTTGAAGATGTAGGCATAGGCAAGGATTTTCTAAACAGAATGCCAATAGCACAAGAAATAACATCAAGCATCAACAAACATCATCAAATTAAAAGCTTCTCCATAGCAAAGTAAAGAGATAACCAACAGATTGGGAGGAAAATAGCTGCTACTTCTCAGAAAAAAAAAAAAATATTACCTAGAATATATGAAGAACTCAAGAAAATTAGTCCCACCCAATAAAATACCCATCAAAAATTGGGCAACTGAAAAAACAGACCCTTCTTCACAAAAGTACAAGTGGCCAACAAGTACATGAAAAAATGTTCAGCACCTTCAATTATTAGAGAAATGCAAGTCAAAACAACACAGATTCTGTCTTAACCCAGTCATCAAAAACAACAGATGCTGGTAAGGTTATAGAAAAAAAGGAAATCTTCCTCATTTTTGGTGGGAATGTAAACTAGTACAACCACTATAAATATGAGGGTTTCAGTATGGGGATTCCTCAAAAAATTAAAAACAGAATTTCTATTTAACCCACCTACTCCTCATCTGGATATCTTTTTGAAAGAATTAAAGTCAACATAGTATAGTGATGCATGCATATCCTTGTTTATAAAGGCACAATTCACAATAGCTAAATTATGGAAATAAATTATATGTCCATCAAGAGATGAACAGATAAAATGTGATAAAAGAAGATGTGATACTGGGGCCGGGAATTTAGCTCAGTGGTTCCTCTGCCTGCCTCACACGCACAAGATCCAAAGTTCGATCCCTGGTACCAAAAAGAAAAAGAAAAAAGAAAGAAAGAAAAGAAAAGAAAAAGAGCACCGGTTGTAATCCCAGCACTTGGGAGGCTGAGACAGAAGGATCTCTGTGAGTTCGAGACAAGCCTGGGCTACATAGTGAGTTCTAGGTCAGTCTCAACTACATAGTGAGACTCTGTCTCAAAAAGCCAAAAAAAAAAAAAAAGTATTTATGTACAAAAGAGTATTACTCATCCCTAGAAAAAGATAAATTTGAGTTATTTGTAGGAAAATGGATGGACCTTGAGACTATAAATCTCAGTGAAATAAATCAGTCACTGAAGGATAAATATTGCATATTTTTCTCATGTAAAAACCCCCAAAATATAAATAAAAATAAGAGAGAGATGGTAGAAAACAGGGAGGTAGACTTTGGATCTGAGGAAGGGGAAAGGCAATGTAAAATGAGTGAGATGTGATATTTATTTGCATCACTTCCCCACGATGAATAGTTACTGTGTTTCACAAAAATATATCAATAATAAAGAAAAAGGGCATTGTGGGTAAGAAATGTAGACATTAATTGATTTTGCCGAGTCTTGGGGCTCAGGACCTGTCCTGTGAAAACACCTGTTTAAGGCAAGGCCTCGGGGACATAGCCTAAACTTCCTCAAGCGAAGATGGAGTGGAGGGCCTTAGCTTGCGTGGACCCTAGGGCAAGCAGACCTGGGTCCTAAAGCAGAGTCTCACCTCGCCTTGTTAGCCTCAGTCATCTCTATCCTTCAATGATAGATTGGTTTTTCTTCCTTTTATGCAGTGCGTAGGATAGGAAAAAAGAACATGATATTGAAAGACCCAAGGTTTTACCATTTTAAATCCAGATGCTTAAGAGCTTAGGACATGCTACACCAAAATCTATTTTGGTTTGTTTGTTTGATTGTTTTTGGTACTGGGGATCAAACTCAGGACCTTGCCCTTGTGAGGCAGACGGCAGAACCACTGAGCTAAATCCCTAGGCCCCTAAAATCTGTTTTGGTATACTTGTTGCTTCAAACCTAGGGCACTGGGGAATCAGCAGATATAGTTCCCTTACCTGCCTAAGACAGATCCTCCAAAAGGAACTCATTTGTCATGAATCTCCAAGAACTTCAATCAGGGAAGTTTAAACTTTCACCACAAAAGAGGAGATGAGAGGTTTAACTACCCCAAATAGAATTCATCACAGGCTAGGTCCTAGTCCTCTGAGCGCTCATTCATTTTTACAAAATAATTTATTCTTCTCTAAGTTGCCTGTACCTCCAGTCTCTCTCTGCTAAGAAGCTGGTAAGTCCTTGAGCTCACTGGTCTTTTGGGTATATACTTTTCATTCATGTGATTCCCCTGTGCACGTAATAAATCTGTAGACCTTTTCTCCTGTTGATCTGCCTACTGTCAATTTATTGCATGAATTCTATTATAGAGTCTTCAGAGGGTGGAGGAAAAATTTTCCCTCCTCTACACTTGCTTGCAGACCTTTTCTCTCCAAGTCATTTTGAATACAGTGGTCTGATATCCCTTGCAAAATGCCCTTTGCATGAGTGAGGAGGCATAGATCTTTACAACTAAAAGTATTATTATTATACAGGCCTAGATGTTCTTTGCAGAAGGATTAAACACAATAATAAAACCAGCAGACAATAAATAAATCAAAGATCACATGTAGTAATTATTTCTTATCACCAAGGACTTCTGGAATTCAAGTCATTCTCTAGGGTCTCAGGTAATGCTAGAGTAAGTATTTTCTATTGCAATCGCTTCTTTAAACTAAGTCAATATGGATTTCAATCAAGCTATTACTCAAACTTAATGAAATGTCTGCTAATAGATGTGTTTTGTCTCCTTTGGTCTCGCCTGCACTGTAAAAGTCTCTGTGTTGCTCCTGCTCCATGCACAGCCCGGAAACGCAGCCATTCAGTAAGAGTTGGTACTTCATGCTCAGGCTTTTCCCATTCACTCTCCATGAGGCTTTCACCCATCGTATAGGATTTACCTGTTACCACTTGATAGATGCCGCCCCACCACTGTACCATGAGGTTAATTTCTCAGGACTGCTAGGCATTTCATCTTCACGCACCCCATATACATCACCACTTCTTTCTCTGATTCTGTCATTTGGTTTCATTCCATTCCATTGCAAGCAATGCTATTGCTACCGCTTTTCTGTAATGGACACTCAAGTCCTTCTTGAGCTCCTTCCTGCCTTAGATGTAGGGTTAGCTGCTACATAGATGTGATTTCATTTAATCACATTAGAGTTCTATTGTGTTGACTACTGGAGAAACTAAAATTTAGAGAAATTAATTGATTTGTCCTTGGAGTACAATGCTTCCAATGAATTTTGTGCTCACTCTGTCATATAATATCAAACTCAAATAGATTTATTCTTTTATTGTATGTAATAAAAAAACTAAAAAGAATGAGCCCAGCAAATATGTAATAGATGTTCATTTACTTCTGTGTGGGATTTGAGTTCTACTTTAACTCTTATTGTTATGTGCTTTACAGATGTGCAATTTTCTCTCTTCATTCCTTTCTGTGCATCACTTCTAGAAAAACAATTCTATATCCTAATTTGTCCTTTCTTTCTCACAGGATTGTTAAGGAAGCTGATGGCATCACGCCTGGGAGAGTGATATACAATCAGTAAAGGTGAAATCTAACAACTAGATAGTGGTAAGCTAATCAAGTTTCCTGACTGATGGCATGGAGACAAGACCAGCCTGCAGCACCACTTTCAGTGACCTGAGCAAGTCACAGCACTTTTAAAATCTGTTTCCTCTTCTGTAAAGAAGTTGGATTTAATTATGTCTCTATGCCCTTTGATGCCTTGAAGATCCCGCTTTTTAAAAACGCATCCCATTTCGTACCTCAGGGAAAGATAAATATTCTTTCAATTTAAAAAAACAACCTTTCAGAATTTCTCCTTCTCTTTGTTTTGGGTGGGGGGTGCTTTGTGTTTACTAAAGTTTCTGAAAACATGAGTATTATATTATAACAAAGTGAATTATGATGGCAAAGTTTGACATTTGAAAAAAGTAAGTGACTGTACAGTGACAGATTCATAATTGTTTTGTTCTTTGGAGTACAAAGTCTCTAACAGAATGGTATAAAGCTGTACGATTTTACTCAAGGTCTATTTTTTACTTACTGTCAAGGGGCAAATGCATGGGTGTGTACTGACTTGTATCTCCCCAAAATGCATGTGTGGAAGGTCCGATCCCAATGTGACTGTGCCTGGAAATATGGCATTCAGGAGGTGAATAAGGCCAGGGCTGAGGGTGTAGCTCAGTGACTGAGTGCTTGTTTAGAATACGCAAAGCCTAGCTTCAATCCCTAGTGCGTACAAGGTGAGCGCATGCGCCCGCCCCCACAACCAAACCAAAAAACAAAGACAAAAACAAAATCAAAACACATGTACACACACAAAACAACAAAGAAAATAATCAAAAGGTTAAGTAAGACCATACATTTTGGTCCTAAACTAATGAGATACACTAAGGCCCAATGAAAAGGCAGCAGTCTTACAAGTCAGGAGGGACTGCATGAGTTGGCACCCTGACCTTGGACTTCCAGCCTCCACGAGTGGGAGAAATAAATTTCAGTCTTTTCAACTACCCAGTCTATGGTATTTTTATGCCATACAAAGCAAACTAGGGCAAAAATATCAAGATTATGAACATAAGAATTAAACACAGCAGCACATTCCTAAATAGTATTTAGAGAACTGTTTGTTTTTTTAAATATCTGTCTTTGGAAAAAAGTCCCATCTCTGCTTTTATAGCCATAGATAAGTTTAAGAGCTGTATTTCACTCCTGTACAAATCTGTAGTGGTCTCATTTGTTCTATAACCAATACGCTACCACCTTGTGTATCTAGCATGTTTTCTTTTCTTTTCTTTCTTTTTTTTTTTTTTTTTTTTGTACCAGAGATTGAACTCGGATCCCTGTGCTTGCAAGGTAGGTGGTGGAGCCACCGAGCTAAATCCTTGGCCCTAGCATGTTTTCTTTTAAAAGAAAACTGATCAACTCTATTAAACAGCTGCTAAATACTAACAAAAACCTGCGATAAAAGAGTTTCTGTTACATTAGAGCAGCCTGTGGAGAGATGTGACTATTATGGAACATGTTTTGGAGTAGATGTTGTCCTCCTCCTCCTACCTACCACTCTCCCTTCACCTTTCTGTCCTTATACACACACACATTGTATCAATAAATTCTAATACTCATGTGCTATTAATATTTGGTCCACATTAATATCTTATGTACTTAAATTCAAGGGATCAAATAATGTCAGCTGAAGAGAGAATTTACATTTTTCATTAAATGCCTGTATTTGGAATTGATTCGTAGCACACTGCAGTTTTCAGAACATTTTGTTATTCCTTGATTGCATGTCTACCTCCGGAGCTATCTGGAGCCTTCATTGTTCTGTTTCCAATGAAAAAACCTTGCTGGAGTAGATGAGGTGCAGGACAGTTTGTACGTGGTAGTAGGGAAAATGTCTCAGGCATTTCTGAACCTTGAACCAGGGCACTGAGTAGGTGGACATGATGTAAAATCTTCTAAGTTGAAAGCAACAAGAAACCAAAATAAAAACATGTATGTGAAAACACTTAAATTCACCAGCAGTTTCCACTTTTGAAGTAATTTCTTCCTGAGTTTAATGACACAGGCTAGATTAGTATTAGTTATGATGATACAAGTCCTCAAATGAAAAGTAAGTTATTCAGAACATACTAGTTCTTTAGCAGCAATCAATGGCTCTTAAACTTTCTAACCCCAAGGCTTCTTTAATTTTTTTCTTTGAATTCAGGACATTGCACACAAGAAGCTAGGCCAGTGCTCTTGCATTGGCCTATACCCCAGCCCTGTTTTTTTCTTTACAAGTCACTTTCACATCTGGTGTGAAAGATGACTGGATTCTCCTATCTGTGTCTGGTTTCATGACATCACACACATTCTGCAATTCTCCACTGCAAACCCATAAATTGGAGGGAGTAAGAAAGTAAAGAAGTCAAATAATATGCTTATATTTTAATGAAAATAGTTTGGATCTTGCAGACAAGAGGATTTTAAAAACCATACTTTCAGAATTATTGGAATAAACAAAAACAAAGCCAGAACTTTAAGAACAGGACGCTTTAAGAATATAATTATTTCTAAGGTGCATACTTCAAATATACAATAAAATCTGAGATAAATCATTTCCAATAAAATAATTTGGATATTGTATTATTCTTCCCTGGAGACATTGACTTCAGAAATAATCCACAGCCAGGGTATTTTAAATGTGAAAAAAGAAGGACTCTATGTCATCTGGTATCAACAAGTATATTCAGGAGAGTAGCTGTTACCCCAGCAACTGCTGTTTAATGTACATGTGCCCAACAGAGGAATATATGAACATAGTTTTAGCTTCCTGATCAACGCAAATACAGTCATGCATTCTTTTTTTTTTGTACTGGCAATTTTAAGAAATAAGATTCAACCAGGATTTTGACA
Organism: Fukomys damarensis; assembly: GCF_012274545.1. Lineage (NCBI taxonomy): Eukaryota > Metazoa > Chordata > Mammalia > Rodentia > Bathyergidae > Fukomys > Fukomys damarensis. Next base: position 38,256,936 of record NW_022900932.1, read on the forward strand.
GCAAGAGACTACTCCAAGCTCTTGGCTTTTGGGTGTCCTCAGAGAGAGTGGTAACTGCCTGATGTGGCCAACCAGAGGCAAGAAGAGAACATTTTTGTCTTGAATATTAACACCAGAGTGATGACCTAAAAATTCTAAATGACCCAATATCAATCAATGAATTTGAAAATGTAGTTATAAACTTACTGACTAAGAAAAGCCCGGGCCCTGATTGCTTCACTGCTGAATTCTATAAGACATTTAGAGGGGAATTATTGCCACTACTGTTTAAACTCTTCAGTGACATTGAAAGGGAAGCAATACTCCCAAATTCATGCCTGGAAGCAAGCATCACCTTGATCCCCAAAGGAGGGAAAGACCCAACCGAAAAAGAGAATGTAAGCCAATCTCACTAATGAACACAGATGCAAAAATCCTTAATAAGATACTGGTAAATAGAATGAAGAAGATCATCAAGAAGATCATATACCCTGACCAAGTGGGATTCATCCTAGGGATGCAGGGATGGTTCAAAATATGCAAATCAGGGGCCAAGGAATTAGCTCAGTGGGGCCGCCCCTTGCCTTGCAAGGTCAAGGTCCAGAGTTTAATCCCTGGTACAAAAAACAAAAACAAAAAAGAGCATATGCAAATCAATAAATGTAATACATTATATTAATAGAGCCAAGGTTAAAAACCATATGATCATCTCAATAGATGCAGAAAAAGATTCAACAAAATCCAACATGCATTTATGATAAAAACCCTACAGAAAATTGGAATAGATGGTCTCTATGTCAATCTGATAATAGCCATCAATGAAAAAGCAACAGCTAATGTCATACTGAGTGGTAAAATACTGAAATCCTTCCCACTAAAATCAGGAACAAGACAAGGATGTCCACTTCTGTTCAATATAGTTCTGGAAACATTAGCCACAGCAATTAGACAAAAGAAAGAAATAAAAGGAATAAAGATAGGAAATGAAGAAGTCAAATTGTTGTTGTTTACAGATGACATGATACTCTATATAGAAGACCCCAAGAACTCCAACAAAAGTCTTCTAGACTTAATAACCAATTCAGTAGAGTAGCTGGATACAAGGTTTACACACAAAAATCAAAAGCTTTTCTGTACATAAAAAACAGACTTACTGAGATAGAAATGGGGCAATCAATTCATTTCAAAACAGCATCAAAAAAATGAAGTATCTAAGAATCAACCCAACAAAAGAAATCAAAGACCTCTACTCTGAAAAAATACAGAACTTTGAAAAAAGAGATTGATTGATGAGGATATCAGAAAATGCAAAGACATCCCTTGCTCCTGGGTAGGAAGAATCAACATATTGAAAATGGCTATACTTCCAAAACTGCTATATAGATTCAATGCACTTCCAATTGAAATCCCAGCAGCTTACTTCATAGACATTGAGAAAACAATCCAAAAATTCATTTGGAACAAGAAGAGACCTAGAATAACAAAAGCAATTTTAGGCAATAAAGAGAAGTTAGGGGTATCACAATCCCCAATTTGAAACTATACCACAAAGCTACTGTGATAAAAACAGCATGGTACCAGCAGAGAAACAAACCCAAGGATCAGTGAAGCAGATTAGAAGATGCAGGAACAACTGCTGACATACTCAGCTATCTCATTTTTGACAAAGGAGCCAACCATCCTCACTGGAGGAAAGATAACCTCTTTAATAAATGGTGCTGGAAAAACTGGGTTTCAATTTGCCAAAGATTTAAACTAGACCTATATCTCTCACCATGCACTAAACTAAAATAAAAATGGATTAAAGATCTAAATATTAAAACAATAAAAAGAAAGAATTAAAAAAAAAAGGGCTGGGGATTTAGCTCAGTGGTTTGGTGGCCTGCCTTGCAAGTGCAAAGACCTGAGTTCAATCCCAGTACCAAAAAAAAAAAAAAAAAAAAAAAAAAAAAAAAAAATTAAAAAAAACATTAAACCAGCTAGAAGAGAGGTTAGATAGAACTCTTGAAGACATTAACATAGGAAAAGATTTCCTGTACAAAACCTCAGTTGCCAGTGACCTAGAACAACAATCAACAAATGGGATATCTTCTTATTAAAAAGCTTCTGCACAGCAAGAGAAACAACATGTTGATGTGAAGAGACAACCCACAATGTGGAAAAAAAATGTTCACCAGCTGTTCCTCAGACAGAGGTCTACTATCTAGAATATATAAAGAACTTAAAAAAATCAGAACTCCCAAATTTAAAGACCCAGTCCAAAAATGGGCATCTGAAATGAACAGACATTCCTCAAAGAAGTAGAAGTAACAAATAAACATAATAAAAAATGTTCAACATCACTAATCATATGGGAAATGCAAATGAAACCAATCCTGAGATTCCACCGCACACTAGAAAGAATGGCTGTTATCACAAAATCAACCAATAACAAATGCTGTGGGGAAAGGGGAACCCTGCTCCACTGCTGGTGGGAGTGTAGACTGGTGCAACCAGTGTGGAAATCAGTATTGAGATACCTCAAAGAACTAGGATCGGAAGTCCCATTTTATCCAACTATTCCCCTGCTGGGTATCTTCCCTAAAGAATTATAAGAATCATACCATAGTGATATATGTGCACCCATGTTCATAGCAGCAGAATTTGTAATAACTAAAACTTGGAAGCAGTCCAATTGCCCATCAACAGGAGACTGGATAAAGAAAAAATTTTTCTTTTATAAAATGGGATACTACTCAGCCATAAAAAATTGGGAAGTTAGAGATATTTATAGCTAAATTGGATGCACATTGAGTTGATACTCTTAAGTGATATAAATAAGACACACATGTGAATACCAAAGTTTCTCTAGTGTGAGAAACTGAAAGTGTAAATAAGGACTAAAAGATATAATAGATAATGTAAAATAGGAAGAACAGGGACAAAGAGGAAGGGCAAATGGGAGGGGTAGGGGAAAGGCAAGATGGAAATTAAATTATGAGAAAATGAAAAATAATGGAAATAATGTCTTTGTAGATAGGGAGGGAGGGGGGGTTAAAGGAAGGGCAGGGGAGTGGGGAAAAATAAGAACCAAGACATTATGTAAAGGTACAAATTTCCAACAATTAATGTCATTATTCTGTATGCATTAAATGTATAAAATTAATAGAAAAAATAAATGTCAGAAATGTATTTTGATTATTGAGGTTGAATGTTAAAATGCAAAGAAATCTACAGGATGCATTAAAATTTTATAAGATAAGATTACATAAATACACTTGTGCTCATTCTGCATTAACTGAATTAATGAAGGAAGACAGTTTGAACCACCCCCCAAAACACTGAAATAACTTCTGATTACCTTAACAAAAAAAAAGGGAGAAATGCACTTGCAAGCCATCAGGTGACATCCCAGAGAAAGAGGAAGACTGGAGAGTCAGGCTTACCACATGGGCAGGATTCAGAATGGATCACATCACCCAAATGACCCACTCAGACACTTGTCAGTGCCAAGGTAGGCACTGTTCCCTGTTACCTCGGGCCCTACTCTTCCTGGATACAAAAGTCACTTTATCGATAATGGAGTTATTTAAAAAATGTCTCTTATGGAATCACAGAATTCAGATTCAAACCCATGTAGGAGCCTCTGATTGACTGAACTTGGGTTACACCATGATGTCCAAGCTGCTAGGGTTGGAGACAGTGCGTTTTGGGCCATTTTGGCTTTTGTGAGATTTTTTTCTTTCTTTCTGGAGATAGGGTCTTCCTATGTTGCCCAGGTTGGCTCTAGTCTTTTGCATTTAAGTGATCCTCCTGCTTCAGCCTCCCAAATAGCTGAAACTATAGGCATGTATCGCTACACTTAGCCTTTTTTTGGTGTGTAAAAGTTTTGGATACTAGGGAATTAAGACTATAACATAGATTCATGATCAATGACCATCATAAGTACGTATGTGGAAGTTTTTTGTTTCATAATCCTTTTTAGAAATCTGCATAGCCTGCTAAATTATCATTAAATTATATATTGTTTAGTAAACAATAAGGTTATTAAACCTTGCATCAAAAATTCAAGTATCTATCACAACCTTACATCAGTGAGATACGGTATGTATGCGGAGTGATGGGGGTCGGGGAAAACCAAAAAGCATTTTCAGAGTCTACAGGGAACACCCGCTACCTCACCTCCAGCTGACAGCTGACAGAACACACCATAGACCAAATATTGCCTGATCTTACTTTTCGGAAAAAATTCTGAATTTTTTATAAAATTTCCAGATTTTAAAATGTGGAGCTAAGTTCACAATCAGAAAAATAACACCACTGGCCGCAAAAATTAACGGTCCTGGTTTTAAAAGCCAATACAGGGAGATGATGCCTAATAAGAGGAAATGTCCAAGACCAGGTACCTCGGCGAGTGACAGAACAGGGCTGGAAGATTGGTCTCCAAAAGAAAAGCCATCTTCGAAAAAGCCAGTGTCTCACTGCTCCATTCTGTGGTCACTTCTCCTCCTTGGGGTAAGCCTTCCAACCGTGCTTATTGAGTGCCTGAATTTCATCTCGTAGCAGCGATGTTCTTACAAAGCGTACAATGTAATAGCATCTCTTCAACCAACAGAAACAGCTTTTGATGTCAGATTGGACACTACTTTTGTTTTTGCCAAAGGTCAGAGTCCAACTTGCAACTTCTACTATTTTCTAGGTGAGTAACCTGAGGTAAATAACTCTGTATGTTACTTGTGGGGGAAATAAAAGTAACTTTTATGTGCCAGGCTGTAGCACATAAGCAAGATTGCATGTACCCAATGCCTGGCACGGTAACAGGGCGGTAGGAGAAACAATGTGAAAATAATGTAGTCACATCAAGAAGATATAATATTTGTGTTTGCCAAGTTCACGAAAGTGGGAAGAGTGAGAGCTGAAGTGCTTTATGGTGGGTGTATCCAGTTATAGTTAAATCTCAAAACAGAATTTCTATGTGAGGTATAAGTGGGATTTTCACCAAAACTCGATCTGAGGCCAGGCGCAGGGTCAAATCCAGCTGCCTCAGGCTTCTATGCTCTACGGTCTTCAAATCTCCAAGCCTGTCCATCTGCGTGAAACTGCCAGAGTACAGGGAAGCCCCGCGGCGGTGGCCCAGGCTGAGCAGAAGGCGCGCGGTTTTCAGATGGGTAAGTCGCACCCGACCGTTGCGCTCTCGCCTCGGGCAGTCCGCAGGGACCTGCTGCCACCTGCGAGCTTTCTCTGCAGAACCCGGGAGAGGAGGGAGGAGGCAGAGGCGGGGGCGGTGCCCAGAGGCCGGGGCCCGGGCCAGGGAGGCCGGGCTCCTGGCTCTGACAATTGCTTTTCCAGCGGCGGCTGCAGGGAGAGCTGCTGCAGGTTCTGACTGTCGGCCTGAGAGTGCTTCGCAAGGACGCTATCGTCCCCAGGCGCTGGCGAGGCAGGCAACGAAGAGGAAGGAGAGGGAGGCCTGGACCCCCAGAGAGCGGAGCGAGCAGATCTCCTTTGGCCTGCAGAGGAGGACCGGGAGGCTCGGCCGCGGCGAGCG
>NW_022900932.1:38262722-38273917 GCF_012274545.1 Fukomys damarensis
CTTGACCCCAGGCAGGAAGCTGTGGTTCCGGTAGAGGGGCGGGGCCCTGGCGGGGACCTGATCCGGGGTGCGCGTGTTTTCCTGGTTCACAGCTGGGATGCTGTCTCGGAGATGATGTGGACGTTTGGAGAGGCCACCGCGCTGGCTGTGATGTAAAGAGGGAGGGACGAGGGTTGGAAAAGCTGGCCTTTACTCCTGCGGGTTGTGTGGCGCGCCTCTCTAGAGGGGTTACTTGCACACCGTGTCTGAGACTCTTGAAACATTTTCACTTACACGGTTAACACGAGCTTTCCCTGAACCCCGCCCCGCACTCGTGAAATGCGCCAAGTAGGATGTCATTGGCGTATAAATTTTCCAGAAATCTCTACAGCAACCTCACCCTGTTGATGACCAAGAAGAAAATGTCGTTAGGAATAAGTAATTCATGCAATCTGGACGATTGAAAAACTCTAGTGTTGTGGGGTTGGGGTATGGGTGGTGGTTTGCTTTCTGGAAGTCAGCGTGTGGTAGCAAGTGAAGCAGGGATCTTTCAAAGTAAGGCCCAGGAGGCACGCTTTCCAAATACCTTGCTGATTGCTGGATATAAAATGAAATTTTGGGTATTATGGCATTTCCATAAATGCAGTGGATATTATTAGGATGTGATTTATGGTCTGATGATTAAAGGCCCTGTTGAGGTCAGTACACAAATTTGTTTCAGCAGATAAGTCATAGCCAAATGTTTGGTTTCCTCTTTCAATGTTTGAGGAGCAATGGGGGTTTTGTTTATTTATTATTTATTTTTACAGTGCTGGAGATCAAACCTAAAGCCTCAGGAAAATGGTATACCGTGGAGCTACAGCCCCAGCCTGTGGGCAGTACTTTTTACATAGAGATTAAGCCACTCGTGCGTGTGTGTGTGTGTGTGTGTGTGTGTGTGTGTGTGTGTGTTTGCCCTTCTTTGTTTCAATTGGCAATTTTATGTTTTCAGTATAGATGCTAAATTTAGCTTCAGAAATGTACTCTACAACTCAATTATAACTGGCCATTTTGTAGATATGTATGCTATAAATACATGTGTTTATTTTTAACATACACTAATGTCTTTGAAAAGATTCCTCCTTTTTTTTTACCATCAGAGAGTCTTCAAAGTCATGACATAGTGTTGGAACGTACCTGGAAAATGAACTCGCTGCATATTTCTGTTCACACATACGCACAGTGAGTTATTTGCCTCATGAGATTCCACTTTTGAATACCTGATTCTTTATGCCCTTAGGGGAATTGCAGAGAGCAGTGAAAGGACCCATACCCTCAGCAGAAAGATTTGCTCCTACGGAGATGTCTCTGGTATTGGTTCCTGCAAAGTACTGGTAAAACTAGTTAAAGAATTGTTAGTAATAGTTACATCTTCTTACTTGTAGGACACAGGACTTAACTTGGTTTAATCATAGCCTTCCTTCAAGTTCTCTTCCCTGGCCCTGCTTAAGGCTAAAACTCAGGGAGTGAGAAACTGCCTTTTAGAGAAAAGTCTGATAATTCCTGGCCCCAAGTAAGAGAGAAAATAATGCAGATGCTGCCTATTTAGTGCCAGAGGCCTTCCTGGCTAATGCACTTGGCCATTAGAGGCATTTTAATTATTTCACTGAATTTGTGATTCTTTCTAATGTCATATTTTTTTCTTGACCCTATGAAAGATTTATGGCAGCTTTCAATGGAAACTATGAGAAATGACTCATGGTCATCCCTGAAAATATTAGAATCATTTTCCATCCCTTGGGGCTGATGGATTGCAACTGTTCAATAAATATTTGTCAAGTGAATAACAAATTCTAGAATGTCTTTATCTTCCAGACCTAATTACATTGACTTCTGGTACTGATTTTTTTTTCTTTTAGTCATAACTTTACAAACCCCCTTTGATGTTTATTCAGCTAAGAAGACCAACTTTCTCAAGTGAAGGAAGAGTAACAGTCTCTCTAAACCAAAACAAAACTACTGCATGGGTAGTAGCACCTGTAGACTTGCTTATTCCAGCAATTTGGATGTGAGTGCACATTCAGAAATCCTGAGCTGACACCAGAACATTCAACTGTGGAATGGTCTGGGTGAAGCTACATCCAGATGTGGCTTTTGTCAGAAATTATTTGCATGTCTAAGCAAGTTAAATGAACATCTAGTACAATCCTGTATCTCCTCGTGCCAAATGGAAGGGCCAGTTGAACATTTAGAAAGTTGCTAAGTCTTCAAAACATGTATCATTTGATTCTCTTCAAATGAAAGTATGTTACTTTTGTTTATTGATATGGCTAGCTCAGAGACATTAATTCAGACTGGTGATTACTCTGTAACATGTTTACTAAAAGCAGCCTTTTGCTAAAAGCCCCAGTAATTCCTGTGTTTTAATTTGCATTAGTTAACTTTTCAAGGGTACTTTTTTGGAAATGGGTACATTATTTCATCTGGAATATTAAAGGTGTTTCACTTTCTTTTTTGTTTTAACTCTAACTGTAAGCAGTACAGGTTCTCTCTGTGATTCAGGATCTAATTTCAAGATGAAAGATTAAAAAAAAAATCTAAAATGTACCCAGATATTAACATTGTATTTAATAATGATGCAGATTTTTATATTCTTCCCTTTAAGTGCTCTCTGATCAAGTTTATTTCATTTTGAAAGCAGTGAAATGAAATGTCCACTTTTTTGTTGTGCCATGTCCAAAAATACATGCACAAAATAAAGTTATTCCTCAACATTTTGAAGTAACACAGACACCACTATTCTCATTATAGTGAAATGTGGTCACTCATGCCAAGTACTTATTTGAGAAATGGACATTTGAGCACTTGAATGCAAGCTAAACACATTTTTCTTTCCATGACTTACTAAAGCCCTTGGAAGCCAGGGTAGAATTTTGGTTTGCTGTGATAGCCAGGTGTAGGTTCTTGCAAGGGAATAAGTGATGAAAATGTTTCTTGAAAGAGTACTTTGCCAATTAAGTGGGAGTGGAGGCAGCAGTTGATAACAGAATAACATAAAATCTAAGGACTCCAAGATAGAGACCAGAGGATTTCAGGAAGTCAGACATTAGGATTTTTGTTGTAAGTGAAAAGGGGCACACGTGATCGCAAAGGTATTATACAACCCACCTATGTTGCCAATTATCATAGTATTTTTTCGTTCTGAGCTCACAGGATTTTGTGACTATTTAACACAAACTTATTCTGGTAGTTATTAAATATATGCTATATGCCTGAGACAGTTTTGAGCTTTAACATGTTACCTCAAGGTTGCAAGAGTAGCTAAGAATGTAATGTGAGCTCATTTTGCTGCTTATTGGTTGTTTATGTCTTTGGGCAGGTTACTAACTTCTCTGAGCCCCTGTTTCTTTACCTTCCAATTGCAATGTTAGTTTCTTTATCAAAAGGATTGAAGAGAACTACATGAATAAATAGGCTTACGAAAAATGCTTTTAAATAGCTAGGTGTGGTGGCAAATGCCTGTAATTCCAGCACTCTGGGAGGCTGAAGCAGGAGGATAGCAATTTCAAGCCTAGCCTAAGCAATTTAGTGACTTGGTGAGATCTCACCTCAAAATAAATTAAGACTGAGGGTGTAACTCAGTACAAAGGTCCTGGGTTTAATCCCAGTACAGCAAAATATGTTAAAAGATAAAAATTTAAGAATATTGCCTGGCAAAAAGTTAAGTGTTTTATTGGTAGGTACCACTTTGTAGATTTCAAAATTGAGGTGGAAGAGGCTAGGTAAATTACTTGGTGTCACAGACTGGTATCTGATAGAGTTGGAGGCTGCTGCGTGCACACAGTCTGACTCCAGTGCCTGCTTTCCCATTTTTGTGTTTATCCCTATCTCCTACACCACACCTTGCACTTGCGAGGCAGGCAGCGGCACCACTGAACTCAATCCTCAGTCCCTGGGGATAGATTAGAATAATAGAAGTGTAGCTTTGCTCTGATGGAGGTTTATGGTTCCAATTATTGCCATCGCCAATATAGAATTAGTACCCATATGATTGCCCAATTTTTTTGCTCTTTCTCTTTGATATTTTATTTTACTATTTTGTGAATAATACTTTCCATCACCTTCTTTATTAAGAAGTATTTCAGTTTGTTTTCACATATACTTCAAAAATCTGTTCTTTTTGGTTTTTCTACCTAATACTGTTGAATGCGGCACACACACTTGTCCTGATACTCGCTGACTGTCAGACCCACGATGGAAAGGTCTCCTTTTTTCCGTGCTGTGCATCAAGGTTCTGAGAAATGTGTGTGCCTCTCTCCATGGTCTGAGTGTCATATCTCTCCTGCTTAGGAGCTATAGTAAAAAATGATGGCATTTCTGATCAATTTTTTTAATCCAGCTTATTCAGAATATTATATGGCAGAGTAAATTTTAGGTGCTCTTTCACTTGTTGGAATAATTATGTCTGATTATAAGAGCTGAGATTTTAATGAGAGGTGGGAGAAGCCTTCTGTGGCATTGAAGAATAAAAACTGTCAATTCCTCCACAGTTCCTTTTTTTTTTTTTTCCATACTAGAGATTGAATCCGGGGCTTCTCACATGCTAGGCAAGCACTCTACCACTGAGCTACACCCACAGTTTTTTGTGTTTTTTTTTTTAGACAGGGTCAAAACAGTTTCCTACTCTGTCCTTGAACTCTGGATCCTCCTGCCTCAGCCTCCAGAGTAGCTGACATTACAGATTTGAGAGGGTATGCCGCCAGGCCTGGCTTCCTGAGCCTCTCTAGAATGAAATCTTACATCACTGATTTTAATATTTTGATTATTACATTAATCCTTATAATTTTTGTTCTCATAATAAAGATATTTACAATTGGCATTGTTTCTCCTGTTCTTTCTCTTTCTTTCTTTTTCTTTCTCCTTCCTTCCTTCTTTTCCCTTTCTTTCCTGTCTTCCTCCCCCTCTTTCATTTTTCCTTTCATCCTTTTTTCTTTCCCCCTTCCCTTCCCTTTCCTTTCCTTCTCTTCCATAGTGCTGGAAGTCAAACACAGGCCTCACATGTGTTAAAGTGCCTGCTCTACTACTGAGCTCTACAGTATTGTGTTTTTCCAAGTAGTTGAAAGTTTTTCTTGATATTGTGAAAAGTTCATGGTTAAAACATGAATTGAGTTTAGTGGAAGAAAAATTTAAAATTTCATCTTTAAAAATATAATCTTCATCTTTTGATTTATCCTTTTGTGTAAATTATACCTTTTATGATTTAACTGAAAAGTTCCATTTCTTCCTTTAAAAAAACCATTGTTTTAAAATTTCATGAGTTTAAAATTGATTAAAAGTGATGGAATTTGAGGTTTGATGAATTTAGTGTTGTGTTTTTTAAATCTTTGTAGTGCTGATATTTAATAACTTTCAAGTGACTAACCCAAAGATTCAACAGAGGCTCATACAAGAGATAACTACTAAGGTGCTTATCACAAAGTATGCATTTTGGTGGTTTGACTAGATGATTTGATCTGATGGGTTAATTTGGAAACAGGAGGCCAGAATGACTCATTTTTAGCCCTTTCTGGCTCCTTCCTCCTGAACTCTGCCTTCCTGTTTTGCATTTGCTTGTGTTCAGTTCCTCTTAAAAATTCTACATTTCAAACTCCAGTGCCTGGAGCATTCAACTGTGCATGTTTAATTGAAAGCAGAAGGAAAAGTCCAATCAGTAATGACCTTGTTGATAAATGAAAATATAGAATTTCCAACCTGTTAAATGCCGAATGTGCTGAGTCCATGGTCTCGCATCATAGCAGAATGAAATCACAAACCAAAGGAAGAAGTCTGGAGAGTTTTGTTGGAAGTACGGGAAGAAGAATAGTTGCAGGATTTCCAGGAGGGGTCCCAAGTAGGTGTGCGCTGAGGTGCTTTGTCGGGGGTAATTTGTACAGGAAAGTCACTACTTGAGTACAGTACGGATCGAGAGGTACAACCAACCTCTAGGATTACAGGTATCGCCTCTGAGCTAATATTGGTCCAATAGGGAAATGAGTCACATGACAGGGGTACATAGAAAGGACAGAGGCATTTTTGGGAAGGGACCCATCCACATGCCTCTGGCCACCCATCTGAATGAGTGATGCCTATCCAGACTTCCCTGACCGGGTAGACCTAATTGCAGTATAATCTCAAATTGCTCTTTGTCCCTCAGGTCAGCATGGAAGCCTGGCCACTGCATCTTCATTCTGCGCCTCCAGCCACAATCCTGATGTCTTTATTTTTTTCTGCTGATTTCCTTAAGGGCCCGGTCCCTCTCTGACTGTATATTAATTTCGGTCTGATTAGCTGTCTGTAATACTGTGACTTCATTTGACCTGTTCTGTCATTATCCCATCACTACAGCCATATCTTTTAACATTAGAAATGTGCAAGCTGGGTGTGGTGGCGCACACCTGTAATCCCAGCACTTGGGAAGCTGAGGCAGGGAGATTGCTGTGAGTTCAAGGACAGCCTGGGCTACATAGTGAGTTCCAGGTCAGTCTCAACTACATAGTGAGACCCTGCCTCAAAAAACATAACAAACAAACATTAGAACTATGCATTTGAATGACGAGGAAGAAACTCAGGTCTTTCAGGCCTGTGGATCCGTGCTTCAGCCTCCTGGAGCTTTGTGGTTTGCCTGTAGTTCTTTTCGCAATCTGTTTTGCCCTTGAAGAGTTGGCTTATAAATTGTCCCAGGAGGTAAGCTATCTTTTGCAGTAGGAACAAATAGACATGGTAGATGGAATGAGATTAGAAAAGAAAGGCTTGGGGTAAGAACCTTCCTATGTCAATGTTTCTCTTTAATAGAACAAAGAAATTGCGTGCTGAGTCTCTATAGCACTTACATGAATACAGTTGAAGTCCTTTGGCATCACTAGTGGGCATGGAACTCAATTTCATAATTAATGAAAAATCCAAGAAGTCAAAATGTCGATCTTGAGGGAAATAGAACTATTATATCTTTATGGCATATGCAGCCATTTTTTTTTGACAAGTGTATAATTTTTGAAAAGTTTAAAATAGTAATTAGGGCCATGATTCTCACATTAGCCTAAAAATTAAAGTCAAATGTCCTCTACCGCAGCACCAAGGAGGAGTGGATGGAATGCAGCTGCCTTCCGTTTAAGCCTTCTCAGAGGACTCTAAGATGGGTTCTCAATAAACCATATTTTGAGAAAAATTGAATTAAGGGTTAAACCTAACTTTATGTTCAAGTTCTTCATTCTGTTTTTATGTTTTAAGCAATTATTCTTCCTGATTCCCATAGATATGTTCATATAATAACTGCAATACATACTCTAGTGCTGCCTTGAAGTTCTTACAATGGAAGATAGATATTCTACCTCTCATTTCTTAGTAATACTTTTTTGATAGTGAAAATCAGAAAAAATACAGGTTATTCTTAGAGATCATATCACACTTTCTGAACGGCAGATATTTGGAGAACACAGGTACCGGTTTGATCAAAGAAAAGTCAGGGGAGACATAGGAAGCAATGAGAAAACACAACCCTTGAATGCAGAAAGGAAAGAAGTTCAGACCCCTGGGGTCCCCAACAGCAGGCCAGGGTGTTTAAACTCCTCTACTAGGTGTTAGGGTACCACCTGCATTTCTGAGCAGGACTGACTAAGGCAAACCTTGTAGCCTAGATAGGGCCACACAGTACACGATCCAGAAAAAGGGTCATGGAACTGTATGGTGAGCACAGCTGATGTGTTTGCCGCCATAAAGACAAAAGAGAACAAAAGTGAGGACGTGGGGCCCTGAATTTGGCTGGACCTGCTTTGCAAGGTTTTGCAGCAGCTTCTCCAACTGAATGTCTATAGCAGGTGAACTGCTCCTTCTAGTAGCTACCCAGTTTAGCCAGCAAAGATTGCATGTGCATCAGACAACAAGGCTAGGATTCAAATTTGTGGCAACTGACGCCCAACTTCATGGCTTAAAGAAGTATAATTTTATAAAGTGATACATATTTGTAACAAATGGTCCAAAAGTGAATGAATTCAAAATGGAAGTAGTCGCTCTTGAGGTCTGTGGTTTCAGCTACCTGCAGGCAACAAGAGGAAGGGTGGCACAACACAATAAAAGTTTCTGAAGGCAGAGAGGGACCTCATTCACATAACTTTTATTATATTACATTCTTTTATTATTATAATTGTCTATTATTAATTACTGTTAATTTCTTACTTTGCCTAACTTATAAACTTTATCATAGGTATGTTTTTCTAGGAAAAAATAGTATGTATAGAATTTGATACAATGGAATGCACTCACCATGGGTAAGGGGGAACTACTCTATGGTATTAATAGCAATGAAAAGTCATTAAGGGCTTTTAAGAGGAGAAATGACGTATTTGAATCCAGTTGTAAACGTCATTGTGTATGTTGTATGTGCAATTGATTAAAAGGGAGCAAGTAAGAAACAGGCCAGTTGGAAGGTTCTTCTGCAATGCAGAAGAGAAGGGAGTCGGGTTAGCATGCCTCCTGGGAAGATGAGCACTGGAAACACACTGGAGGGATATTTTGGAGAGTAAATCGGAACCCACGAATGTAGGTGGTAGACGGGATGTGGTGCTGAAACAGGAGCACATGCAGGGTGGCTGTTTCTAGGGTTTGCTGTGTTTTATGTCATTGGATGGATGTTGATACCGTTCACCTTTTGTTGGTGGAGCGAGAAGCATTATCATCTCCTTTAGATCCTGACATTCACAGTATCTTTGCTTAATTATGCTACTGACCCCATTACATCCATTTAGCATCCAAGTCCTATGATTTTTTTCCTTTAGAACAACCCCCAGCTGTTTATCCTGTTCTTTCCAAGATCTTCCGTTCTGATCTGGGATCCCTTATTCCTCTGTAGCACACTTGGCTGCTCTCTGGCTATCACTTCCTCTCCTCTCTGCAGTTTTATCCATTACTCCTAGACTATTTCAATTTACAAATATGAACCAAGGGCCCATTTTGAGTGAATATCACCTTCTTAGCCAGAGTTGAGAAATAAATGGGAAGTTAAAATATTTGAGGAGGCTCAACTGGAAGCCATTTTGCCTATTGCTAAAAAGAGACCATTTTTGTATTGATCCTAACATAAAAATAAGTTACATATGGGTCAAAGCTATTTATCCAAAATTGTCTAATCATAGATGAAAAGAGGCTGGACATGTTTATTTTTTGTTGTTGTTATAATAGTTTTGAATGAATGATAAGGAATCTAGATACCATAGAAAAAGATTGGGGCTGGGTGTGCAGCTCAGTGGTAGAGTGCTTACCCAGCCTGTGCAAGGCCCTGGCTTTGATCTCAGACTTTGATGTGTGTGTGTGTGGGGGGATAAGACCATTTGAGATTTTTGAAATTTTATGTAAAAATAAAACAACTTTTTGTCATAAATCCTAACTAATCTAATAAATCTGCCTGGAATGATTAAAATAGACAAATCATTTTCAAGCATCACAATGATAGTTGTTTCAGGCAAAGATCATCTTTAGTTGTGAAAATTATTGGGCAACAGAATATTTGCATAGTCTCCAAATAACCATATGCAAAATACTTTTTGATTGCACTGAGAAAAACAGTATCTTTTTGGGGGGGCACCAGGGATCAAACTGAGGACCTTGTGTGGCAGGTGGAAAATAGTATCTTTACAGGAGAAAACAATGATATATGTGACTTAAATAAATGGTGGATGTTAATGTCTACAATAATCAGACAAATCCATGACATATGTTCCCTGATGGATCAAGGAAGCCACACCATTATTTCTGATGTATTTTTGCTAGAAAATGGCTAGTTCTTATTGTTTCCTGCAATTGCCACCCTTCTTACTTACTATCGTGTGGATAATTGTTTAATATTTTTACTTTGCTGCCCTAGCCTTTGCCCTGGCAGAGTGTAAGGGCCACAAGATCAGGTACGTCTGTCTCTTTCCTCATCACCGTATCACTGCGTTCTAGGAAAAAATAGGTCTCAATAAATAATGTTGAATAAATGAATGCATAAGTACATTTATTTGAAGCTGGCGATATTTGCGGGGAAGAGGTACTTATTCTTGGGACATACTGTGTGATAAATCCCAATCAGGTAGCATGGTGGAAGTGAGGACGTTTGACAGCACACTGCCAAGACTCACCAAACTGAAGCCAAGACAAAAAGAAAATGTGCTGTATATGATAAGAGGAAAGATGGATGATTAGCATTTGGGGTGCAGATTGAGGGGTAAGGGAGAAAAAAGAAATGCCTTCATTTCATAGCAGCGAAGTCAGAAGCTCTTGTTGTAGAGAAAATTCAGTGGATAAAGGCCAGGTACTTAGAAGGTTGTTGCTAACTGTCAAGAGTACTTCTATTTGACTCAATGTCTCAAATTTTTAATGTGCATAAAAATATCCTGGGTTGTTGTATGAGAGAGAGAGAGAGAGAGAGAGAGAGACAGAGAGAAGGAGGAGACCCCTGAAACACACCCTTCCCAGAATTTCTCAGTGGGGTCTAAATATCTGTTGATGCCAGCAACTCCCTCCCTCCATGAGTTATTGTGTCACAGGCAGTCCAGGAACCAAGCTCAGGAAATATCAGGTCACAGTTAGGAGCCCCACTGGCTGCACAAAAGGAAGACCCTAGGCAGTGAGAAGCAACCAGGAACAGCAGAGGGTCACTTGGTAATGACTTTGCTGGGAAAGAGCCTCTTGAAGAGTTTAAATGGGTTGCCATAGATCGCTGTAGAAGTACACTGCTCTTTTTCTGTCTTCAGTCCTCTGCACTGCAGACACTGTCTAGAGCAAAACTGAACATGAATGGACCCACCACGGGTACGTGGTGGACAGCGAAGATTTTTGTGGTGGGAGAATTTTGGAGAAGCCATGGATAAGCGTTTCAGGGTAGCTGTCTTCTGCTTTTGAGTAGTGGTGCTGGACCAAATTCATGTGCTGAAGAACTGTCCTTAGGAAATGTCAGAAAATGAAATAACAGTGATGAAGCGCGCCCATGCACTCTCCCCATCTCTGAGCTTTAGGCAACTGGACAGGCAAGAACATTATGCCATTGAAACAATTAATTTAGGACTTACTACAGTTCATTAAAATATGCTGTCTTTGAGATACTGTTTTCTTGAAAGTAAATTGGAATAAAAAGGGAAAGTACATAAAATGTACATTAAAGTTGGTTGGCTGATTTTGGAATGCATAATTTCCTGGAATTTTTAGTCTACCTGCCCCCCCCTCTC